>NW_026515772.1:0-505874 GCF_025882075.1 Dioszegia hungarica
CCAGCAGCCCCGCCACCGCCGTGCCGTGGAAGTTGCAGGTAGAGTACGGGTCGTCGTCCGGCACGGCGGTGTTGCTGCCCGTAAAGGCGTCCCCAACAAAGTCGTACCCCTTCTGCACCTTGCATCCAGGCGTGCGGAAGCAGGAGCCGAAAGAGGGGTGGTTGTAGTCGATGCCGGTGTCGATGATGGCGATGTTGATGCCTGATCCGGTGTTCTTGTTGCGGTGGACAAGGTCCGCCTGGATCATGGGGAGTTGGGAGTAGGTGCTGTAGTGGCCGGAGTCGGTAGAGCGGGAATGAAGGGACGCAGAGGAGTTCTTAGCGGAAACGGGGACCGGGTTTGAGGACGATGAGATGTCGAGAATTTTGGGTGATGGAAGGTCGACACGAGAAACAGTATAGATGTTCTAGCGCGTCAGCGTCACTTCTGGCTCGTCTCGAAGACACCAGATCTGCCGGTATGAACTCACTAGAACCCCTTCGGCCGACGACAACTTGTCCAGATCGCCCGCCGAGGCTACCTGAACCGACGCGCCCACAAAAGTCCCCTTGCTCTTGTATTCGGCGTGGATGTCAAACGCGACATCCCGCTCCTTCAGGTGCTGGTAGAAGCGCTCGTGTGGCTGGAAGGTCAGCTATTCTCATGTTTGGTCTACGGACCAGAAACACGGGCCGACTCACGTCGTGATCCCGTTTGGCAAGACCAGCTTGTTGGAGATGCACCGATGTATCAAACTCGACGATGTACCGATTGGGAGCGATGAGTCTGGCATGTCAGCTACGCGGTAAGGGTGTCTCGAGCAAATCTGATAGTCCAGAGACTCACTCGTCTGACTCTGGTCGCACGGCGATGACAGCGCCGCCGGCACCGGCTGCCCGAGCTGAAATTGCGAGAGACAGGATCGCGCACAGCGCTTGGGGGAGGGATATCATTATAGTCGTTTATATCGTGCAAGTTCGTCGATGTGTTCTAAGGTCAAGATTGAGGGTGCGGACGGATTTGGCTCGGAAGCGTTGCAGGCACGAGAGAGCGTGGTAGCAAAAGAGCGTGTTTGGCGAGCCGGCGCCGATGGGGAAGGAGGTGGAGAGGGGGCGAAAGCAGCCTTGACAGCTTGACCTGCTATACTATTTGCGAGATAGAGTACAGACGAGAAGCCGTCAGCTTGCTCAGGCATCAGTGCTCGCTCCCCTGTGCAAGACCTCGAGCCAAAGTTACGACGTGCAGCCATAAATTGGGCGGATCTGATGCTGGCCAGCGGCGATCTGATAGTGCCTGAACATCCCTGATCTGAAACGCGTGCTTGGCAGACCGTGACGAAAATCAGTCGCGTCTGGCTAAGTGGCGTGAGGCGAACTACCTTTCCCAGCCCTCTCTCTAAACGTACAGCTAGAAGCGCGGTCCTTCCAGCCTGTAGCTCATAGCGCATAGCGTCAGCCCTCTCGGAGCTACGAGGGTGCGAGACATGCGCTACGACTTGCAGCATCGGGCCAGCAAGACTGCAGTTAACATCGAGAGCTGATCAAGAGACGCGTCCGATATCGTTTACGGCATGTCCATGTGATCCATGTGAAACGCGAACTTTTGGCTGGTGCCAGATCTGTTGAACCTACCTGAACATGACATGCCCCATCTTCCTATTCCTGAACGTATTGTGAGCCTTACGACCTGCATGAGATGGTGCCTGGATGGCAGAATGACAGTAGAGTCGACAGATCGCGCTGCATAGCGGACTATACCAATAGCTGTTCACTTTCACACTCACAATCCTCCAGTAATCCCCTTGGCCCGTACTGACCCCTCGTCGCCTCTGCACCACCCGACTCGACCTCAAGCAACATGCTGGCCCGACTATGGTACTCGGTCTGCCTTCTGGCCTCGTCGCACATCCTAGCATTGTCGCTCGGCACTGCCACCTCGAACGTAGAGGTTATCTCAAACGGCGCGCGGGTCAGACAGGCCTCTTCTCCGAAGCAGCCAGAAAGAATAGGGACGCCAAGATATCGTTCGTGCCTTCCAGCTGAGAACGGTAGTCTAGTAGCTGACTGTCAGATGCCTTTCAGCCTCGCGCGTCCGAGCGGAGCGGTACGCAGAACACTGTCATGCAGGCGACTTTAGGCGGTATGGGTCGGCGAGCAGGCGAAACGTATATCGCATTTGACTCTGGGAAGAATGCGTTCAGAGTCACATCCGTGAGCCTCTTCCATCTGCGGCTGGATCGAACGAATGCTCGTGATCTCGAGCTAATCAAGCAGAACGTGGGAGAGGCAGCCACTTTCGCGGTGCCCGCGTCAACGACGGTATCCACTCAGGTCCGGCTGTATACCTCGGATGGACTATACTACTTCGGGGCAACAAGCGGGCCGTCAAGTACCACATCATCATCGTGAGTACTGTCTCTCAAACGGCAAGGTACTCAAGCTGACAGAGCAGATCTTTCCTCATTCGTGGCGTCAAGACAAGCGACCTCGGTTCGCCGGCAGACCATCAAACCCAAACGACCATATGGTCCTACGCCGGAATTCCGGGAGCCCTCACTGGGTCTTTCTCCGCCCTCAAGACCTCATCCCCTCTCTACCTCTCTATCGACCCCAGCAACTACATTATCGGCTCCTCCACCCCGCCGGACGCTTCAACTCGGGTTTCGCTCTCCCTCGTCAGTATCGACTCGCTCGGCGTGTCCATCACGACAGCGACGGCACCGGCGGACGACGGTACTGCCCCGGCAGATACGAGCACGGACACGGATCTGGGCGTGATCGATGCTGCTCTCAATGCCGGGGCGGATGGGGATGAGGCGGCGCTATTGAAGTTGATGCAGTGCTTGACGGGGGAGCTCACGCCGGAATGTGAGGCTCTGTTGGCGTCTTTGGGCGTACCGGAGCAATAGAGATTTCGTGAGACGTTTGGGTAGGCTCCATGGCCAGAGATGTAATGCTAGTCATGAGCTGCGCTCACGCCCTTCTTTGTGGTGGGTCACGAGCTTCCATCTGGACCACAGAAGAGCCATCGCGCCATAGCCTTGCTACAGCTGCGATGCCGGCATGGGTCATCCGAGCTCCAGCCGAGACAAGGTGATAAGATAGCGTTGTCCACCTACTTTGGTATCACCAGCATGTACTGGCCAGTGACAGCGGCAAGGCTACTCAGTCTTCCTGCTCCCCTGGACCATGAGCCAGTAATACAGCTTCGCCAAAACAGGAAGGGGAACTTCTTCGCCTCGCTCTCAAAGTCGAGTCTAGGCGTTTGGGATGTTCGAGTGAGCACTAGCAGCTCGCTTGACCGAGGGAGCTTGATGCTAATCATCAGCCTACGGTCCTACAGGCTTGTCTGGTACGCTCATCAAAAAGCCTAGAGCGGTGGGGCGCCAATCAGGACGTCTTCTGGGCGCATGACGGCCGAGGCATTTTCATCCTGGTCAGTCATCTAAAGGTGTCATTGGCTTTGTTCGTAGCTGATCTCATAGACCACTACGTCTCACCTGCTGTTGTATCAGCTCACACCGACTGCTCGAGCTGCTTACGCTCATCCCCCATCGTCTCTCTTCCCGGCCAACGGCGGTCCCGGTGAAGGCGATGTTCTCATGGGCTGGACTCTGCGCTCCCTCGGTGCAGCTTTCATCATGGGCCACCCTCAATCCCTCTTCGCTCAGTCACATTCGCTCCTCATCACTCTCAAGAGCCCGCCTTCGATCCTCACCGTGCCCTACCCTATCCCTAGCCAGCTTATCGCACCACCGAACTCTCACTTCCCGCCTCCGCCGCTGGACGGGGATGGGCCGGAACAGGACGAGTGCGAGATCTGGGATCTGGTGAAGGCGAAGGAGTGGATGCAGTGTCAAGGGGCACCGCCGGTACCGCTCTCTATCAAGCTCTCGAGGACGCCGGGTACGCCGGTCCTATACACGATGGTGATGGATGATGGGCGAGTATGGGGTATGCACACGGTGACCAGGAAAGCGGTAGGTTCAATCCCTCGGGACGCCACCATACTCGGGCTGACTGTGCAGAGTACGCCAATATCTAGCCCACTGAATACACTACCCCTATCACCGGCAGCGTCTCACTCCCAACCATTGTCATCCAAGTTCACCGGTGTCGCGATATATCCCCCTCAACCGCGCAAGGATCCTGCCGCAAGCGGTCTGCAAGCCCTCGGGCTGTACGAGAAGGACGCCGAGGCTGCTCAATCTACAGCAGATCTAGACAAGGCTGTGACTGCCGCCGTCAACGGGAAATTTGGTCTGGTAGCAGTCGGTACAGCTGGGTAAGCTCATGTGCATCCCCCTTACTGACATTCAGAGGCAACATCAGCGTCATCTCTCTCCCAAACTTCCCTGCCGCTCCTCGAGCATCACATACCCTCGATTTCAAGCACGCAGCAAACCTTCACACGTCTCCTGGAGGCGTCACGTCTCTGTCGTGGACGTCGGATGGGTACGCTTTGGCTGTGGGGTACGAGCACGGATGGGCGGTATGGAGCGTCAGCGGGCGGCTGAACGGCTGGGGTCTCAGCCTGGATAGCGATGCGGTGGATGATGGATTCATGGGCGGTGTGCTGGATATCGTAGGTCCATCCCTTACAATGAAGCTGATGACAGTTCTGGGCACCAGGAAATGTCGAGCTCTTCGCCCTCGCGCATCCCCCTCATCAAATCTATTCAATACCGTTCGCGAAAAGCGCGACAACCGGTCAGCACTCGCCCGATAATACTCGCTATGCCTTCTTGCAGATGGATGATCGGGTCCTGGTGTATCGAGGCGCAGATCAGCCGGACATGAGCGTAATCAACCCAGAGTCGGACGTTTGGCAGCATATCAAGGTGAGTTCTCAAACGGCCGGAATGCTAGCCAGACAGCTGATGATCAGATACCAAGCGACTACATTTCGATCAATTGGCCAATCCGGTATGCGTCCATATCGACAGATGGGACGCTGATCGCCATCGCCGGTCGAAGGGGCTTGACCAACTACTCCACTGTCTCGGGCAGGTGGAAGCTATTCGCTGATGAAAGGCAAGAAAAAGACTTTGTCGTCCGGGGTGGGCTGCTGTGGTTCCACCACGTCCTAGTAGCCGCTATCGAGGTAGACAAATCATACCAGGTGAGTTCCCCGCTAGTATGCCCTTTCTTTGCGCTGACGATCAGATTCGGCTCTTCTCTCGCGATTTTGATCTGGCAGACGTCAACATTCTACACTCGCAGATCTTACCTTCGCCCGTGCTCGTCATGTCGCTTTTGGACAACTCGCTCCTCGTCTACACAGCCGACAACACACTATACCACTTTCTGATCGTCCCTACCAAGGACACGATCAAGGTACACCTCTGCGGCAGCATATCCTTCGCTGGCATAGTCCAGGTGCCCAGCCGGGTACGAGCTCTGTCTTGGCTGATCCCAGAAGCCCAGAAACGTAAGTGTGATCCCTCCGTGCCCGAAGAGACGTTCTGACCGAGCTCTCAGGTCTGGGCGATCCCGTGGACGACCTGATCGTAGCGACCATCATCTTCCTTATCGACGGTCGGCTAGTCCTCCTCAGACCCAGGCGAGCCGGCAATGACGAAGTGCGATACGACCTCCAAGTCTTGGCGGATCGGATCGAGTCATACTGGACTCATCTGCACGGGATTGGGACGCTTGAGAACTCGCTCTGGGGCTATGACGGCAAGGGAATGCGGGTATGGCTAGACGCGTTGACAATTGAGGGAACGAGACTGGACGAAGGGAGGGACGCGTATGAGACGGTCAAGGAGAGTGTCTATCTAGATTTGGACTTTTACCCACTTTGTGAGTTGCAGCCTTCACAGAGACCTTGTAGGGGCGTTAGCTGATCATATGCCAGCTATTTTGATGGATAAGGGAATAGTCATCGGCGTAGACTACGAGACCTCGACCCGGTCACTCCCCTTCAACCTTTTCAAGATCCAGACCGGAACCCACCTCTTCCTACCCCAATTTATGCGATATCACCTCTCCAATACCTCCGGCTCCCCGCTACATCGCGCTCTAACGTTCGCATCCAATTACTCGTCCATCGTATACTTTGCGCACTCGCTCGAAATCCTGCTTCACTCGGTCTTGGAGGATGAGCTGGACAACGCGGAGGTGGATATTCCCGGCACTCCGGGACAGCTCCGACGCACGATCGAGTTTCTGGATCACTTTCCCGAGGCGATGGATGTTGTGGTAGGGTGTGCGAGGAAGACGGAGGTCGACCGCTGGGAGAAGCTGTTTGCGATTGTCGGGAGTCCGAGGGAGCTCTTTGAGCGGTGTTTGGAGTTGGGAAAGTGGCGGACTGCTGCGAGTTACCTCTTAGTACTGCAGAACTTGGAGGAGCTGGACGATGCCAAGGTGAGCTACACTCTGTGCGAAGCGAAAAAGATATCTCGGCTGATATTGCAGGATGCAATCCGGCTTCTACGCCTAGCGATCGAAGCGAAGGAGTACCATCTCTCGAAGGAGCTCCTCCGATTCCTGCACTCCATCGACGAGTCCGGTGCGGCACTACGGCAAGCCATTGCAGATGTCGGAATCGTCCAAGGGGAGGCACAGCAGTCTGCACCGACTTTCGAGATTAGCCAACCACCACGAGACCCGTCTCAAAGAGGAGAAGTACCCGGTACTGCTGCCCCTCCATCCCAGGCTTCGTACAGTGAGACCAGCCTGGGCGCTACACCAAATCTCAGCTCCAGGTCATCACAAGTCTCAAGCCCGGACCCGAACATCGCCCGTCTCGTGCAGATTCGCAACGTCGAACGCGTGAGCTCGCCCTTCCAGCTCAGCTCGCCACGTCTGTACGAGAGCCCTCCGTCCCCAAAGACGGTCATGGTCGGCGCGCAAGCAGGTAGTCCAATGGCGGTAGTGGGACAAGGAAGGATGGCGGATGCGCCGCAGGTGCCGGAACATGAGGATGATGGAGACGTATGATCTTGGAAATGGGCACTGTGCCGATGCATCTCATCCCAGGCTTGAGCCAAACGTAAGCCTCAAGTACACCACTGCTCTCCTCCTCCATCGGTCTCGCTCGTCCTGCAACAGTCCTTACAACATTTCGTACCTCCTGAACCTGCACGAATATCAGCTCACGTTCCTGCAAAAGACGAGATGCGTAACTCACGTATACCCCAAGAATGCCAGATCCTTCTTTGCGTCCGCCCCCGACTCTGGGCCTGTGGGCATCTCGGATGCCTGGTCCAGCTCGTCTGTAGGGAAGTAGGAGGTGTCGGTGATGGACCGCAGATGGGGGACAAAGGGGGCATCGATATCGCGGATCGTTGCCCAGTCTACGCCGTAGAAGAACTATGAAGTCAGCTTTCCGCTGCTGATTGTGCGTCTGACAGCTTACCGGATGGGCCTTGAGCTGCTCCACGGTGTATCGCCTGTCTGCCTCGCACAGCATCCTGCGAATAAGGTCTTCTGCTTCCCGGCTGAGATGAACGTCATCCGGGAAGAAGAGGTGAGATCGCCATTCGATGATCTTGCGGTAGACATCGTGCGCGTTCTCGGAACAAAAAGGGGGGTAGCCTTTGCATTAGCTGTAGTTCTCAAAGAATTCAGACGGTATTATCCAGCTCACCAACGAGACATTCAAACATGATCGCACCGAGAGACCACCAATCGCATTCCTTCCCATAGCCCTGTTGCAAGAAGATCTCGGGTGAAATCTGGCTTGTCAGCTTATTCACCTTATCGACGGAACAAGGTATCCAACTGACATAGTCTGGAGTTCCGACCGTCGAGTACGCCAACTTCCGTCTGTTGGCCTTCCAAGTCGCAATATCGTTCTTGCTCGTCATGGTCAGGTTGATGGCGTTGACCATGACACTATTGCGCGCGCCCGCCGCGCCACCTACACCCGTCCCGCTCTGCTGTAGCGAAGCGCGGTTGTTGGTGGTCGCGTTTGGGTCGCCAGTGCCGAGGAGGCGCTGATAGTAGGCGGAGTCGTGTTGCTTGTGGAAACCGGTCGAGAGGCCGAAATCGGATAGCTTGATATGGCCGAGACTATCGATGAGGATGTTGTCGGGTTTGATGTCACTGAAATGGTCAGCTATCTGGTTGTGCAATGCGCAATCCAAAGCCGCCAGCTGACTAACCGATGGATGAAGCCCAAGTTGTGGACCGCCTCGATGGCCAAGATACATTCCGCCATATAGAACTTAGTGACGTCTTCCGAAAAGGTATCGTACTTGATCAACCTGCCAGTTTAAGCTTGCGATATTGAAGCAGCAGAGCCCCCTGCTGTCAATTGGTCAACTCACATAGTCATCAAGTCTCCTCCAGGTAAGAACTCCATCACCAAGTACAAGTACTGGCTGTCCTGGAACGAGTAGTAAAGCTGAACGACCCAGGCAGAATTACTCTCAGCCAGGACATCACGCTCGGCTCGTACGTGTGCAAGCTGCCTGTATCAGCTTACGGCTCGTAGGCTCTCAGCGCGCCTGACTAGCTCACCTGATCCTTCTTGAACATTTCATTCTTCCGCAATGTCTTCATGGCGTAGATCTTGCCCGTATCGGCCTTCTGCACGAGCCTGACTTCTCCGAAGGCGCCTTTACCGATGACTTTGACGGTCTTGAAGTCCTCGAGTCCAATACGGGTCCGGCGGAGTCGAAGATAACTGAAACGGTCAGCTACATCCGAGGGATAACAACACGGCATTCAACTCACTTGCTCTCCCTTCTTCCCAGAGCTAGCAATTGCCTCGCCTTGAGAGTATCAGGCGTGGACACCTCTGCGGCTAGCTGCTTATCCAGCGTCGTACGCCTACATCATCAGCACACGCCCTTCCGCACTCGACGTAGACCCGAACTCACCTCTCCTTCCTGCCCACTACACCCTCTACTGCCTCCTTATAAAACAGCTCAAGCTTCATCTTGGCCGCCATCGCCTTCCCAGCCGTGTTCTCCCCAAACAGTGCCGGCTTTCGCTCGAAATACACATAGTCCGGGCCCTTATCGCCCGACGCGCCAGACACGGACCCACCAGACGTTGAGGGATGGAGCGCATTACTACTTCCTCCCTGCTGCTGTTGCTGCTGCTGCTGCTGCTGCTGATGCTGTGACGAGGGGACGTTACCGCCGCCGGTGTTGGAGCCGGGTTGACCGAGGTTGTTCTGGGCGAGTTGGGGGAGGGGCGGGAGCGGGGACGATCGGCCCATTCCTTGCGCTTGAGCTTGCGCTTGGGCCTGCTGCGCTTGTGAGGTCGGATAGGAGGGCCCGGGCTGGCCGCCTTGTTGCTGTTGGGGTCGGTAGGACATAGTGTGCGGTCGAAAGGTGTGGAATGCGGAAGGATGGGTGATGAGAAGTGGAGCCCTGGAACGCTAGGCGGGGAAGGGGTATTGAGCGGGGGAACGAGGTCCGAGTGGACAGTTTCTATGCTTCCTTTTCGCGCAGTCCTGCGCAAGAGATAGGCGATACTAGCGGGGCCTCCTTGTTGTTACGTTGCAGATAAGCTATATGCAATGCAGAGTGCCAGATGGGAGGAAGAGGGTCCCACAACGCGTCGGTGCATTCCTCGCTAATTAAGCTCTCTCGATTCCCTTTTGTGGCACTTTTAACGCGTTTCAGACAATGACGTAGAGCACATGATGTTCCCCCTAGCTCAGCTCCTGGGTGACATGCATCCAACATCTACGGCCTAGGCCTATACTACGCCCCCGCCCCTCCTACTCGTCGCGTTCCCCTTGTATGGATTCCGCTCGGCATCACCTATTGGACCTTTACTCGCTTGACTCCGGGTAACCCTTTTCGGTGTGTCCAGACCGGCCGGCGCATCGTAGCTATGCCTGGATGGTGCAGCTGCAGGTATCCCGCCCGATCGAAGGATAGGTTGCGGTGGTGGTGGAGGCAGAAAGTCAGGTGCGTCCTGCCACGTTGCGGAAGAGGGATGGGGGAGGAAAGTGGCGCGTTGCTGAGAGGGCGGGGAGTGGTGGCTTTGCGGAGGGGGAGCGCGGGATGGCGGGGGAGAGGAGGTGTAGCCTGAAGGCTGGTGGTAGGATGGTTCCGGCTGATATTGTCCATGGCGTGATGGTGAGGGCTGTTGATGATCCGAATATGATGGCTGGTCATGCTGTTGCTGATGATATTGTTGCTGATGGTGTTGTGGCTGTTGCTGCTGATGTTGCTGAGGCGGCTGCTGAGGACGTTGCTGTCCGACTCCCATCTGCTGCATCCCATTCGTGATTTGCCTACATGAGTCAGCTTAAACTCTCAGAGCCTCGAAACACAAAAATGAGCCCATGGACTATAGAGATCGTAGCTCACCCAACATCCGCTCTCCGCGAGTTCAAGAACTGCCCACACGCCACCTTGAACCCCCTCAATATCTCTGACAGATTATTGTAGAACCCCACACCTTCCGTGAGATTCTCAATCAACTCGCGCCATTTCCAATACGCCATATCCATCTCTTGTAGTGCCTGCTCGCGAGCTCGGACGCGAGGGTCGTCTTTCCGCTCAGAGAGGAACGTCTCGTTTTGTACCTGTTTTTGTCAGCTGGTCTGCACTATACTCGGGCGGCAAGACTAGGCAGCTCACTCTGATTCGCTCCAGCAGAGCCTCCTGCTTCCCACCCTCCCTCGCCATGTCCGCTCGTACTCCTTCATACTTCTCCAAAGCCTTCTCGAATATGCCCTCAAACCACTCGGGTTTTACATCGCCACTACCTCCATGCGCCATCCGGCTCGCCTCAGCCAGTACTTGCGGTCTGATATCGTCCCCATGCGCCAGGCCTCGTGCCTCCTGGATGATCCGGAGTCGATTCGCTATTCGGTCGTCTAGCTCCTCGAGCGAGGCACGAAGCGGGCGGACAGACGAGGGGAGTGAGGTAGGCGAAGTCGTGGAGGGGATGTAGTCTTTCAGGTCGTCCTGCTGTTTCAGCTACAGCCCTGTGGTCACCGCGTGGTGCATGGTCAAAGGAACATTATCAGCTCACCTCGTCTGCCAATACAGCTATTCTCGACTCCCATTCCTCCCATTTCCTCCTCACCGTCGCATCGCTATCCCCAGCGGCTTTCATCGTAGACTCGTACTGCTGGGCAGTCTGGATCAACCCCGAATTAGCAATATGTGATGGCGGTCTCGAGTTGGCCATGTCAGGTCGTCGCTCGAGTAGGGTATCATATTCTGTCGCCTCCTCATCTAGGATGTCCATGGCCTATAGGATGTCAGCTCGCTGCCAAGAACTTACCATGTTGGGTGGAAAGCTGACCTCTTCGAGCTGTTTCCGGTTTGCCTTTGACAGCCTCGCCACCTCATCCAGCAACCCCTCGATCCGCCTTGTGCCACCGCCAGCATCTGCCTCCTCCGCCTTCTTCAGCAGACTAGGCGGGAGTCCGACCGGCCTGTCTAGGGCTTGGATCGTCCCTGGTAGGCTGAGCGATTGGAGTGTGCTCGCTGCTAGGCCATCCAGCTCTTCTCGCCGACTATCGAGCTCTCGGACGAGCGTATCTTTCCGATCGTCGTAAACGCCTACAGTGTCAGCGCTTTCTCCGCAGAAGCAATCCGAGCGAAGGAGCTCACTGAGCGCCAGATGGACCCCGTACGGTACCAGCCCACTGAACAAGGGTCCGATCCCCGCTCCGCCTTTCATCAACCATTCGACCGGCTCAGCGATCTCGTGTGGCGTAGCGAGCTTGACCATGCCGGCGCCATTTATCGGGTCGAGCTGGTTGGCAGGTGGAACGGGCGAGACGTATATCAGATCGTTCTCTCGTGTTGCTCTTTCGAGAGCGGTCTTGACTGCGTTTTGGAGATCCTATCCAGTCAGCTTTCGAGTGTCTGCCCATGTACCCTAGACGAAGCAGCTTACCTTCAGGTCGCTCACTACCGAATCCGCCACTCCTCTTGTATTGCTCAATCCCTTCTTCGCCAATCCCTCCGCAACTCTCAATCTGGATATCTCCACCCCATACCGCGATTTGTTGACGTCGTCCTTGGACATGCGATACTGCGCGGCCGCTTCGAAATGGAGCTGCTTGATGGTGATGTGGGTGGTCCAATTCTCGGTTATCAGCTTGATTTCAGGATTGAGCCTTGCGAAATGGGCAGCTCACTGTTGGCAAGAAGGCTGCGGATGGGTATTCTGGATTATTGGCTGATGTCAGGGCGGATTTATAGTATTCCGATACCTATAACATGAGTCCAGCTGTCCTCACTGACTTCTGGCAGCAGGATAAGCTCACCTTCATCGACAGCTTTGCGACTATCGGATCTTTGTACGATCCCTCTGCGCGGAGTGAGCTGCTGGAAGACGCCACGCTCAGTTCTCGTCCTTGCCAACTCACGCATGACTGCTTGTTGCCAGAAACATTCTTGTGCCTGAGCAAGCATAAACTCCCGCACAGCAGCGAGGAATGACTCGGTCATATCGTATCCCGCAGCATTTGGGGTCGGAAGCTCGTTCTTCAGTGTAGGGAGCACCGAGGTGATCAAGAACGACAGGACGCCGGCTGCGGACTGATGGTATGTCAGCTATGCTGCCATGCTCTCACACACACGCGGGTCATTCAACTGACCGTGAGATACCCCAGTGCCCGCTTTATGCCCTCTAGCTCAGCTCGTCTCTCCGCGGCTGCCATGCTAGCGTAAAGAGCGGCCACGTTGAACAGCACCGCGGCTCGTTCGAATGTGAGTGAGTTGAGGGGCATGGGTGCGTCGGGGGTGATGGAGAAGGCAGGGGGAAAGGGTGTATGATAAGAGAAGGCGACGCCAATCTGTACGTATGAGCTTGATCCGGTCTGACCTCTCAGTCGTACGACGCTTTCAGCTCACATCTCGAGGGAATTTGGTGACCAGGAAAGCCAGCTGAGCGTGATATCTAAAGAGTCAGCATTACCCCTCGGGTATCGCTTTGGCACAGCTAGTGTAGATAAGGACTCACCTCATCAGCCCCTTGACACCCTCCGGATGCGCTTCTCCCTTTCCCTCCACCCATTCCCTCCTCAGCGCCACAAATTGCTCCACGTCCCGCTTGAACGCCTCGGGGTGAGCATCCCGGAAGTTGTTGGTTATGTAGCTCAGAATCTTGGGTCCTAGGTCCGGGATAGGCGTGGCGCGCTTCGTAGGGAGAGGGAGGAAGTTGGACTGTTGTTGTGAGCTGTACTCTAGACAAAGGTGGAGGGAGGGGATGGACGAGGGGGCTGAGGGACATACCATGGTCGCTGTCCCCAGACAGTACCGGCTACAACAGACTTATCTCTGCAGGTGAAGCTCGCAAGCCAAGCGATGAGTGAGTAAGTGTCAGTGATATGTACAGAACGTCAGAAAGGTGCTTGACGCTACCGCTTTACCCTCCTTCGTCACCGTCATCACTGTTCGCGACGTCCGTGCGTCATCCAAAAGTCAATCGTTGCCCGAGCACGTCCAGCTAGTCCTTTTCCCTTCACACATCGTCCTTCGCAGAGCCGAACTCCCTCAAAAAGGCACATCAACAAGGCACATCAACCACCCTCAAGGAGAGGTGTGGAGATGTCACAATCACCTCTGCAGCGCTCAACGCGCCGGTCCCTCCCAGCCTTCGCGCACACTCCCTCTCGACTCTCCAAACCCGCTTCTTCGTCAGACCTCGGTTCTCTCGCTCGGGCCCGCAAGTCCCGCTTCGCCGAGCCAGTCCCAGACACCGACACTCCCTCCTCTTCTCACTCTGATGCCCCTCTCGACTCTGAGCGAGAACGAAGAGCTCCTCGCGCCTCCACGTCCAACTCCACGTCATACGCTACCCCGCCTCCCGCCCGGCTGCAGTACAATGAAGAAGCCAATCTTCGCCGGACACCTATCTACTATTCTCCGCAGGCGCTATCTACTCCTCCAGCGGGTTTGAGCAAGAGCGCGAGTATACCGTTCGATATGGCCGCAAGTGCCAAAGCTGCGCGGACAGCTGCGGCGTCTTCGTCCACACGGGATATGGGCGTTGACGGAGATGGCGGCGCAGGACCAAGCGAGAAGAAGAAGCGCTTCGTCCGTCAGAAATCTATATTCCAGCGGTAAGCTTTCGCTTTCATGATGTTCTAGAGCAGAAAGCTGACTGGGCAGAATCGCAGACTACCCTCAACACGTCGTCGACATGTTCCTCCTCCTCTCCCCTACTTCCATGCTCGATCTCCTTCCTGATGAGCGGTACGCCCACCCCATCGTGCTCGGAATACAGGCTGTCCACTTCTTATGTACGGCGTCTTTCTGGACGTCCAAAGCCGAGGAGACGAGTATACTCCGGTCGAGTGCTGAGCGGCGGGGTGTAGGCGGGAGGTGGGGCAAATGGGAGGACGAGCAGCGGAGTCAGCGGTTCCTTGGTGGCTGGGGGGTGAGCTTGAGGGTGCTGAGACTCGGGACTCGGGAGAGCTAACATATCAGGTGTTCGTGTTCACTCTGCTCCTCTTCGCGCTCGCATCGGCAAATGCGATCTACCTGTTCTCGCGCTTCCGGACATACGATATGCAGCTCCGCTCCGTTAGTTGGGTTGCCTGTCATCGCATGACAGACAAAAGCTGACCGGGTAGGCTCAAGAGACGCCCGTGTCTCCCCATGCTTCAAGTGTCAAATCCCCGAGATCCACATCCTCCGATGACCCATTCACCCCCGACACACCGGCCGAGCGGAAGGATGAAACACCTGGCATGAAGGTCGCCAGGATAGGTTGGAAAGTCACAGTCTTCCTTGTCAAGGGTTCATAGTGAGTTGCTGCTCTGTGATGTTCACGCTCTGCCTCAGCTGACATCTAGTGCTGCCATCCGCTCGATGCTGGGTCGTCCGTCTAGCGGTCCGCCCCAGGGATACGCAAACGAAGACCGCATTCAGTCGCTGAGAGTATGGGATCCCCCAGATTTCTGCCTTGCGTTCTTCTGGTAAGCTGATGGACGCGATGGGGCTGCGCATCCGAGCTGACAGTCCAGCGCCTACCCTCCTACAGCCCCCCTCCAAACCCACCTCCTCACCCCCCTTCACCCGCTCCTCACCCCCTTACTCCACCTCACATCCGCCCTCCTCCTCTCGTACCTCTCGCAGCACTTCCGCCAGCTCGTACGCGACCGGATGGTACTCTCTGCCGAGGTGATGCGGGAGTATGACCGACGATTTGTGTACAAGCGGGTGTTTGCGAGTAGGGTGGATAGGGCAAGTCAGACGGAGCAGGCCGAGTCGGTGTGGTAGTTGACGACTTTTCACGAGGAGTCACGCGGGCGATGGTAGTAGCGCAGACGGCCTATGTACATGCTACTACATTACATCTATCTCAGTCATCTATACACAGGCCATATTTATCAACTGTCCGTATCCTCTATATCATACCAACAGCATAACACCCACTGAATCTCGTGCTACTTTGAGTACCTACGCCGACCATCCCCGCATACTCCTCACCGCCTCCCCATACTCGACCATCACGCTCGGTTTGGGGGTGATGACCGGCGGCTTGTCCCACCCATGCGCCTCCCCCTCCACTTCTCGGAGCACCACCTTCCCCTCTCCCTTCTCCTTCAATCTCCTCGCGAACACCCTCGACTCCTCCGCCAGCATGTCATGCTGACACACCACCAGATGCACCGGCGGGCACTTGTCCAGTAACGCCTCGTCCATCAGGCCTGGGGAGAGCCGGAGGTCTTTCCTCTGTTCCCTCGTCTGCATGGGGTAGATGTAGGACTGGTCGAATAATTGAGTAAGGAAGGCGGGGAGGACGGGATAGTCGGATGGGATCTCCGCGAGCTTCTCGGCGCGGGGCTTGGAGAAGTCTACGACGGGGTAGAAGAGGACGAGGCCGCGTATAGCTCCGCTTGGGATTTGGAGGGACGGGTAGGACCAGTGCGCCGAGGTAGGCTGATGGCAGAGGACCCAGGAGGTGAGGGCGAGGTTCCCGCCGGCTGAAAACCCACTAAGGGTGATGTTTCCAGGATCGATCCCGAACTCCTCCGCCCGTCCTACGACCGCCAGGACCGCATCCGCACAGTCCTCCCCCGGAACAGGGAAAGGCTGTTCTGGCGCCATCCGGTACTCCACCGAGAACACCACCATCCCCAGCTCATTACACACCGTCCTACACCACCGGGAGTCATCCGTCGCCGACCCGATTGTGAACCCCCCACCGTGGTAATTGATCATAGCGCCCGGCTTTGCGCCTGCTACCGCCCCGGTGGACTTGGGACGGTAGATGGAAATCCCGATCGCGTTTTTGACGCGCGATTTGCCAAGGGTGGAGTCGATGTAGATGGTCTGGTCAGGACCGGGAGCGGCAGGATGGGCAGCATTGTGCAGGAGGAAAGCGGGGGCGCCGAGGAGGCGGATTGTGCGTGCCTTCGCGTGGAGGCCCCAGCGGGAGTAGAACCAGGGCTTTGGGGCGGAGGAGGCTGCCTCGCCGGTAGTCTGTGCGGTGGACTGCATGTCGACTGGTGCGGTGAACAGATAGATGAGAGGTCCAGACGACGTACATATGGCCATGGGGGCAGAAGAAGCAGCTGGACGTTTGGCTGAGGCCTGTCCACGTGGGTACGGCT
Organism: Dioszegia hungarica; assembly: GCF_025882075.1. Taxonomy (NCBI): domain Eukaryota; kingdom Fungi; phylum Basidiomycota; class Tremellomycetes; order Tremellales; family Bulleribasidiaceae; genus Dioszegia; species Dioszegia hungarica. The sequence continues at coordinate 16,477 of NW_026515772.1, forward strand.
ACGTCATAACCGGTATGACGTTATCTGCTTGCGCCTGTCTTCGGCCAAATTTGCTGACGCTCCATGCCTCTCGCTCATGTTGACGTCGCCCTACGATGTTCCTATGACGGATAAGGCCTAAGGACGCCCTCGAGCAAGCCGACCTTCCAATACGGGCCTCTTTAGCGTACTGGCCAAGCAAGATGAGTCAATTGCCGCACAGGGGGAGCTACGAGGGCAAGAAAGACAGCCCGAATTCCGCTCACTAACGACGTCGGTCTTGACTTATCGACGAGGTCATTGCATCACTCCCCTGGTACGAGTCTGATTACTATTCTTGAAGCCGTTGCGCCTTGCTTATCCACTTCGCCACTCAACTGCTTCTATACTTATCACGGCTTCCCGGTGCTGGTTCTACAACCCCACATTGCGGCGCGTCATGACCGAACACGGCCACCCCGTTGACGAGAACCACTCGAAGCCTCTTCATACACGGCTGACAGAGGCTCTCAAGCACCCCTTCTCCTCCCACCGCTCTCGCAAATCATCCGACAGCGAGCAGGGCGGTATCTCGCAAGGCGCGTTGGACAAGCGGCAGGAGAAGGCGGACAAGGCGGAGCGGCTAGAGAAGGAAGAGGAGGAGCGGCTGCAGAAGAGGGAGGAGGCAGATAGGGCGGCGCGAGAGGAGGAGACGGAGGATGAGCGAAATAGGTGGGGAGAAGGGGATATGCGGGATGGCGAGTTGACCACTCTAGATGAGCTAGCGAGCGAGAAGTCGGAGCGGTCCGGAAGGTTTACGGTCCGCGGACGGATCGTACATCAGCGCAAGACGTCGCCGACGCTCATCTTCCTCCTTATCCGGGATACGACACACACCATCCAGTGCGTCCTGAAGCAAGGCGACGGCGTGCCTGAGCACATGATCAAGTGGGCGTCGCAGGTATCCGTCGAGTCACTCGTCCAGATCTCCGGAACACTTCACCGCCCACCCTCACCCATCTCTTCCGCCTCCATCTCCAACCTCGAGCTCCACATCGAGTCCCTACATACCCTCTCCCCGGCTCATTCAGTCAACTATGATAACTACCGCCCGCCCGAGCAAATGCAGCAGCGCCTCGCGCATCGTATCCTAGACCTGCGGCATCCGGCCAACCACGCGCTCTTCCGGATTCGGGCGGCCATCATCCGGGTGTGGCGGAATGAGCTGGACAAGAGGGACTTCCTGGAGATTCAGACACCCAAGTTGCAGCCAGCAGCGACAGAGAGTGGGGCGGAGGTGTTCAAGGTGAACTACTTTGGGAGGAAGGCGTTCTTGGCGCAGTCGCCCCAGCTGGCAAAGCAGATGGCTATCTCCTCGGATATGAAGCGCGTCTATGAGGTGAGTCTTTTATGCGTAGAGACGTGGCTGCAGCTGATATCAGGTCGGTCCGGTGTTTCGCGCGGAGAACTCCAATACCCATCGTCACTTGGCCGAATACACCGGTCTCGACCTCGAGATGGAGATCCGGGAGAGCTATTCTGAGCTCATGGACCTCCTCATCACCGTCCTCGTCGCCATCATCAAGCAGGTGCAGTCCATGCCGGAGCTCGCGGTCGTACGGGAGCGATTCCCCTCGGACGACTTCCTCCTCCCCGACCAGGTTCCCATCATCCCCTTCACCCAAGGTCTCCAGATGCTCCGGGATGACGGGCGGGAGGTGGCCGAGGAGGACCTTTCGACACCAGACGAGATCCGTCTCGGCGAGCTCGTTCGAGCCAAATACCACTCGGATCTGTACGTCCTCGACAAGTTCCCAGCGAACGCTCGGCCATTCTATACCCACCTCGATCCGTCCGATCCCAAATGGACCAACTCGTTCGATATGTTCTTCCGGGGCCAAGAGATCTGTACCGGCGGGCAGCGGGTGACGGATCCGGCGGAACTACGGGAGAAGATGAAGACCGCGGGGGTGATGGACGGGATGGATGAGTACCTTGCCGCGTTTGATGCGGGGGTGGCGCCGCATGGAGGAGCGGGGCTGGGATTGGAGCGGATTGTGTTCCTCCTCCTCAACCTCGGGGACGTCCGGTACGCTACCCTCTTCCACCGGGATCCAAAGTCGCTCCCAGAGAAGCCACCAGCCCTCCCTCATCCCGAGGCGGACACTACTCGGCCTCGGACGGGGAAGGAAGCACCTTCGCTGGAGGCGCTCATACACAACTACGGCGACGCGAGCAATACCGGCTGGCTGGATGCGGACCGGTGGACGATCTGGCGGCATTACAACGGGGCAGCGGTTGCGTACTCGCCGCAGAAGGGGCGGCTGGCGATGATGATTGGGGACCCGCTGTGCGATCGCTCGCAATTCCCCGAGGTCATCGCGGCGTTCTTGGCGGAAATGAAGGAGCAGGATCTTACGCCGATATGGATGCTGGTCAGCGAGGGCGTGCAGGAGGTGCTTGCGCGTCAGCACAATATGCGGACATTTACATGTGCCGAGGAGCAGCGTCTGGACGTTGATGAGAATCCGCCCGAGGTGGATCAGCAGGCGGTACGCAGGGCGGAGAGGGACGGTGTCAAGGTGCACGAGGTGACGCTGGACGAGGGTTTCATCTCGCGTGCCAACCGCGAGATCGAGCGGTGGACGGAGGAGAGAAAGCACAAGGGAAAGCAAATGTACATGACGGAGGTGCGACCATTCGTCGATCAGGCGCATCGGCGATACTTTGCCGCAGAGAAGGACGACCAAATCTTCTCGCTCGTCGTTCTCGCCCAGCTCAGCCCGGCGCACGGCCACCAAGTTAAATGGGCCCTCGACTTCCCCGGTGCCCCTTCCGGCGTGATCGACGTGACGGTCGGCAAGGCGCTCGAGGCGATCACTGGACCCGTCACGTTTGGCGCGGGCGCGAGCGAGAGCCTGCAGCCCGGATTCAGGATGCATGGTGCGAGGGCCAAGATGATGAGTCGTACGTACGCGAGTATCGCGAGTACGATGGGGCTGCGGAAGAAGACGGGATTTAGGGAGAAGTTTGGCGCTCAAGGGGAGTCAGTGTACATCTGTTATCCCAAGAACGGGCTCAGTGTGAGGGATATGAGGGAGATGGTGGCGTTCTTTGAGGATTGATAGGTGGCGAGGTCTGACTTATGGACCATATTTGTATCTATAGTCGTATGCGGGGTGCGTAATCGACAAGACTGCTTAAATGGTCTGACTGTATGTAGTGTGCGAGCAATCCAGTCTACCCATGCAGTAAGTACCCATGCAGCCTGACCTCAACCTCAGGCCTCTGGACTCAGATGCGGCGTTAAGGCCGGTTAAGGAATGAGGCGCAAAGCAGAGCTCAAGCGCTCAAGTTGACTTTCGAAACCTTATATCTGCTCTCTATTTTCATCTTCACTACTCGCGCTGACAAACATGCTCCGCCCGCCGGCCCAGACCCCATGCTTGGCCATACCTATCATGTGGTCACGCTGCCCTAGTCCTAAGCCAGATTGCGAAGTATCAGGACGGCGGGCGATCTTTCGATGGCATCGTCATCAGCCAACCTTCGTCCCTCTCGTCCGGGCCTCACTATCAGCACCGCCATGATTCACTCCGATACGCTCCCCCTCTCTCTCTGAATGGGAATTGGGCGATGAGACCGCAGCCCATGCCGTACCGACTCTCGGCCCCTGTCGCTGGGATGTTGTGTTTCCACGCCCAGGCAGGTTTTGTTTCAGGTGACGCATCATGATTGCGAGGATCGGGGGATTGTTGTCTTACTCGCCTCCTACTAGGCTAGGTGAGTCTTCTTATATCATCTCCTACTCTTTTACTCTCCTTCTATTCTTCACCTCTCCAACACCTTCATTCCTCAGACGACCTATACCTTATACTACCAGCATTAGCTTAATCTTGAGCTGAACATCTCAGCCTGTCAACACCCCATATCCCCGCGAGTAAACAGCGCCCAGCCACCTTCCAGGGTCATCACATAAGTCGCACAGCACCTCTTTGCACATCCACTTCCTATCCCTACTCCATCCACCCCTTCCTTATCGACCGCGCATCGACAGGACCGCAGCAATAACCCAAGGAACATCTGGACGACTAGGGACTGTTGAGCTGTGAGTATTCCTCTCGCCCCCCTCCATTCATTGGCTGTTGCCGTATTGCCACCCCCTCCTCCCTTGCGAGCTTGAGCTCGGACTGATGTCTCAGCCAGTACATCCACGCGTTCATCCCATCCACACGCGTCCTCACGCCAGGACCCGATCTCACGTCCTCCTCGCTACCCAGACTCGACGTCCCCAATTCGGCCGTCCGATAGCCGGTGGCTGGACAGGAAGAAGACTCCAACAATCGAGTCGGTGAGTGCCCAAAGCATCGTCTGCCAGGGACCTCAGCTGATACCACAGAGTGCTCCCACCCCCACGTCTCCCTCTACATCCACCCCCGGTACCCACATTCACTGCACGACCTGCCAATCCTGGCCGATCGTCCATTCCGCCACTTCGCCGGCCCCATCTTCTCACAGCTCGCTGGGACATCCATCGCCCTCGCCGTCATCTACGCATCTACCTCTTCCCTCCATCTACCTTTCACCATGTCGCTGAGGGATTTCACTGCGACCGGCCTCCAACTCACCATCCTCGCCCTCCTCCCGCGTCTGGACCCGACCATCCCCAGACCCTTCCCGCCCCCACGGCGTCTCGGCAGACCCTATCCTCTCGTCATGCACCCCATATACAGCTGCCCGGTGCTTCCCAGCATCGTCGAGGACTCGGACAACGAGATCGCAGTCAGCGAGAAGGGCGATTCTATCCCCACGGTCCAGGCCTTCGCGGCTCATGCCACTGTCAACGGCGGCGGAGACGATAACGCCGCTAGCGACAGCTCTAGCGAATACATCAAGGAGCTCGCTAGCGAGTATGACAGCGACTCGTCGTCGGATAGCGAGACGGAGTGGACGCATCTCAAGTGCGCTCCCTATGCTCCCCCTCGGACGTTACCGGTTCGCACACCCAAGTCGGCTGCTCACCGGGGCCTCAGCCAACAGACAGTCCCAGGGCTATCCAAAAGCGCCTATAGCCCTACCGACAGCACCCTCGTGACCCCGCCGGACAGTCCGCAGCGGGGCGCAGGGGTGACCCGGAATCTCACCTCCGAGGAGCTGCTGGGCAAGGCTCGATGCTGGACGGATGACATCGAGACCATGTGGGTCACACCCATCTCCTCCCGTCGGGAGCGGAAGAAACCATGCTTCGACTGTCTGACGCTACTCTCCTCTCCTCATCGCTGCATCACCTCCGGTCCCCTCGTACCGCACGTCCACACGGCCCGGCGCGACGATACGCCTACCAAATTCGCCGTCCAACCCAAATTACCCCTCATCGTCGAGCACTACAAGGAGTATCACGGTCGCGATAAGCTCCGAGTCAACAAGGGCCCCGCGAAAGTCGGCGTCATAATGGTCGTCGTCAAGGGTCAGCAAGTGCGTGAACCCTTTGGCGGCAATCATTCGGTCGACGATGGGCGCGAGGTGGTTTTCAGTCGGCCAGCCGCGGGTTGGCCTTCGGCACCAACGGTCCGGTTTCTGTCCTAGGTGTGAGCTAGGAGAGGTTGGGGATGGGGCGATGGACCGCGGGACTGGAGCGGAGTGGGTGGGTGGAGGGGTTGGATATCGGCGCGAAAGCAGTCTGTCGGAGACAGATTCATCATAGCCAGTTTTCTCTCTCTTTATTTGTTGTTGCGGTAGTCATAGCCTTTCACTTTGCCTAATTGTACTTCAGACATACCACTTCTTATAATGCTTTGTAGCACTTGCATACCCTACCCCTTGAATCACACCGTTCGCGACCACCGAGCTCGACCAGCTTATGCCGTGAGGTTGTCGCTCCCACCGCATTCCTCGGCGCTCGGATCCGGCATGTCCGCGATGCTTACTGTCCCCATTGCTCTCGATCCTGGCGATGCAATATTGGGCTGACCGCAGCTCTCATTGGACTTCCATGGAACATTGCAGATACTGCCACATCTCACACATCGGACATTACACCCATATAGCCGGGGGGAAAAGGTGCTTCACCCAAACATCCCGCCCCGTCGTCGATCAACATTAACAAGTATTTAAGGAGTTCCTCGGCGGCCAGCCTCTATGTCCGTCGTCCTCTCTTTCTCCATTTGTGCTCTCATCCTTGTTCCGCTCTTGTCACAGGAGCACAACTGCCCTGGCTACCTGTAAGCTCAGGAGCCTCCTCTTGTCTTCCCAACCATCTACCTCCTCCGGATCCGAGTCCCGACTCGCCGCTCCCGACAGACATCAGTCTCCCCTCCCTGGCCTGAGCGGCAAGGCGCTCCTTGAAACCTCTCATTCGTCTGAGCCATACGCATCGGTCACATAGTGAGCCTCCATCGCTCAGGGACTGTACTGGAGCTGACAGTCTGACAGGCTGCGCTACACTGCACTGTCGGAGCCCTGGTATTGAGCGGCAAACGCCCCCTCGGAACCTCTTGAGATTCTGAGCGTCCTCGCCAGGCTATAGGGTAGGTCTGGATGGGAGGAGAACTGCACGGAAGCTGACTGATAGCCAGGCTTGCCATCTCTTGCCTTTCTGAGTCGTCATTGTTCCTTGATCACCCCTAAGCTCAGCTCGGCGTTCGACGTTCACCAGTCAGATCACAGTAAGCGTTTCCGCCCCCCTCTCTCCATACCGAGTCGCCTTATTGAGTATATACTGATCTCCAGTATCCTCCCTGCCTCAAACAGCTACTCCATCTCCTCCTTGATACAAGCGGTCGGCCTGGTTCCCCATCACCCAACCACACGTCCTCTAATATCATGAACGTCTCCGCCGGCCAAAGCTCCTCGAATACCTTCCCCACCCCCACCGCCACCGGGCTCACCGATCACCTTACCCCTCCCTTCGGCTCGGATATCTCACCTTTCTACTCTGAGGTGGACGAGTTCACACGATGCTTTGAGTCGGACGCGGACGCAGTCTGGGACGCGGAATCCGATACCGACTCGGAGTCGACCATCGGCCCTGAGAGCCCCACGCGCACGGCTGAGCCCCTCCCCGCTGTCGAGGTGTATGAGGCGGACCAGGAACAAGAGGACGTCTACCCTTTCCGCACTCAGAGAATACTCGAGTGGCTGTCTCCCGCCAAGACCGATAAGGAACTCCCCCCTGGGCCCCTACTTCCCACAGCCGCGCCCGCCGTGGTCCACGCCGACAACCGACTAGCCCCGCTCGGTATCCCCCGCATCGTCATCACTCCCCCAGATAGCCCTCATGCAGAGGAGCACCTCCCACCCCCCACGTATCACGCCGACGCCTCTCGGCTCACCGTCAATACCTACCGGCTGCCAATCAAGGCGGAGTACAACCCGGCGGATACCAAGATTGGGCTTCAGCTGTCGGTGCTTTCGAAGCTGCTCCAGCCGAATGAGCGCCAGCACCGTGCGCCCATCAAGGACATCAAGAGCTTCATCAGGGGAAGGACTGAAGCTCGAGTTGCAGCGAAGGGGGCGGAGACGAAGGCGTCCGAGGCAGGAGCATAAGAAGGGAGAAAAAGTGCAAGAAGAGCACGAAGTAGCAAGGGGTATATATGGCTTGGATACATGTAGAGTACGTGCGGTTTCTGGGTTCCATGCTTGTATCCTGTTTATGTATCATCGTCACTGTAAGGTCCATCTCGCAAAGCTATCGCGACACATACATAGCCAACAAATGAGTCATCAACCAAGTCCAGGCAATCCCAATCCATCTATCATTCCGGCTTGACCATTGCGCTCGCCCCCTTCTTCTGCACCTTCTTCTCCTTCTGATTCCCCTTGGCCATCTCTGCGCGCATCTCTGCCAGCTCCTCATCCAGTCCCATATCCTTCTCCACATCCGGCAAGTCCGCATTCTTGCGCTCAAGAAGAGGGCGGATAAGGCGCTCAAAGTACGGGTGGACCTTGGGGAGGGGGTTGGACGCGCGGACCTGGGCAAAGTACGACTCGTATACCGATCCGTCCCATTTACCCAGAGGTGAGTTGATGAGGTGGTCCGAGAGCGCAAAGGCGTCGATGAGAGGGACGGCGTATTGACGGATCTCGAGGCAGAGGGCGTCGACTTGCTCGGAAACCTTGTCGAGCTGGTCGGCGGTCAAGTAGCCATCTGGACGATCAGCTGAGTCTCACCAACGAAGATGTTGTAACTGCAACTCACACTTCAAGAAAGCACCCTGCAGCTCCTCCATCTGCCAAAGCCCATAGAGCGTACACACAGTCTTCAACACCTTGCTCTCGTCCGTCTCGGGCATCTCCTCGACCGCCTCGCGGTACATCCGGAACATGGATCCCATGGTGTGCAGCTTGGCCGCGACGAATCGGGACGAACTGCACATCTCCATGGCCTCGTCCTTGCTCTTGCCCGACTTGAGCAGCTTGACGTATTCCTCTGCGGCCTTCTTGATACCGTTGGCGGCAACGCAGTCGAATCCGCGCTGAATGTCAATGTGGTTGAGCGAGCCGTCGGACTTGGCGGTCCGGGTAGCGGGGTTGCCGAGGTAGGCCACGCCGGGAGCGAGCTTCTTGCCTTTCGAGGCCGCTAACAAGTCAGCTTACTGCCCGAACAGATGTGATGACTGTAGCTCACCACCCCAAGCGCCAACGAGCGCTCGTCCAGCTTGCAGACTCAAAATGGTGTTATCGCCCTCCCAAGAGCACTGAACCGCAAAGTCGGCATACATGGCGGGAAGATTCGAGTACCTGAAACGTCAGCTATCAAGGACATCCCTGTTCCAGGTAGACGCGGGCTGTCTAGCTTACGCAGAGTATCCGTGCCCTCCACAAGCCTGCCTGCACTTCTCAATCGTGTCCAAGCAAGCCCATGTACAGAACGCCTTGAGACCAGCCGAGGTCGCGTGCGTCTCCTTGAGCTTATCAAGGACTTCTTCGAGGTTGGGCTGTTCTGTCAGCTACCGATCTTATCAAAGAGTGCGTCGAACACTCACGTCTGAAGGCTCCAAGACATCGAGAGAAGCCGACATATCATTGTACATGGCCTGGAGCTTCATTCCAGTGAATCCCATAGCGACGGCCTGAGCGACGAGTGGCTACGCTTATCAGCTGAGCTCCAGTCTTCTGGGCGCGGCAGCTCACCATAAGCCGCCTTTGGTGAATAGGGTAGTCGAGAATTTGGGTCTCGAGCTAGATCATCAGGATGGCGTTTTGCACTCGGACAGAGCACGACGTACCTTTCCCTTGCCACTGCTGAACTGCCTCCGGACCGCAGCGTACCGTACAGCAATGGTCAAAGCCTACGAATCAGCCCAGTTCCCGCATGGTGTCCAACTCCAAGCTAGGCTTACCTTCTTGGCTGTGTTGCTCGAGTCACCAACCATGGACGTCCGCCCGGAAATAAGAGCTCCGTACGTTAATTGAGCAAGTGGCTGAAGTGTCAGCTGCGCAGCGAGCACCCGTCTACGGATAACTTACTGGGTCAGTGACCACACCTTCGCGCGAGACTTGGGTGTGCTTCATGAGCATGTGCGCTCGGGGGATGCGGACAAAAGTAAACTGGATGTAGCCGTTGTCTGGCCTATGAGCTGTGCGTCCGCTACTGCTTTCCACTTTCAACTCACCGATACCGTCCCGGCCCATCTTCTTTCCGATATCCCCAATATTGACACCAGGGAGGAGGTCGAACGTCCTACCCCGTCAGCTCTTACCTTCTGTACTATCAAAAGTATGTAACTCACTTGACATCCCTCAAAGGGGTCACGAAGGTCTTGACACCGTGCTTCTTGCCCTTGACAATCAACTGCGCAAATACCGCCGCGTGCGTAGCCGTGCTGGCCGCTCCACCAATCCACCACTTGGTTGCTCCCAGATGAGGGGTGTGAATGATGAACTCGTCAGTCTCCTCGTCGAACGTAGCGGTCGTTTCGAGCCCGGCGACGTTGGAGCCGTGCGCGAGCTCGGTCATTGCGAAGCAGCCGATAACGCCGTTGAGTCCGAGCACACCGCGGTCAATCCAGTAGGCTGAGAATTAGCATGATCTTGCCTAGATGGGCCGAAAGTGGCTTACAGAGCTGGTTGGGAGTAGCTCCACTCCGTACAGCACCGAGGAAGAGCCCATAGGCGACACCGAACCGTGTCCAGAATGCGGGGTCCGCAATACCAATCAGCTGCGCTTATCAGCCTTCTTCCCCTTGCCACACTTCCGCCACACAGCCACTCACCTGCATCCGCAAATTGAACACTTCAAGACTCTCAGTAGTCACAAAGTGCACCATACTCGCAAACTTCTCCATCGTCCGCTCCCGGATCTCATCCTTGCTCAGATCGTGAATATCGGATGACTTGAAGGCGGGGTGTCGGGCAATCTCAGCCATGAATCGTTCTTTGAGCTCGAGGTCGCGCTCGGACCCGTGCAGTGCGATGGCGAGTTTCCGGGTGTTGAAGGGGTGGTTGGCACGCTCAGAGGCGAGCGTCTCCATCTGGCTCTGTCAGCGCTTATCTTACTGGGAAGCGGTGCCAAGACACTTACAGTGTTGGGCTTTGGGCGGGGGAACGCCATTTTCGTACTGATGATTCTAGGTAGTCTATGTTGAGGGGTGTAGTGAGTGTCGGTGTGAGCTGCTCTATGCTCGATGTTGTGAAGGCAAAGTACGATTGATCGGAAGGATGTCGATCTCGATTCTGAATCTTGAGCGAGAAACAAAGCAAGAAAGCAAGTCTCGGTTAACGTTTCGTATACCCGGTGAATAAGCGGGATGACTAAGCAGCCCATGGGGCCCACGCTCAGCGCTCAGCTGCAGCTCGGTGCTCCAGAGGCTTCCCCTGGGCTTGACATCCCCACTGGTGTATGCACAGACATGCTGGAACAACAGTCATAGGTAGAGGCAACGGATAGCTGAGCTTCTCGTGCCTGTGCTATTTATGCATCAGATAATGTAGCAACCCTGGTATCCTCCTATACCCCTCCTTCTACTGGACGTAATCTTCATCTATCTCTCCCTCCGCATCCGCATCCTCTTCTTCCCCCTCCGCATCCGCCTCCCCATCATCCACTTGTATCACCTCCACTTCCTTCTCCTTCTCGTTCCCCTCCTTCTCTGTAGATTCTTCCAGTACCTTCTCCTGAGCCTCCATCCCATCCAGCTGTTCCCTTTTCGCCACTAATGTCGCCTCGTCCCCGTCCTGTACTTCCACCATCTCCACCTCCGACTCTTCCGCCGACGCAGGCGCTACGATCGCCGTCTCCGCCTCAGAGACGGGCACGGCCACCGCTGGTGCCGCCTCCTCCGCTGGCGGTATTTGCCTCCGACTCGCCCGCCTCTGCAGCCCCGACAGATCAACCACCGGCGCCGGCCTCGTACTCCTCCTCGCCCGCTTGGGTTTGGGCGTCCCTCCTTCCGCGACCTCCTCGCTCACGCTGTTGCGCTTCCGGAGACTCCGCTTGGGGCTTTCCTCATGCGCCAACGCAGCGACAAGAGCGAGCGTCTCGGGGTCTTCGCCGTGCAGGATAACATCCTGCACGGGGTCGACGGGATTGGCTTCGCCATCATCAACAGCCGCCGGCGCCGCGTCCGCCACCCCATCCCCATCCACCGCAGCCCCAGCGAGAGCTGCGATCGCCCCGTCAGCCGCACCAGGCTTGAGCGGTCCCGTCCGACTGACGAGAAACGGGTGATACTTGAGCCTCTCCGGTCGAAGCTCAAGCAGCCCCTTGCTCGCATGCTTGCTGAGCACCGCCTCGACATAGTCTCGATCAAAGACGATCTCGTAAGTTCCCGAATCTGGTACTTTGAGTTCAGGAGGGTCGACGTGGGAGTTGGATTCAGGCTCATCGATATCCGTCTGGCTGCCGGAGTTTCGGAGGAGCGAGCCTCGGCCTCGAGAGCCTCGACCACGGCTGCCGCGTCCTCGACCGCGGGAAGGGGTGGATCGGCGGAGGGGGACGACCGCAGTGGTCTGGACGCGGATGAAATCTTCAGCGAGGAGGGTGGTGTAGACGTCGAGGAAGGTAAGAGAGGTTGCGGCGGAGATGTCTAAGAGTCAGCTATCAGCTATGCCTCTTGTCAAACGAGAGGAGCGTCTTAGCTTACCGTCTATAGTGACCGTACCGGTCTTGTCCCGGAGATACGCAAAGACCGCCAACTGCCAGTACTTCTTGTACGTAACCGCCCCAAGCCCACTGAGCGGTTTCTCGGGCGACCCAACCCTGCCTTCCTTCTTTGAAAGCAAGTAACCTGACTCGTCAGCTCCGCCCTTCTGAAGATTTTCATGCGACTCACTGAAATCAATCAACAACTGTCCCCACCCTTTCCGCTGCCTGACCGGTAATGTCATAATACACGAAACATTATTATCCGGGCTCCGCTTCTCCTTGCTGAAATACCCGACGAATCTGGCGCCCAGGTCGTCCACTTCTGTCATGACGTAGAACAAGAATGGCTCAACGTCGTAGTAGAGGGTTTTGTGGTCGAGGAACATCTTGGCGAGGAGGCAGAGGTTCTGGCAGTAGATCTGGGATGGTCAGCTTTCGATCTCATTCCATCGAAAGGGCTCTCAGTAGCTAAATGACCTTGTTCTTCCGCCCGTCTACTTCGAATACCGAGACTGTCCCATCTCGATAGATTTCATCTCCGGGCGGATGACGCGCTCTGCATTTCATCTGAAGATATCAGCTACTTTCCCGATCCCACCCCTTCCCGCTCAGGCCAGCGAAATACTCACGCGATGCCGTCCCGCCACGAATCCGCTCTTCATAAATTTCAAACAAAACTCGCACAGCCATAACCTCCCCTCGGGGACATACTGATACTCTTCGGGATAAGGCGCCGAGTACCAAGTATCAATATCGAACTGGCCGAACCTGATCTTATTGATCTTTTGACTCGGACCCGTTCCGGTACTGTCCCTCGTCATGGGTCCGCCCGTCGCCCCAGTCGGGGTGTGCTGGGCATGACCATGGCCATGTCCATCCGGAGTTGACGGATTCGACTGAGTGAACAGTCTATCCCGCAAAGACCTCGAGAGGGAGTGCGCCGCCCCTCCTCCCCCTCCTCCTTGCTGGATCGCCTTCTGACCCGGCGTGAGATTCATGGAAGAGTTGGTCCGAGAAGGCCCGGGCGTCGAAGTCGGACTAGCGTATCCTGGCGTATCCCACGTCCCTCCTCCAGACGTCGTCGATGCCTCAGGCGGCGGTCCGCCCAGCTTATCCTCCGCGACCCGCCGACTCCGCTCAAACGCCTCTTTATCACTCTCGAGGATGGTCGTGCGGGACGTATCCGCATCCGCTCCTTCTATGACACCTCCATACGGCACCTTCTCCTCCTCGGCCTCCTCGGGCTCGGCCGAGGTATGCCGCTTCGGTATACGCAGGCGGATATTGATACGGGGAGGCGGTACGACTTCGGGTGTCGGTGAGAAGTGGGCATGACCGTGACCATGACCATGACCATGACCATGACCGTGGCCGTTGGTCTTGATCTTAGGTTTCCTGCCGTTTTTGGGCTGTGAAAGGGGCGATTGGGCGTAGTCGAAAACGTCGGAAGGGGGATGAGGGTGGTCGTTCTTCCGTGCCTTTGGGGGCTCTCGGGAAGAAGAGGGGAGGTGTTCGAGGTGGGAAGGCATGAATTCGATGGCTTTGCCTTTGCCCTTGCCTTTGTAGGGCGCGGGGTGGGGTGTAGATTCTGGGTGGGAGTGAGCGGTCGGATGGGTCAGTCGAGCTCGGCAATGATGGCAGCGCCATGAACCTATGAATCAGCTATCGCCCGTGTCGCAAACCGGGTATCGATCAGCTTTACCTTTTGGTAACCTTTTCAGTGGTCTACGAGATCAGCTCAGTCCTACCGCGTCTGAGCGCTCCACGGGAAATATACTCACGGGCTCGCACAAGCAAAATGCCATCCCTTATCACATCCATCGCAGAACATGAGCTCGTCCTATCCATCAGCTTCCTCCTTCTCATCCTGACTTTATCGACTCACCTCATTCTCCTTCAACGCGCACTCCTCGCACGTCTTGCACTCAATACACGTCCACGCATACGACTGGACAATACTGATCAACTCTGGACTCGTCATGTCCAGACAGCTAAAGTGCCCGCTCCTCCCGCACAGATGGCACGACACCATATTCTCCGGCCGGCCCAGCTTGTTGGCCGCCTTGGTGCCTGTGCAAAAGGAGCAGTAGGGGTCGGGGAGAACGAGACCTTGGTCGTCGTACGCTCGGGATTTGCCTTTGGACTTGACGGCGTTTCCGCGCGGGCCTTTGATTTTGACCTTGAGGGAGGAGGAAGCGATGGCGGGTGCGGAGGCGGAGTGGGTTAGGCCGTTCCCATTCCCATTGGCGTGCCCGTTGGCGTGGGCGGGGATGGAGGTAGATGTAGAGGTACGAGGTATACGAGCTCGCTTATTGCTAGGCATAGGCGTGCTCGAGGAGGGAGAGAGGGAGTCGTGCCCGTGCAGCGTGGCCGTGAGGTCATGGACCGGAGCGCGGGAGTTGCTAGGTCCGGCGTCGTTCCGGGATGACGAGGAGTGCTGGGATGCAGCGTAGAAGGGTATAGCCTCGATATGCCCCTGACCGCTGTTCGTCTGGCTCATCAGCCTAGCCTTTACTGACAGACCAGAAATGGACTTACCCGGCTCATCTGCATCACCGGCCAGCCATCATAGTCCATCGCCTCATCCACCGCCTCCCCTTCCGCATCCGCATCACTTCCCTCTGCATCCGCATCCGACCCTGGTCCCGCGTACCCATTGCCATCGCCGTTGGTCCCCAGCGGAAGAGGCAAGTCCGCGACCGCAACCGAGGGCGTATTGACATCCATAGCGAGCAGCTCTGGATCTATCGGTACTTCCCCCGTTCGATGCGAGGATGGCGAGATATAATGCCCGTTCGCCTTGACTCCAGGAAGCTTGGAGGGGCTGCCGACCAATTCGGACGCGGAGACGCGTGAAGGGGTACGCGTGTGCGAGGCGGTCGATCCGGCACGCGACGAAGACGCGCGGGTACGGCTCCGAGGTAACATTTCGACGGTGCGTGAGGGGACTTATATCGACATTGCCGGAAGGGTGCTTCTGCTGTGTTCTCGGCGGATGGTATGTATGTGAGAGCGTCTAGCTAGTAGACTGCCTCTTTAGTCGTTGTTGCTGCCCTTGGATGCCTCTGTGTTGTCGCTGGGCTGCCTAGCCTGCCCGCCGGCCGACGATCCTTATCAAAAAGGGGTTAGTTCCGGTGGGATGGTGCCACGTCATCCTTAGCTTTCTCACCACCAAGTCAACCGCAGATCCTCTATTTACTATACACATCCTATACATCCCTGATCTGCACACCGCTCCTTCTACAGTCTCCTCCCGCAGCTGCCCGACACCTGCTCAGCACACCCAAAAGCAGCCATGTCGGTCCGAAAATCCCCACCGCCCTCCGCGTCCGGTCCAGGCGCAGGCGGAGGAATGGCCCTCACCAAGCGCGCGCGGGTAGACGACGATGAGGCGGACGCAGACCCGTCCATGATGCTCATGACGGTCGCGTCGTCGGGCGAGGGGCAGCGGAAGAGTGCGCTGGTCAGGAGTGTGAAGAGGACGAGTGGGCTGGAGGCGCCCATTGTTAGTCTGGCGGGGGCACATGGGGTGAGTTGATTTGGACTCGAAGCGTAGGGTTTTACCCGAACGATTGGTGCGAGGGAGGACCAGACAAGAGGAAAGGCTAGGACAGGAGCTGGGTCGGCTTGGCAGGATGAGGATGAGGCGGACACGGAAGAAAATAGGATAGGCGGACGTCTCAGCTGGAGGAGAGGGATAAGATCGGGAAGGAATATTCATTTGGGCGTGTGATCAGGCGCACCTGCCTGCTCACCTGAGCGAAGGATTCTCCGAAGCGTGGAGACAGCTATATGGACGATGAACGCTCCTACAAGAGTCTTTACTGACCCTCCAGGGCGAAATAACGGCCTGCAAATTCGATCCATCAGGACGGACATTAGCAGCCGCTTCAGTCGACCGGAGTATATGTGAGCTTGCCGTAGTGTGCGACGTTTTCACGCTAGAGGCTGACCTGATAGCACTGTGGAATACCTACCCACCACATGAGAACTACGGAATACTGCCGAATGTGCATAAACAGGCTATCCTCGATATCGCCTATTCCCTGGATTCAGAAGTCCTCTATTCCGTGAGCTCGCGGTCTGGCCCTCTTTCGTGTGGGGTCGTGGAGCTGACTTTCAGGGCGGCGCAGAGGGCCAACTAATATCTACCGACCTCAAAACAGGCGAGCGCCTCTCGCGCTATTCGGCGCACTATGGCCCCCTCAACTCGATCGCCGTCGCCCTTTCTGGCGGGCGCGAGCTGGTGCTCACAGGCGGGGACGACGGTGTAGCCCGGGTATGGGATCTGAGCATGGAGGGCAAAGAGCCAGTGATGGAGTTTGACGACGGCAGGGATTGTCCGGTGACGGCGGTCGAGTGGAGCAAGGATGGGAATCAGGCGTTTGTGGGCGGTGTGGATAATGAGGTGAAAGTGTGGGACTTGAGGAGTGGGAAGGTGGTTTATACGCTGCATGGGCATACGGATACTGTGAGTCAGGATGCCGGCGTTTCGCCAAATGGCATCGCGTTCGAGGCTGACTTATAGATCGCCTCCCTCGCCCTGTCCCCTTCAGGCCACTACCTAGCGGCCTACTCCCTCGACTCGGCGCTGCTCATATACGACGTCCGCCCCTTCTCTTCCGAGCATATGCGCGTCTACCGCTCCCTCACGGGCGCACCAGCAGGGTTCGAGGGCAACCTCATCCGGTGCGCATGGAGCAAGCACGACGGGGGATCGCGTATCGCGGCGGGCGGAGGAGATCGGAGCGTGACGGTGTGGGATGTCGTTGATGGAAAAGTGGCGTATAAGCTGCCGGGACATAAAGGGACAGTGACGGGCGTGGACTTTCATCCCAGGTGAGTCTGCAAGTACCGGATCGTGCCAATTGGAAGATGAAGAATATTGTGGCTGATACATGAAGAGAACCAATCATCCTGACTGGATCAAAAGATACGAATTTGTTGCTGGGCGAGTTGGACGCTCAGGATTATTCGTAGGCATATGTAGAGGCGATGTACGGTAATTGTCAAAGGTCGTCGAGTATCGACTGTCAGTTGAAGTGCCCGCTGAATTGATGCTCGTGTACTAACGGTGGTTCTACTGAATTGCGCAATTCGCTAAGCTGGCATTCAAGAGGTTCCCCGGTCAAGTTTGGCCTGTCTGGCTCACGACCAGACCAGCGCATGTCTGCATCCAAGGTTTGATTTCTTATATACAGATAAAGACTTCCAAAGCTTCCTCTTCTACTCCGGCTAGACCGACAGCACAGCCGTCAGGATCCCCTTCATTCCCTCCTCTACAGTGATTCGTCGCCTACTTGCTGTAAACCTCAAACCCCTGCAACACCCTCCAATCCGCCTCTCCGGCCTTTTGCGACTTGGTCAACAGTTTCTTGTCGGCCGGCTGCTCGGCGTACGTCTTGGCAGCGGCGAGACCGGCGAGGGCGTCCTCTTGCGCCTTCCAGAGGGCGAGGCTGGCGGCGGGCGCGGGCTTGATCTTGTGCGCCGAGGTGAGCTTGGCGGAGAGGTCTTGGGCGCGGCGGCCTGGATATCAGCTGGAGCTCGTGCCTGCAAAGAAAAGAAAATTCTAGGAACATGGACGGAGACGACGGGGCGAAGGTAAAGGGGGAGGTTGGGGTATGGGGAATGAGTTTTGAGGATGAGAACGGACTTACAAGACTTGGTAACAATACCGAGGGTGGTCTCATTCGCGTGAGACAAGCAGTAGACCGAGGCGCGGAGACCAATGTGCAACAGCTTGGCCTTGTTGATGGGCTTGGGGGTCTTGATGGTCTTGTCATCGGCGCCCGAGACGGCCATGGCGGAGATGTTGGAGAACAGCGCGAGCTCGCTGAGGTGTCAGCTGCTTCTAGGCACGTACAAGACGATGTGTTCCAGCTGTATATAGTGGCGTAATGAAAGAGATCAGACGTACAGTTTCTCGATGTCCTTGCGGAGCTGGTCCGACTCGGGGAGGGCACCGGGGTAGAAGGGGACGAGGCATCCCCACGCGATGGCGTAGGTGTACATGGCACCGAACCAGTTGCCATCCTTGTATTTCCTGATGGCGTCAGCTCAGTCCGTGCTGTAGATGGACAGGACAGGTATGATGCAGTGACGCAGCATTACTATTCCGCCAATCCCCATCACCCAACCAATCCACATTTCCTCGCCATGAAGCCCGAAATTTGGGTGCGCCATACCGGCTGACGCCATCTCAATGATTCCCGTTTTTCGCTTTCACCCTCCACCGACAGGCCCTTCCACGACGCCGATGCTCAGACTCACTTGTTGGCGGCCTCCTTGCCCTCGTTCGCCCGCTCGAACCGCTTTCCAATATCAAAAGCCCTCATCCCGACCCCCTTCAACTCCTTGAGAAGCTTCTCGAACCGGTCCTCCTTGGCATCCTGGGACTCGGCGAAGAGGTTAACGAGGTCCTTGTAGATATCGAGCTTGATGTTCAGGTCGGCGCGATCCTTGAGCGAGGCCTTGGATTTGGGGATCAGCATCTGCGTTGATTCCGATTCTGGTTCATGGCGTGATGGCATCGTACTGGACGCCGACGAGACCTCAATAGACAGTGGATGTCGTCCCGTGGAGCGCTATAGACGTTGAGAGATGACTCACGCAACATCCAAACCCTCAAGCTTGGCATCAATGCCCGCATCACTCCCAGCAGCCTTCTTCTCCTCCTCGGACAGCGCGCTCCACGCGGCCCACAAATCCTCCCAGGGAGGGAGAACGCGCTTGTTAGCTGCTTTCTTGGGAGGCATGGTGATACGAGACCTGTGCGGGGTATGGATCAAAATGAAAGAGTGATGGAAGGAGAGAGAAGGTGATGGGCTAGACGGGTCGAGGAATGTGGGACGCGCGGAGGGAGCGCGGTTGAGTAACCTTTGGCCAGGTCCGGGCCCGAAATGGCTCGTCGTTTCGGCTCAGCAGGGGATTCCAGCTACTGTATATGCACACTACTCTGGTCGCATGCATACCATACAGACGCTTCGCTGTGAGCTCCTATGCCATTCTCAGGCCTGCCTGCATACATGCTCTAGAGTTAGCAAGCTCAAAACGCCTCAAAAGCTGCTCTTATCGCTCTGGCGGAGTTCCTTGCCATGTCTATAATGGCATTCGGCCTTGTGGCCTTGTCTGCCGTAAGAGGTTTCAGCCATGCATCTGCATCTTCCCGTCCTCTCCCGTCTATCGACCATCGCTCAGATAGTACAAGAGCAGCGGGTGACCCCCTTTTCGCTCCTCATACCCCCCATGTCCAAACTTCACCTCGATATGCCCAGCCAAATCCAAGATCTCGAAGCGTACGAGCTCCAGCCCGCGTCAGACTCCGCATCGTCCCCTCTCCTCCCTTCATACTCGTCTTCACTCCCCCGATCGTCCTCGCCGCCCCTCACTCTTGGCCGCAAACCTCAGCATGCGCACAAGAAGCGGTCGGGACGGACGTGCCGTGCGCTGCTGATCGTATGGTCCCTGGTCGTCCCTGCGTTGCTGGGCGGGGCGCTGTTCGGGTGTTACACGGGCCAAGGGAGGGATTGGGTCAGTGGGATCAAAGACTGGGAGGCTGTGCCTCAGGATGTGAAGGACTGGCTGGATAAGGTCGTTCCAGGCGAGCGTGTAGGGGGTTTGGAGCGCCCGGATCCAGGGATGTTCCCTACGAAGTGGGTGCTCTGCTTCCTTGATGATTGACAAAGGAGCTTGGCTGATGAGCAGTATCGGCTACGCTGGACCTACACCCACAGGCAAGGAGTGAGCCTATTACCCTGATCTACTGGGTCTCGGCTGACCCCTCAGGCCCGCGATGCTACTCACCGCCCCCCACGCCCCTCTGCACACAGCCATCCCCCCTCTCCTCCCCCCCACATCCCACAACCCAAGCCACAAGTCCAAACCAATCCAACACCTCTGGGGCAATCTCTCACCATACCACTCCGTCACGCACGGCTTGGGCGATACATCCGCTCTCATACCGGCAGGATGTGAATTGACGGAACTGCACTGGTTGCAAAGGCACGGTGCGCGGTATCCTACTTCGTCAGAAGGCGGGCCGGCGGAATTGGCGGGCAAGTTGCGGGCGATGAGGGGGTGGAAGGCGAGTGGGGAGTTGAGATTCCTGGAGGAGTGGAAGTGGAGATTAGGGGCGGAGGTGTTGACGCCGTTTGGAAGGGAACAGCTGTGTAAGTCTCCAGACTGGAATGAGATGATCAAGGAGAGTTTGGCTGATGGAGCTAGTCGACCTCGGTGTCGCCGCTAGAGTCAAGTATGGGTTCCTACTCGATAAGATGAAGGGTAGACTCCCGGTATTCCGGACGGAAAGCCAAGAGTGAGCCATTGCTCAGCTTCGTTTCGCAGCAAAGCTAACCCCTATAGTCGCATGCTCAAGTCCGCTCAGAACTTTGCTGCCGGTGAGTCTACCTGGATCTGACACCATACACGAGGGACGCAGCAAGCTGACTCGGTATAGGCTTCTTCGGCATACCTGCGGAAGAGCAGTACAATCTCGAAGTAATGATCGAATCGCCCGGTTTCAACAATACGCTGGCGCCGTGGAACACTGTAAGCTGGTCTATGCACAATTGATGTGTCGAGCTGACGTTACAGTGCGACCGCGGCAGCTGGAACTACACCACCGTCAACGCCAAGCTACACGAATGGGACGAGATCTTCCTCAAGGATGCGCGCAAGCGATTACAGAAAGATCTCCGCGGGATGGAATTGACACTCCTGGACGTCAGGCGAATGGTCAGTCTTCTCCGTATTGTACCTTGCAATGCACAGTCAAGCTGACGAGATAGATGGATGTGTGCCCCTACGAGACCGTCGCGCTCGGCTACTCGGAGTTTTGCGGTCTGTTCACTGAGAAAGAGTGGAAAGGGTACGAGTATCGCTGGGATCTGTTTTGGTGGTACTCTTCTGCGTTTGGGTATAAGAATGCCCGAGCGCAGGGGAGGGGCTGGGTGCAGGAGCTGGTATCGAGGTTGACGCATAGTGAGTTACCCCAGTCACTGACAGGATACGGGAGAGGCTGACTTCTAGCTCGCCTGACAGAGTTCAACTCGACCACTAATTCGAGCTTCCACAATGATATTCAGTTCCCATTGCATGATTCTCTGTAAGCTTCCATATCGCTTCTCCCTCGTCAGTCTTGAGTAGGGAGCTGATAGACAGGTACGTCGACTTTACACACGACGCCCACTTCTCCTTACTCCTCCCTACCCTCAACCTTACCACATTCGCCGAAGCCGGCCCGCTCCCTTCGGACCATATCCCCAAACATCGCACATTCGTCTCATCCGAGATTATGCCGTTCGCGACCAACATGCAGGTGCAGGTACTGACTTGCGGCGCCCGGGGGAAGGGCGAGGTTGAAGATGGGGACGATAAGGAGGAGCACGAGCAGGAGCACGAACACGAGCACGAAGGAGAGGAGAAGGAGGAGGAAGGCGAGACTGTGAGAGGGACCAGGGGAACCGGCGGTTCTGGGAGGAGATCGCGAAGGCGGGACGTCTCGGAAGGGCGAAAAGTCAGGATTGTGCTTAATGACGGGGTGGTGCCTCTGACGGGTATCAGGGGTTGCAAGGAGGATGAAGACGGGTTGTGCGATCTGGGAGCGTTCGTAGAGAGCTTGAGCGAGTTGATGGCCGGCGGGGATCCGAATGGGGTTTGTAGGTGATTTCTGGGTATATATGTGTATAACACTATGCGACTGCTCGGGTTGGACATGGATGTGTGGTTCGGACTCGGCAGGCGCTGTCCTACAGTGTGCTTGTCATCTAAAAATGGTCGATGAGGCCAGGTTCGTGTTTCAAGTCGAGTTTCAGTGCGCTGGTCGAGGAATCCCAACCCTTTAGGTTGGAATCTTATCTGGCGGAGCATCGAACCTAATCAGATTTTGCAGCTTCGATGTGAAGGGGAAGGCCTTTGCTCCTCTTCTCACCTATCCTTCGGTCCTACTCACCACCTGATATCGCTCTTTACTGATACGAAGACCCTCTCCCTCGATATGAATGAGCCTGACCAGCCACAGACGTTCGATGTCATCATCTTGGGCGCTGGAGGTGCGTCCGTCCCATCCCTTCTTCCTGTCCTCAATGAAGCTACGAGCGTGCCCGGGTTGAGATATCTCCCTCTTCATCATTCCTAAACCTACACCTTCTTCTCTCCGGTCACGCTGATGACCTAGTGATCGGCCTCGCATGCGCGCTCGTACTCCAAGAAAGAGGCTACCGAGTAGGAATCGTCGCAAGGGACATGCCGGAGGATCAAGATAATACCGACTTTGCCAGTCCGTGGGCTGTACGTCCACATCCTTTCCACTTCCCACTTGCTGCCTCCGTGTTGTCATGATTGTCCAGCTGAAAAGCAGGGCTGCAACTGGTCCCCTTTTGAGCAGTCCGCGTCTACCCCAGGCTCGATCCGCGAAGCCGCTACCTTCCCTTACCTCGTCAGCTTGAGCGAAAACCATCCGGAGCTATGCGAGCGCATCCCGTTCTACTCGGTCTGGGACCATCCGAAGCCCACTGAAGAGGTCGAAGGGTGGTATGGCCCACTGGTCGGCGATGTAAGTATTCTCGGCCTATAATCCCGGCCGAGCCGAGCTGATATGTACCCTCAGCATCAACTCCCACAGGCTCCTATACCCGCTGGTAAGACGTACGGCCACCGGTACACCTCCTTCATCCTCCATGCGCCTCATAACATCCTACATCTCGCATCCGTCCTCCGGGTCAAGAACGTCCTCTTCGTCCGTACGACCCTTGATAGCCTGGACGACATCCACAGCCTCCCAGGCGTCCAGGTCGGGCAGGGGACGGTGCTCGTCAATGCTTCCGGACTCGGTGCGAGGTGGCTCAAGGGCGTGAAGGATGAATAGGTGCATCCAGCAAGGGGCCAGACGGTGCTTGTTCGAGCGGAAGCGTGGGAGAGGGTCTGCGTGATGCATACCGAGGGGTTCTATCCGAAACCTGGTCGTGAGTAGTCAGCATAACAAACCAGCTGAGGCCGATGCTGATGCGATAGAGCCATTACCGGAACCAGCATATATCATCCCCCGACCCGGACCCGAGCCTATGTTTATCCTTGGAGGGACATACCTGCGCGATGACTACTATACGGTTACAGACCCGGCGACGGGCGAGCGCATCCTCCGAGAGTACAAGGCTCTCATGAAGGACTTTATCAAGCCATCTGTAACTGGAGGACCGGACGGGTAAGCCGAGATCGAGGTGGTGCGTCATAATGTGGGATTGCGACCTGCGAGGGATGGAGGTGCGAGAGTCGAGATGTAGTGTCCGAGTCAGGGCATGCGGATCGTACATGCCTACGGTTTTGGGTCTGCAGGGTGAGCTTGTTTTCCTTGGTGTGCTTCGAACAGGCGAGCGCAGGCGCTGATTGACGCAGGTTCCAGCAGAGCTGGGGCGCTCCACAGGAGGTGGCTGAATTGGTGGACGTGGCTCGATTAAAGCTCGGGATCAGGCTCATCTGAGGTGCAGAATGCAATATCAGTACTAGTGCCGAAAGCAGAGAGACTGATCAGTAAGATTGCAGTAGGAGCAGCACCGGAGAGTCAGACAGCTAGACTTAGTCCCTCGGCACGTCACACCATCAGAAACGCCATCAGTCCCAGCGAAACTTGTCAGCCTCCCAGTGCACACGATCCATGCGCGCATACAACCAACCTAAGAAACCAAGTCCAAGAGATAAGACAATTATAGCAAGAGACAGGTAGCCATCACTGCTCGCCCTAAGTCGCCTTGGTCTTCTTGACCGCTCCTCCATCCTCCTCGCCCGAGGCCTTGCGTTTCCCGGTCTCGCCTTCGGGCTTGAAAGCGCCCGAGCCATCTCCCTCTGCACCCGCGTCCTCGACGTCCTCTTCGTCGTCATCAGCCTGCTCCTGCATCATCAGTCAGATCCTCCGACCACGTTCCTCTAGTATAAGATGGTACTCACAGTGAAGTAGAACTGCTTCAGCCTCTCCGCATCAGTCATCGGCTTGTCCCTCGTCCCCGCAGCGGCCGACGGGCCATCCTCATCATCGTCTTCATCCTCATCTTCGTCGTCCTCGTCCGAACCAGCCACCTCGTCGTCCTCCGAATCGGCTACGTCGTACTCGTCATCGTCCTCCGAGTTGTAGTCCTCGTCGTCCTCTTCATCGTCATCCTCCCCACCGGCAACCGGGGCTGCCGCAGCAGGTGGGGGTGCGGCACCGTTCTTGGCGGCACCGGCGGTGTCCTGAGGATCAGCTTAGCGCTCCTATTGACTGACTGTTGAGCGAGGAGCTTTGAACATACCTTGTATTCCTTATCGTCCTGCTTCTCAACATTGTCTTCCACGACAGGGATGGCTGAGAGTTCAGCTGATGCCCACTACCTGTGCGGAGGCAGAGATCGACCCACGTTCTTGAGCTTCCTTGGGCGCCATCTCGTCGCTTGGGCTGACCTCTTTTCTGAGGATTCGATGAGTTCTTTCCTGACAGGATCGTGAGATAGATCAGTTAAGATGTGATGAGTATGAGGAGGTCTGTGGCTGTCTGGCTGCTCTTATAGCGAAGAGGTCTAGGGCAAGAAGAGGGTGTAATAAGCGGTAGCGGGGCTGACCTGGGCGGCTATGACGCTGCCGCAGCATGCTTAGTTCCGACGGAAAGAAAGAACCTGGTGCGTCATAGCGAGCTTGCCAACCAGAAATTCAGTTCTCCTTGCTACACATTCTACGTTACACGCTAGCTATTATATCAAGCCTGACCCGCAGCATGCCCAGACGATCAGCCCAGAAAGAAGAACCAGAACCAGTTGGAGGCTATCGAGATGTTCCGGTCGATAGTCCGGAGGCTTGGCCGCAGCTCATCGCTTTCGACCTGGAGTGAGCTCGCCCCTTGCTGATCCGTTGAGAGGTCCGACTGACCTCGACAGCTACACCCTATGGGACCTCTGGATAGATGTGAGACTGGTCTCGTATTGTCTTAGCACTGGTCAGATGGTCGCTGACTGAGACTAGACTCACGTTTCACCGCCGTTGAAGCGGAGAGGCGAATCGATTAACCAACTCATCGACCGGTCAGTCAGCTGGCATTGGTCCTTGTTGGACAGGCTATGAGCTGATCAAACAGTCGAGGACA
Source organism: Dioszegia hungarica (assembly GCF_025882075.1). Classification (NCBI taxonomy): domain Eukaryota; kingdom Fungi; phylum Basidiomycota; class Tremellomycetes; order Tremellales; family Bulleribasidiaceae; genus Dioszegia; species Dioszegia hungarica. The sequence continues at coordinate 41,625 of NW_026515772.1, forward strand.
GCCTTTGGAGTTCTATGCTGAAGTTCCGTCGATCTTATCAGAGCTAAAGAGGCGGAACATCCACATCGCCGCTGCGTCCCGGACGTCCGCTCCTGAGCTGTACGTGTGCACCGCTTGCCGGCCCCGCTCGTCCTGTGACATAGCTGATATGCAGAGCGAGAGAAGCGCTGGGCATGATGTTACTCCACGATGAAGGCAAGACAGTCAAGGCCGTGTCATACTTCAACACCATGGAAATCTACCCTGGTTAGTCGAAGGAATCCCGGTAGCGGCAGCAAGCTAGGATATCAGCTGATACACCAGGCTCAAAGCTGAAGCACTTCCGCTCCATACATAGCAAGACTAAGATTCCATATGACCAAATGGTACGTGTCCAACCTGCCGCCCAGACGTATGCAAGCTGACGGGACAGCTATTCTTCGATGACGAGCACCGAAATATCGAGACGGAATCGCTAGGCGTCACGATGCAGCTCGTACCTCCGAGCGGTACAGATCGGGCGCTGCTGGCTGCTGGACTGGCACTTTGGCGGAAAAGAAGGGGAATACGGGTGGTGGGGTGATCGAACGGGGGACCGATACAACGGCGTATACACCCACCCGCTGTCCAGCTCTCAATGAGCAGATGACAGCGTTTGGACGCTCGACGAGGCGGTCTCTCGCCAAGCTTATATACAGCGGAGAGCACGGGCATCTGAGACGATCGCCCTGTCAGGCCGCATGTAGCTTTGTGAAAGATGTACGAAGCCCGCATGAGAAGAGCTCGCAAGGCTAGTTTCGTTGAAACGGATCCAGCTAAGATACACCATCTATAAGCCTACAAAGCTTTCAACAATCCCGACACGCCATGATCGTCCACATCTCTGCTACTCGCTCCTCCTCTATGTCTCGCCGGCCCTGCCGCTCCCCCTTCTACCTCCATCTCGCCCTGCCTCGTTCCCTCGTCTCTCAAATCCTCATCATCGTCATCATCATCATCATCGCTCAACCCCTCTTCATCCTCCGTATCCGACAGCGGCCACCTCTCTTTTGCGCTCTGACCCCCTGCCATCCCACTCCGCTGCCTTCCCTCATCCGTCTTGATCCACCGGCGCCACCACTTGCCCAGCACCCTCTTGACATTATCATCCATGCCCAGATAATGCACATTCTTGACGACGCCCTGCCACTCGACGAGCCCTTTGCTGAGTGCCGACTCGAGCGCGGTGATGTCGCCCCAGTAGAGCCAGTGGACGAGGACAGAGAAGGACGTCGGGTCGGGAAGAGGGAGAAGGACGGCCGGAGGCGCGGTTGGGGCTGTAGGAAGTCGTCGGGCGCCTTTAATACTACGCGAACTGGAGGGGGCGTCGGGGTTGCCGGGGGCAGGGGCGAACAGAGTGCGGAAGAGCGAAGATTGAGTGATGAGGTAGTCTTGATGCAGGGGGAAGACCAATGCCTGAGGGTCAGCTTCATACGGTATGCAAGTGGGTAGACTTACGACGACATCGTCCTGGGCGGGCATACTTGCTCTCCTGCTGCTAGCAACTGCACCTTGGCTCGACATTCCAGGCTGCACATGACCCAGCAGCCCTTGGTCCGAGTCGGTCTTGCCTACAGGGGCCAGATTGGCTAGAGGCGGCGTAGCGGGCCATACGGCGTGCGAGGGCTGATTTGAGTGGAATGATTGGGCCGAGTCCTGTGCGGTAGGAAGAGGAGTGGTGGCGTGGGTACCGGAGCTGCCTGGCATGTGAGGGATGCGCGAGCGGGGTACAGGAACCACTGATTCGTCAGCAAAACTCTACCATCGAGTAGGATGTACTTACAGACACGAATATCCGAGCTCGACGGATCATGCCAGTACTGCGCTGCCCGCTTGTTGAGCTGCTCAATCACCCATCCCTTCGGTATACCCATAAGATTCACTCTCTCCTTCTTTGCGGCCGCCGCTGCCGATGCATTCATAGGGGTTTCATCCGAAGGGAGTTGCGGCGCATCTGCCAACCGTGGTGTGGACGCGCTTGGTGCGGAGCTGTATGGCGAGTGACGCCGATCGAGGGGTCCTCGGCTGGGGGCGCGACCCGGTCCGAGTAGGGATGGGGTGGGTTCGGGTGCAGGTGGTTGCCATGCAAAGCCCGAGCGATAGAATGCGGGGGAGTAGTCCGGTGTAGGAGGGACGCGGAGGACGGCGGGTGTGCGGAGTGTCTGCGCCAGATCTTTCGAGAAGGCGGACTGGGGCGCGTCCATTGCGGTGTGGGAGTGAGATGAGGGGTGAGAGTGGTGACTACGTGGCGAGGGCCATTCGGGTGCGCGACGACGTTTCGACATGGAGAGCGAAGCGGACGGGGATGCGAGAGGGGTCGATCCGCCCGAAGAGAGTTGAGGAGGTGTGGACGGTAAAAGTGGGACCGAGCGTGCGGGAGGGGTAGTTTGGTTTGTTTCGAGAGATGAAGATGATGGAGACATGGCGAGATTGTTTAGTCTTTGCCTGGCGGACCGGAGTGTGTCTGACGAGCTAGTAGGGACAGGACGTGCCGAAGTCAAAGCGTAAGGGGAGTGCCTCGGCGAAGGGGCTAGAGACAGGGGCGCGGGACGACCTCCGACTGATGGTATGATGGAAGGGCGGCGCAAGGGTCGCGAGGGAGTAGGGTGTGAGAGTGTAGGTGTGAGAGACAGTGCCACGGGGGTAACAAGGGGTATAGGGTGTCCTTGATGAGAATGTAAAGATGAAGGTGCCTCCGATGACTGGAGAACAAGGGGTGGCCAGGCACGATCCAACTCCGAAGTATCTCCTTTTGTCCTTGTCTTCAGGTCCGGAATGAGAGGCGCCGCTACCGCTTCACGCTGTGTCCTATCATCCGCCCTTTGTTCTCCTTGTGGTTGTTCTTCATTCACCGAGAGCTTTGGATTTATCCCTCCGCTAGGCTGGCCGGGCTCGTACAGCGTGCTGTGCCTGGCGAGGTACGCTGTGCTGCTGCCAAGTATAGAGTCTAAGATCGGGTTTCGGGGCCTTGGGTGCTGCGCCTCTGACCCAAGAGACAGCAGATCTGACAGGCTCGTCATCTCGCAGACCAACGGGTCGCTGATGAGGATGACCCCTTGTCCTGTCATCCGCGCCACCAACACCTCCCCGTGACTGACCAGCCTCTCTGAACCCTCCGCTTCCATTGGAGGAGGATGACTCGCGATCTATCCCTCCTTGTTCGCCTCCTGCCTCTCGACCCAGAGGCGCCGCACTCGCGGCTAGACTCGCCAAAGCCGTTAAGGCCGACCATTCGGGCAACGGTCCCGCTGCAGGCACAGCTGCCGATCCCTGTGCGTGACAGCTCGAGACAAAAGGCGCCGGCGGAGCAGCTGCAAGGGCAGCACGGTTATGCTTATTGCCGGAGGAATGTGCGAACGCCTTTTGTTCCTGGTCCTGTTTCATCCGTTCCACGTGAGCCGAGCTTGACTCAGCGTCACCGTCATCGCCGATGCGGCCGAGGTCTGAAACATGACGCACCGACGCTGCTTCTTTGAGCGTTTCATGATCATTTGCCATGTGGACGTCTTCTCCGGAGGAGGGGTCCGGATTTCGGTTCATTGCCACCCGAGCGGAAATGTCTCGCAAAGATTCGATCTCGCCTCCGATTTCTCCGAGCGGGACCGGCGGTAGTCACTGCGGCCGCGGCAATGTGTGGCACGCGGATAATGCACGAGCGTGCCGGTTCTGGACGGTCGGGTAGAGAACGGTCCAGAAGTGGCAGAAGGAATGGTTCGTCCGAGGCGGGTATGGCTGGAGTGGGCTGGCGGGTGGGGTTCTGGATAAGTAGTGGCGATGCCAGGATGAGAACAGCTGGAGGGGGAGCGCGAGTGATAGGAGCGAAGTAGGGTATAGCAGGCTGGTGGGTAGGAGCGGAAGAGCACGTCATAGAACGCAGACTTGCTTTATCCCAAGAATACTCGTATGGACAGTCCAGGGACAAAGGAGCGCCAGAACGTCTAGGTGCAGCTATCCGGGACGATCAATGGATGTCATGTTCTCCCCCACTGATTCTGACAAAGGAATGCAGCGCGGGGTATCCTTGGAGTGAGCTTCCATTCAGGCCCCAATATAACCTCCTTTGTCCTGCCGGTAGATTAGCGGCATGTGTGGCAGTCTCAGTGTATCCCGCACGCACGATGTCCAGACGGGACGATCAAGCATCAGCATCAGGGGCATACCTCCAAGCCATCGAGTATCTCTGTATAGCCTGAGCTCATATGTACAACTTGCCTCTGAGGCTCCTGATTAGCGCGATGCACCCCTCCTCTGCGCAAAGCCGTCATCTAAATCGTCTTCAATTTTGCCTCCTGCGCGGGCTACCTGTATCCGAACAGCGGCGCCGCTAGAATCCAAACCATCTCCAGAAGATACGCTGTGAGGTTGACAAGCGCGTAGAATGCCTGTCGATCAGCACAAACTCCTCCGCTTCATGGAAGATCACTGAACTTACCATCGGAATGACCCCCATAAAGATGTTGCCGATGACCCCGCGACGCTTGATGGTGTCCCACAGCTCGGTCCGAACAATCTTGGGTGCCGACGCGGATCGATAGGGCCCGGTCAAGCGGTAAAAAGTGGGGAAGGCGGCGCCAAAGCTAATCGATCAGCTCAAAGTACTCCGTCTGATATCGAAATGCGTAGGCTTACCAGTAGATGAAAACCACAAACCACCCATGCTCCCTCCACAGCTCGCGCAGAGTGGGCGCAGATCCGATGTCCCGCGCCAACTGAGCCTGGTATGTGCTATAGTCGACTCCATACTGGATCCGACCGGTCGACGCGTGCAGGAGGTGGTATGTTTCTGGTGAAGAGGGGATGGGGACGCGGTTGGCAGTAAGGGCGAGGAAGAGCTGAATTTGCATCTCTGCCATTGGCGGTATGGCGCCTGAGAGTCAGCTCAGCAATAGTCTGCAAAAAGAAGGGGCTTACCGACTCCAGGCCTGAGGAACCCAATAAAGCCAACACTCGTGTCCTTGCTGGAGCAGACCCCTCTCACATCCACACTCTCCGGCCCGCTAGGATATCCCTCTCCGAGCCACTTGAAGTCCTGCTTGTATCCAGTACACAGCACGACCAGGTCCGGCTTGCATTCCTCCTTCCAGCCCGTCTCCTTCTCCCTGTGCTTCGGGGGACGGGGAAACACCGCCCTTCCCTCCGAATCGAACTTGCTTGGGAACGGCACCATGTGGATCGTCGGGTCGGTGACGCCCTCCGGCACGGGTGGGTCGATATAGTGCGCGAGCAGCTGGTGCAGCCGTGACATCTTGCGGTAAGGGCGGTTGATGAACTGCATCGCCTTGGCCGATTTGTTGAGGAAGACATACGCCCTTCCTTGCCGCTCTGGAGGAAGCTCACCTGCCCACTGGTTACATCCCGCCTGGGTACCAGTGAGGACCCAGAGTACCCGCCGGATGACGAAATCCGAGACGAACCACCTGAGATGGCTCGCTGCGACCCATGGATGAACATACGCCGTCTCAAAGAGGTTGGTGATCAACCCATCGATGGGCAAGTTGCCGTCGAACGTGGAGCCGAGAACCCGAAAGTTATTGAGAACTTTGGGGAATGACAGGAACCCGCCCCGGACGCCCATCGAGACCTTCTTTGCGGGCGAGATGACCGACTCGTACGCGACGTCCATTCCCGTTTCGCCCGCACCGAGGACCAAGACCTCCTTGCCCCGGAGCTGATCGTGCGATTTGTACGAGGACGAGTGGATCCATTCTGGGGAGTTGGGCGTAGGTTCAGAGTTGAGACCAGGGATGAGGGGGATATTTGGCTCGACATGCAGTCCGGTAGTAATGACGACGCGACGGGCGATGATGGTGAATGACTCGCCGGTCTCCTTGCCCTCGCCATCGACCCGTCGCAGCGTCGCGCGGTGGAGGTATCCGCCGGAATTCTCCTTGGCGCCGATCCGGTCCAGGTGGACCACTTTGGTTCGGCAGTGGATATTAGGCCAGAGCGAGAAGTGCGTCGCATAGTCATTCAGGTGTTGTACGAAGTTGGGGAGTGAAGGATGGTCAGGCGCGTCCAGGGGATACCTACAACTTAGCATGGTTGTGATTTCTGTTTGATCGGCTTACCTGAAATCAGAGAAGCAGGTCAACTGCTTGGAGCTGACAAGCTCTGCATTTTGGTAGGCTCGATATCTAACTTATCAGCTTCCTGTCATGGGCTAAAACAGGCATAGCTCACTTGAACGTCCCCCCGATCTCAGCTTCCATCTCGACCAGGACCGAATCCTCCCCATCACCATCCCCCTGCAAGCCGAATTTCCGCCCATACTCCTGAACGTATTTCAGCGAGACGATTCCAGCTGGCCCGCCGCCGATGACGAGCGTAGATGTATGTGTGGGGAAGGGCTTTGACTGCATTGTGATTGTGCTGAGAGATGTATGCTGTACTAAGTGAGATCGATGCTCTTCGATCGTGATTTTGGCAAGTCCGTGTGCAACTCTTGGTCCATATTTATATTTGAGTCGAGATCATCTATTGGATGTTTGCTTTCATCTACCATTTCTGGTCTCATGTAACCCGTAGCCGTACTGGATATAGCCTTCTCGTTCTCCCCCCTGTGTATAGCTGTGTATATATCCCTTCTCTCGACCGTATCGCAAATCAATTCCTTTCCCGCACATCACCCCTTCCTTCCAAAATGACACAATCTACCTCCCCCTCATACCTCGTCCGCCCGGCAACTCAGTCAGACGTCAACGGTATCGTCGCCGTCGGCCGCAAAGTCTGGCTCGAGACCTTCTCCCACACTACTTCCCCTGAGAACATGCTCGTCCACCTCGACGCAAGCTATACCGCCGAGCTCATCTCCAAAGAAATCTCCCATCCAGACCGCCTGTACCTCGTCGCCCACGCCGCAGACGGCTCGGCTGGGGTCGCCGGCTTCGCGGTGATAGCGCGGGGAACCTCTTCGTCCGAGCCATCAGTAGCGGACTGGCCGAATCCGGTGGAACTGCAAAGGATCTACGTTGATAAGGCGCACCATGGTGCCGGGCTGGCAAGGCAGCTGGCGGAGGAGGTGTACGGTGCAGCCAGAAAGGAGGGGTATAAAAGTATATGGCTGGGCGTGCTCCCAGAGAACACGCGGGCGGTGAAGTTCTATGAGAAGTGCGGGTTCAAGAAGGTCGGAAGCCACTCGTTTTGGGTAGGAGGGCAGGAGGATATAGACGATATTATGGCTAGATTGCTGTAGCGTTGGGTCAGTCATCTTTCGTAGGTACAATCGTGTTGCAGCTATCGTCGCCCGGTGCAGGCAGCTGACTGTACTGGTAGCATAGCCCTAGAGCAAGCATGCTTGGAGAGTGTCCGCCTCTGAGCTTCAGCGCTTCAGCCAGTCATCCTGTGGTCCCGGCGGCCGAGCTGTTGGGGCCCCACGCAGAGCAGATCCGCCTCTTGCGGCCGCCTTGTTTTTCGTCACAACCATGCTCTTGACTGTACATTCATCTACATACGACGCACGCTGCTACGCCCCACGTCCTCTCGCCAGCTCCTTCTTCTTATACCCTCTCCAGATCTTAGAGGCAGGAGCCGAAGAGACCAACCTCGTTGTCTACCGAAACATCGGTCCAGATCGAAATCTTTGTGTAAACAAAGACCACGACGCCCAAGGAATCTTGCTCGACCTGACATATAGTCCATCCTGGTGGTACCAAAATGACCGCCATGTCGAGCCTCAAGGACAAGATGCCTCCATGGCTGAGCAGTGCAATCGGGAAGCCTCGGACGTGGAAGAATTTCGCTAGGTGTATGATTGCGACACTGGCGGCCATGGTGGTCATGCTGGCGCAGAAGTGTACGTCCTTGCGTTGAGCCTCTAGTGGGGTATGTATGCTGACAGGCTAGCTCTGACAGTCCTCGGTCAAGCAGCTTTCTTCGGCCTGATTGTACGCCATCAACCTGAGAGAGGAGGGCCATTCTCATAAGCAGATGTCGCAAATGCTTCCACCATCAATGGCGCTCTCGGTCTACTTTTTCGCCTTCCTCACCCTCGTTATTGGGCTCTGTACAGGCTGGGCATGGGGTGTCGCAGCTATGGCAGCGGCTCTTCGAGCTCGGAGTCAGGTCTTGCTGCAACAGGATGTGACTCGTGAGCAAGCGACGTGAGTATCGAGCGCGCTTGCAGTCTAGCTGGACCCGGCTGATCGGCAGCTACACCTCAGACTCGAATCTGGACCAGCAATGTAAGCCATCTTCCAGACGCTAGACTTCACCTACTCCTTCTGACCCTGAACAGTCCAGCAGTCTATCTTCCGAGGTGCATTCCTGGATCCGGCCTCGTCGACAGTATACGGGGTCTTCTTCTTCTTTGGCGCTTATGCGTTTGGCTTTGTCCGTGCGAAGTTCCCCAGACTGTAAGTCTTCGCGAGCGGGCTCATGTGCCCCAGGCTGATGTTGAAGTACTCTCGGCGCCATCTTTGGGACTATCATGTAAGTTTGCTCCTTAGATCCGTTCGAAGGCTTGGCTGACGTTCTCAGTCTTGACCGTGAGGGTGCCCGCAGAGACGGACAAGTCTCAAGCTGACCAGCAGTGATGTGCTCTTACGGGCCTCTGTTTCCGATTGCACAATACACCCTCGCCGTAAGTCTACCTACGACCACTCAGACTAGATGCTAACAGGACAGAGCAATCTCCTCCTTCCCGCATCTGTGTTCCTGGCCATCGCCCTCGCCAGCACCATTCTCATCTTCCCTCAGTCGCTCCACTCTATTCTTCTCACCCAGCTCAACGAGCTCTGCCTCACTCCCATCAAGGGACTGCTCGACCTCCAAACCAGCGTACTCGATGCGTCTCCGTCCGACGAGGAGAAGTGGAGCGGTCTGGCTACCAAAGCTGCTGGACTGCGGAAAGCGCACGTCATGGGAGCTACGGCTCTCGGAGGACAGGTGAAGCTCCTGAGTTTGGAGTTTACGCATGGTCGATTTGGAGCGCAGGATTTGCAGCGGATTGTCGAGAAGGAGAAGGTCTTGGGACAGAGGGCTTTCGGATTGGCCACTTTCGTCGTAAGCTGGTCAACGATATCTAGAGGCGATAACAGCTCACACCGTAGATGACACTGGACGAGCGCAACACGGCGTGGAAAAAGATGGAAGGGGACGGGTCAACATTGCACCCCCAGCCCCACCGGAAACGTATGCTGGAACTGCAGGAGAAGAATCGGCATCCCGGTACGGCCATCGACGACCTCATCCCGCTTCTTCGTGAATCCACCTCTACCCTGCGGTCTTCCGCTAGCGAGGCCATCGAAGAGGCGATGAACTGGCTGGACGAGGTGAATCATTCGCGCTGGAAATCGGCGAAGAAGGCCACATCCATCTCGGCTCGGGAAGAGCGGCTGTCAGCGTTGAAGACCGAGCTGGAGCTATACCGCTCTCAAGGTCGCCATGCGCTTCTCGAGCCTGTCGAAACCGCTTTCGACGCGGACGGTCACATTATCCCCGCCAAGATCGGTCATCTGCGATTCTCGACTCGCGACCTATTCACCACGTTCCTCCTCTCCACCCACCTCACCTACTTCTGCCAAGAGCTCATCGAGTTCCTAGAGCTCCTCCTGGAGATCGAGCGAGAGAACCCAAAGAACAAGTGGAACTTTCCCAAAAAGGTCGCCGCGGCCGTCAAGGAGAATGCCGGAGACCAGGGTTCCGGTGGCAATCCGCTGGATCTGGGGAGACATGATGATCGGAGCGAAGAGACGTTGGTGGAAGCTGCCAAGCCGGGGGCTGAGAAGGAGAAGAAGCCAGCGCGCAAGTGGAGTGAGTGAAATCCATTCTGACGTGGACGATGCTGATACTGGGCAGAGAAAGACCCAGATGCGTCTGATCCAAGGAACGGATTCCAGAGGTTTGGGCGGTCGATACATGTCGCTTGGCGAGCCTTGACGGGTGTGAATGGAATCTTTGCGCTCAAGTACGCGATCGTCAGTATGGCGCTATGGGTGCCGCAGGTTATCCAGAGTTCCGCGTACTTCACGTGAGTGGTCCCAGCTGTGTGATATAGAACTCTTGGCTGACGAGCAGGTACACCAATCGGTATGTCCTTTTGTTCAGCCTTGATTCGCGCTGACGCTGTGTAGTGGTCTCTGGGCTTTGATCATGGTGCGTGCTCAGCATCCATCTAATCTAGTCTGAGCTCATGATTAGGCACAAACAGGAATGGGTATCTTCACCGGCGAACAGATCTCGTCCTTCGTCTTGCGCTTTGTGAGTGCCCAATGTGTCTATAGTCCGATTGCAGCTGACGGAAGTAGGCCGGAACAGTTCTGGGTCTCGTGCTCGGCATGCTGGCCTGGTATATCGGGGCCCAGCTCGGTCCTGGGAATCCCTATGGTATCGCTGCAGCCACAGTAAGCTCACGTGGCTCCTCGCGAACGGGTCAACAGAGCTGACCTTGTCAGATGGTCATCATCGCCGTGCCGCTCTTCATACGGATCACTGCGCCGCTCCAGAGTCCTCCGATGATCGTGGCTCTGATGACCGGCGTGACGGTGACGGTGAGCTCAAGGAGGGTCTGATAACCAAGATTCTTGAGCTGATATGCTCAGTTCGTTGTTGGCTATTCGTGGGTCGACGAGCATATCTACCAGACCGCCAACCAGGGCAGCGGGGCCGAGCTGGCCTGGCGGAGAGCTTTGCTGGTCATCATTGGTGAGTAGATGATGAGGAGTGAGAACGACTTACTGATTGGCAGGCTTTACCGCTGCTTTCATTGTCATGCTCTTCCCTCGTCGTAAGCTTTCTTGTCAATAGACGGCGTCTACAGCTGACATGCCTAGCCACTTCCGCTCGACTGATCGTCCGCCGCTCAATCGCTCGCAATATTGCCGATATATCCGACCTCTATGCGGCCATTATCAGCGGTGTGGAACAGGAAAGCGAATGGGACGACAACAAGCACAAGGATGGGGAGTTGGAGAAGGCTAAGACCGAACGAATGGCGCAGCACACTGAGCGCTTCGTGAAGATCATGGTGAGCTGGCTTGTTCGACCCAATGTAAGACACGCAGCTGACGGTAAAGGAACGGCTGAGCACCCTCAGCACCCAGGTCAAATTCGCCAGGTAGGTGTTTATGGCCGATTCACGACAGACGAGGGCTAATCAGGCAGCGTTGAGCCTGGTCTCAAAGGACCATGGCCGAAAGCGGCCTACGAAGAGCTCCACTCGCTCGAGATCCAGCTCATCTCCTCTCTCGCCGTTCTCGCCGGAAGCTTCAATCGGTTAGACCATAACTGGGCAAAACGCCTAGCTGAGCGAAGCGACATTATGCGGCCTGCCTTTGTAAGTCACCTCCTTGGTCCACAGGACAGTAGCTGATCCGTAGATTGCCGATATCCTATCCCTCTTTGCGCTCCTGCATCAATCTTTGCATAATGGCCAGCCGTTACCGCCCATGATGCCTATATTCGAGAGACTAGGGTATCACTCCCTTCATCAAGCCGCGGGGTCTCGAGATGGAGCATGGCGGCATGCGCTCCGTTCAGCCCGGTCGACAGAGGGTACGGCTACGCCGCCTAATGGGAAAGACGGGTCTGACGATACGCGGGCTGGCGAGACCGAAGAGGAGGCGGCCGAGAAGAGTCGAGTGGACCAGGAGGAAGAGCGCGTGGTGAAGGATCTGTCGAAGGAGATGACTCTTGATATGGCCAAGGTGAGCTGGAGTGCCTTCATCCCCGGCCAGTGGACAAACAGCTGATGAGCAGGACGAGCAATTCGCCATTTACGCAACGGCCAACGTCGCGCTCATCCACCTCACGTCCCGCCTGAACGAGATGCACCGGGTTATCATTGGACTAGTAGGGGAGCGCGAGCTCGAGGCGTTCGATCGTACACAGGAAAGATGGGCAAGAAGGGAGATGGAGGGGACTACCGTGTAGCTTTAGTCTCAAGCTTTATAATACGCATCTTGGGCAAGCTATCTATGCAAATGTACCTTTTTCTACCATCAGATATCCTTCTAGATACGCATTACCTACTTCCCCGCTGTGGTCCGTCCGATCGCCGCAATCGCCCCACCCTGGATCTCCGGCAATGTCTTCTCCCCCTGTCCCGACGGCGCCTCCAAGAAGCCCGCACGAATCAACCACGCCAAATACAGCCCTATAAGCTTCTCATCCACCCCTGCTCCCTCCTTCTCGCCGCCTGCACGCGCCAGCGCCCGCGCATTCGCATCGTCCATCTCGGGCGCCTTGGTACTGGTCGGCAGATCATCCAGCACAAAGTGCAGCAGAGGGAAGAGCGCATTGTCCTGCGTCTCGAGCACGTGCTGCTCGAGCTTGGTCCGCCACTGGACATACTCGACCTTTTGGGTGGGGTAGCCATAGACCGCGAGCGAGCCGAGGAGGTCATTGAACCGGATCCGGGGATTACCAGTCACGTGTATGATCTTGAACGGCTGTGCCGGGTCGATGATTTGCGTAGAGAGAGAAGCGAGGAGCGCGACGTGGTCGGCAGGGGTGAGGTTGATGGTATTGTTGATATCTGGTATGAGGCCGAGTTGAAGGCAGCCTTTGACCATACGCCAGATAAAGTCGTCCGTATTGGTGACGGCCGACCGGGAGTGTCCGAGGATGTACCCCGGCCGGAGTGAATATCCCGACAAGCCGCGCTTCCCAGCCTCCATAACGAGCTTCTCGCACACCCACTTGGACTGGCCATAGCCCGTATCCAGGGCAGTGCGGCCCGCCTCCAGGTCGTCCGTCTCCATCAATCCCGTTCCGCCACTGTGGATTGACTCATCCGATTTCCGGTTGAACCCCTCGGCATCGAGGACGGCGGTGGACGAGATGAAGGAGAAGGCTTTGGGCTGTTGTTCGGCGCAGAGGTGGAGGGCAGTGAGGGTGGAAAGGACATTGGCGGCGCGCATCTTGGCGTAGGGGTAGACCCAGTGGACGACGGCACCGTTGTGCAGGACCGAGTCGGCTTCGCCGGCGATCCGGTCCCAAGTCGCCTTATCCAGCCCAAAGTGCTCATCCGCCAAATCCCCAGCGACCGCCTCTACCTTGCCATCTGTCACCCAGCTCTCATCCCAAGCATCCCGCCCTTCTCCAGACTCCCTGAGTCTCGCCATCCCACCTGACGCGTCCTTGGCGCGAACAAGGCAGATGACCTTCTTGACATTCCGCGCTAGTAGATCGGCAAGGATGAAAGCCCCGAGGAAACCCGTGGCGCCGGTAAGGAAGACGGTGATCGGCTTTTTGCCAAAGTCGGCGGGGAGTGGGGAGAATTGCGGAAGCTGCTTCGCCAGTATCTCGACATCCGCAGCGTACGGAGTCTCCGGTGCTGCCTGCTTGACCGGTGCTGAGCCCGCGCCGAGGTCGACCTGGCGCAGACTGTCAATCTCCGCAGCCTGCGCCGCGATAGTTGGCTTTTCAAAGACGAGCCCAAGCGGTGCATTGACAACGAACGTCTTGCGGATCTCAAAGATGAGCCGAGTGGCGAGGATAGAGTGACCGCCCATATCGAAGAAGTTTTCGTCGATGGCAACGGCGGGCGGTGGGGAGGGAAGGAGTTTGAGCCAGATATCGTGGATTGTCTTTTGGGTGGGAGTGAGAGTGGCGAGGTCTTTTGACGCCACGGGAGGCGCGAGCGCTGTGTCTGGGAAGGGAAGCGCTGGCTTGTCGACCTTGCCGTTGGGGTTGAGGGGGAGTTTCGATAGGGGGAAGTAGACGGCCGGGACCGCGTACGAAGGGAGTTTCTTCTTCAGGTATTCCCGAATATCGCGTATCAAACGCCTATACCGTCTCACCCCACGCAGCATCTCCGTCTTCATGTCCATATCCTCATCCTCTCCGCCCTCGCTCGCAGACATGTACTTGTCCAGCCCGTCCCCGTCGATAGGGACGAAATAGCTGACCAGCACTTTCTCCTCGTCTTTGTCACGCCTGACGAGCGTAACGTTCTCGCGAACAAGCGGGTGACGCGAGAGATGCGTATCGATCTCGCCGAGTTCGATGCGGAAGCCTCGGATCTTGATTTGATCGTCGGCTCGACCGGTACACTCGACACGCCCGTCAGGGAGGTATCGACCGAGATCACCTGACCGGTACATCCGATCCCGGATCCCAAACCAGTGCTTGGCAGCAGCAGGGTTCGACTTGACGAGCGTATCCTCCCGCTCCACGCCCTCACCAAACCAGTTCTTGACGAACTTTTCGGCCGTCGCCGCTGGGTCGAGGTACCCCTCTGCCAGTCCTCCTGATCGGACGTAAATCTCGCCCATCTCTCCGACCGCACAAGGGACGTTGCGATCCGTCCTGTTGACAACCAGGAGCTGAACATCGATCATCCCCTGTCCAGCAGGAATGAGGTCCTTCTGGGTAGACAAGAAGGTCGAGTCCTCGTTGACACTCGGGATGGCAAAGTACGAGACCGCCCGCTGGGTTTCGGTCGTTCCGTACATGTTGATAATACAGACATTCTTGGCGAGGGATTGCAGCCGAGTGCAGTCCCGCTTGGTGAGGACGTCTCCGACGAAGAAGGCGTTCCTGAGGGTAGGGATCTGACGGGTGGCCTGCGCCGAGAGGAGCTGACCCATGGCGGGAGTGAGGTGGGTGACGGTGACCTCGGAGTCGGCCATCCATTCGGCGAGCCGGCCAGGCGTGCCGATATCGTCTGCTGTAGGGACGTGCAGCTGAGCGCCAAGGAAAAGGGGTGTGAACACTGTTATCAGCTTCGTCTCGAAGCCAACTCACTGTCTCGCTGAATAGGGTCGTGGGCGATACCCGACAACATGGTGTACTTTGAGTTCTCGTCCAGCCCGAATCGCTTGCCCATCCACGGGAAGAAGTGCGTCAAGCTGTAATGCCGACCCTTGACACCTTTGGGGATACCGGTACTTCCGCTGGTAAAGCTGAGCGTGGCTGGAGAGTCGGGACCGAGCACCACACCGGCTGGGGTCTGCGATAGAGATTGGAATGGTCCGAGGATGTCTTCCGAAGCGTCAGACCGGGAGCCGGTAATGCCGTCGGCTGAGAGAGCAATGGCGGGGACGTGTAGACGGAGGGAGAGCTTGGTGGAGATGTACTCTGAGACCGATGGGGCGAGGACGCCCGCTGAGGAGATGACGAGGAGTGCTCGGGGCGAGGAAACTTCCAGGTAGACCGTCTGGCGAGATGGAGGGTATGCAGGGTCTACTACTTAGTACCGTCCTTCAAAAGGTTCGGGAAGACTTACCGACAACAGAAAATACACCTCCAGCCTTCAAAATACCCATCACGCAGACCACCATCTCCACACTCCTTGCCGCATACACCATGACCACCTCTCCTCTTTCCAGCCCATTCTTCAGCAACGCATGCGCGAGCACATTACTCGCTTCGTCGATCTGACGATACGTGAACGTCCTCCTTCCCCTGCTTGGCCCATCCATGACGCTTTGTCCCTCTTCCAGCTCACTCTGAACCACGCAGATCCTCTCTGGGTGCGCCGCAGCGTTCGCCGAGAAGATGTCCGGGATGGCTCCGACAAAGCCACACCAGTCGAGATCTGCCGCGGGGTCAGGCAGTGTGCCCACCTGCGATACGGTCCGGAGGGGTATGGACCCGATCGGGTGTGCGGCACCGAGGGAGGCGGCAGAAGTGAGGAGCTGTTGAAGAGATTCGAGGATAGCGGTGATGCGCGCTTGTGTGAAGAGCAGCGAGTTGTACGCGAGGCGAAGGTAGAGTGCGGGGATGGACGTCCGGGTAAGGGGCGTTTCATTCTGCGACGCGAGCAGGAAGAGGGTGAGATCCGTAGTGAGAGATGTGGTAGGATCCGTTTCTACCTGGGTAGAGTCCAGGAAGCGCACGCGGAAGAGCGGACCTTCCGGCTTGATCTTGTCGACGATTTTGGAGATGGGCAGAGCATCCCCTTCGGCGAGAGCTTCAGCTTCCATCACTTGCCGAAGCACGTCAAAGAAGGTGTTCTCTGTTGCGATATCCAGCTTGAGGAGGAGCGGCATAGTTGTTCCCTGCCCGGACGTGCAGACGACCAGCGACGGGTCCGGTGTGTACCGGAAGAGAAGGATGACGAACGAGGTCAGGATGAGGTGGTATGGCGTAGGGAAGGGGGAGTTGGGAAAGATGGCCGAGAACTCGACCGTCAGGCGAAGGAGGGTCGGTGTGAGGGAGGCTGGGAGAGGCATGGTCTGGAACGACTCGACCAGCTTGGATGGAGCTGCAAGATCAGCTCAAGTCAGGTTGTTGGAGGTTATTTGACGGACATGGCCTGGGATAGTCCGTAGGTAGCGCCAAGCTCGGGAGCGAGGCCAGCCTATCTGCCCATCGCTGTAGCTTGGCCTCCTCGCTGTCTCCATTTGGTGTTGCTGCCATTGTGACTGAAGGTGGACAGATGGAGATGCGGAAATCTTTGGCTATTTGACTCGGCCCGACTCGAGGACAAGAGTGGGGGTATGTATTTCATTAGCGGCATCAAATCATTTTGTATTCAGCTCGGGTAATTAGCTAAGATAACGATCTGCTATGCCGTAATGAAACGCGGAGCTCCGCCTGGATCCGCTTCTCCAGCACTTCTCTTGCGCAAGGCAAGGCGCAAGGTGAACATGGCAGTCGACTCCCCCTCCTCTACCTCCCTTGTAGTCATATAGCATCATGGAATCGTGGCAGCCGGATAAGAGAATATCAACACCTCCGCATGTCTTGACCATCGCAGGTGAGCTGCCAAGTCTTCGGTGATCCTCTTCCGATTAAGCTGACCTGTGATCAGGAAGTGATTCGGGAGGAGGAGCTGGTATACAGGTACATCCCTCGCCTTTCACGCAACGCCATACGGTGAAGGTCAGCACCTGACATCGCAGGCCGATCTGAAGACGTTCGAAGCTTGGAAGTGCTATGGCTCCTCCGTTCTCACCGGTCTTACAGCCCAAAATACCACGGGGGTTAAGGCGGTTCATCAAGTCCCTACTGATTTTGTGATGCAGCAGGTAAGCTCCCTGACAGGTGCCTCACCTTGCACAGTGGCTAACCATCAGCTGAAAGCTGTGTGGGACGATGGACCACCTCAAGCTATCAAGCTCGGCATGCTCACCTCCGCATCTACCGTAGACGCCCTGGCCACCTACTTTGCCCGCCTCCCGAATGCTTCGAGTAGCAAGCCCATCATCGTGCTCGACCCCGTCATGATCTCTACTTCGGGGCACATGCTGGTCGGTGACGAAGCTATGGCGAGCATCCGGAACAACCTCATACAACATGTCGATTGGTTGACGCCCAACATTCCCGAAGCGATGGCTCTGACCGACATGGCGGACGAGGGAGACATGAACGTCGAGTCCCTCTTCGACATGATGGACATCACCCACGAGTTGAGTGTCAAATACAACGCACCATATCTGCTGTTGAAGGGAGGACACAAGCCATGGGCCCGCCGGAAAGTCAAAAGCCTCGCCAGCGCTGCGATGAAAGCGGGGGTGGAGCTGGTCTGGCTGGATGACGGCGAGGGGGGCGATTGTGTCGAAGTGCTGCAGCGGCAATCAGGAGAGGATGCAGACGACAACTCATACATGAGCGAAAAGATGGTCGTCGATCTGCTGCAGGAGCGGGATTCGGATCGGACCACCTGGTTCATCAGCAAGTATATCCGGTCTTCGAGCACGCATGGGACGGGCTGTACACTGAGCTCGGCTCTCGCTTGCTCGATCGCGCTAGCAGCCGAGTCTGGTAGGTCTGCTCAATACTATGGAAGGGTTTGTGCTGATCTACAGGTGCTGATATCTCGGCACAAGCGATCTGTCAGCGAGCTATCGAATATGTCAAGTCGTCCATCGCATCGGCGTACAGCTTTGGTAAGGGGCATGGCCCTCTGAATCACGCTCACATGTCATACCGCCGAGCTCTTCCTCCGTAAGCTGGCAGTTGGATACGGTCTAGCTCTTAGCTCACGATCTAGACCCACACCCTCCAATCCCCACCCCTTTGTCTCGCACTTGATCCGGTCTGACTTGCCATTGTGGAAGTCATACGTGAGGACAGATAAAAGTCTTCCTGAGTGGATGTACCACTGACCCCGTAGGTCCGCCACCCTTTCGTCATCCAACTAGGGAACGGTACCCTCCCTCG
The DNA here is from genome assembly GCF_025882075.1 of Dioszegia hungarica. Taxonomy (NCBI): domain Eukaryota; kingdom Fungi; phylum Basidiomycota; class Tremellomycetes; order Tremellales; family Bulleribasidiaceae; genus Dioszegia; species Dioszegia hungarica. The sequence goes on from NW_026515772.1 coordinate 59,691, forward strand.
CGAGTCATTTGAGCATTACATCAAGCAGGACTACATATATCTGCAGCACTGTCAGTCTTACCCACATCCAAGCTGACTCGCAGACGCACGAGCACACGCTCTTGGCGCCTACAAATCCACCACCTTCGAGTCTATCTCATACTTCACCTCTATCGCCGCGCATATTGCTCGCGAATCCTCAATGCACGTCGCCTACTGCGAATCATTCGGTATCTCCTTGGCTACCTTAGAGCAAACTACCGAATCCGCTCCATGTGCGGCTTACGCGCGATACATCCTGGACGTCGGAGCGCAGGGGGATATCCTGGATTTGTACGTGGCGGTGGCGAGCTGTCTGATTGGGTATGGCGAGGTGGGGCTGTGGCTGCAAAAGGAAGTCAAGGCGGGACGGGGGAACAAGGAGGGGAATCTGTATGCCAAGTGGATGGAGGACTATTCAGGGAAGGAGTACCTGGATGCCGTCGATCGAGGCATAGGTATGTTTAAGGTCCGGGTGGTGCTGACTGGCAGAAAATCTCGAAAAGCTCATTGCGGCGGATCCGCCAAGTCCGGCGAGGCTCGAGCGTTTGACCAAGATATGGCAGGAGTGCGTGAGGCTGGAGCGGGACTTCTGGGAAATGGGTCTGAAGCTGTAATGAGATGCATGCAGCTGTCATGGAAACAGTAGATCCTCAATTTCGAGGACAATAGCTCGGACCGCTGGCAGGACTACCCACTCCCGCCTGGCCCGATATCGCTCCACTACCTGCATGACGTACCTGTTCCGTAGTCCGGTGGGAGTCGAGCAAGACGATGCCGCTGGCGGTGACTTGGAATCAGCGCGGCCGAAGTCGAAGAACAGTGAACACACCTTGATGTTTGTCCGGACGCATAACCAGAATCCCCTCCATCCCCACCCGGCATCCATCTCCAACAGCTTTTGCACCTCATCGACCCATTCCTTCTCCCATTCCGGAACACCACCGACATCGAACTCTCCCTTGTCGCCGAGTCTAGATCGTATCATGTCCTTCACATCGGCGATACTCTCCTCGACTGCCATTTGAGCATGTTCGAGGGCATCGTAAGCCTTGGACAGGGTAGCGGGAGCGATGAAGTTGTGATTGATCGATATGCACTGCGCAGTCAGCCCCGGCGCTACATTCTCACTATGCTGAGCTTACAAAGTCCAGATTTACAACCTGGTGATACCATCCTGATGGAACGAAAATGACCTCCCCTTCCTACTCATCAGTTCAGCCTCACACCAGAACTCACCTCTTGCAATATCTTGATCCCGCCAACATCGCCCTCCAGATCCCTCACGTCGAAAGCCATCTTTTCCATTCCACTGTCGTTCCCGGACGCTCCAAGCGCCGGTATGCCCAGCTTCCGCCATACCTCTGGATCCGGCGGGAAGAGCCACCATATCTTCCTTCCGACGATGTTGGCGGACCAGGAGTATGAGGCGTAGACGTCTCGATGGAGAGGCGTGAAGGTGCCTGCGGGACCGAGGTAGGTGAACCGGAAGTCGGATCGGGAGGCTGTGGGTGAGGAAGCGGGATCCGGGCCTGGAGTCGCTAGACTAGACCTGGGATATGGGGTGTAAGCGGGGTTCAGCCAGTCCTCTGGGATATCAGCTCTATGATGGTCCCATGATATCTCTGCGACAAAAGTAGCCATCTCAGCTCACCCCTAAAGCATTCTGGGACCTCATATACCTCCCCAGCGCCCCCTCCGGCCCTTTCCACCTCCTCAAGCAGATGCCAATCCTTGACATACAGCCCTTTCCCCCCGGCCTCTTCGTGCTTGCCTTTACCTTCCCAGATATCCAGGACTTCGGAGAGAGGTCCCTCAGTGCGCTCAAACTCGGAGTACTCGCGCCGCGCCGTATTGGCTATTGGCACGATGTGGTGTCCGTACCGCCGTAGCGCAGTGAGGTTCGCGCGGGATGGGCCCGCCGAGGCATTTGTCGTCGGTATCGTCCATTCGAGACGAGATGACCAGGAAGATGTGGCCGCGGCTGAGAGGAGGAAGGGCGTATTCGGGATAAGGTGATTCTTCTGGGCGGGTCAGCGGGCTCAGAGTGGGGAAAGCAGAGGAATACGGACCAGGAAGTCGGCGTAGAGGAGGTGATCATATGTCAGTATAGGCCGATCCAGGAGGTCAGCAAGGAGAACCTCGGTGGCTGCTTCTGACAGGCTTGAGGGAAGGCCGGTCATCATGTAGCTGGCCGAGCGACGACAAGAGGAAGAGGCAAAATACTGTATGAGTAATTTATGAGGAATGTGGAGTTGGAGATCTTGGCGTTACCTCTCTCGCTTCCTTGTATCACTCATCGCCTAGCCATCGCGCGGAACCTCGACTCTGGAGCTGGTCGGTGAGCTATCAACCGACTTGTAGTCGAGAATCCCGAGCTGATGACTAGAGATCGACCTCATGCAAGAACCATCCAAGAAAGTCGCACTCAATTACCAATCCTCCTCTCCCTGCACCTGCCCTTCCGCCTTGTCCCCTCCCGGAATCCACTCGTCTACAGCACCAATCAGTCCTGTTTCAGAGAACTCAAGGATGACTCCGTCGCTCGCGGGGCATACCCACGTCCTCGCTTCGATATGCGACCACCTCCCGCCGCAAGAGCTATCGCAAATGCTGAGGGTCAGTCGGGAGATCTTCCCTATTGCTGGGCGATTGCTATATCGCCGTCTGGTAGTCAAGTGAGCTCTTATTCTACACAACCATATTAAAGCTGACACCTCAGCATCAAGCCGCTGGACGAAACCGTCCCGGGAGTTTTGGACACATTCGCGTATCCCGGTGGCGCCAAACCAGGCGGGGACGTTTCAATATCCCAGTCCAAGGCCGCCTTGCTGGACATGGTCGAATCACTCAACATCAGCGAACCAGCTACCATCGCTCTCGCATACGGACACGATGCAGCCGGTACCCGACCCTATCCCCTCAAGCGTCTAAAACGGCTCATTGTCCGCTATCGACACTTTGACCCGTCCCCCTCCCCCGAACCATCATTCCCTGCATGTCCTTCCCCTCTGAGCCTCTGCACTCGACACGTTCATGGCGATCACGCCCTCTACGCACTCGGCTGGGAACCGCTCGAGCTCGTCTTGGTCGGAAGTACGCCCGAGATTGTTCATTTTCTCGGACACCGGTGGACGGACCAGCCAAGGGACCGCGGTGATCGCGATCCATGGCCTTCGGTGCGGCACTTTGTACATATCTGCCCTGGCAATGACAATCGGTACGACCGCGTTCTCCAAGGTCTTCCCATGGTCTGGGGGCGGATGGATGCGTTCCCCGCGCTCGAGACGTACGACATGTTCTACGATTTCGACGCGCGCTCACGTCGCTCTGCCCGCGATGGTGACGACGTCGGCGATGCGTGCCTAGGTGGTAACATCTCCAGCCATGATGTCTTTTCGTTGGCGTCGGCGGCCGGTTCCTCGGTCGCGTCCAAGCAGGAATTCCGCCCCATCACCTACTGGCTGCCGGTCTCGACCGGGACTATCCTCCACGACCCAACCCTGGTCGGACGGCTCATCTCGTGCGAGACGGGAGGGCGGCCGAGTAGCGAGGCGGCGGTCACGTATCAAGTGGCGGGGCTGCAACATACCAAGATTTGTTCGCCGGAACAGGAGGAGGAATGGATTGCGATGGCGGATGGACGTGTGGATTTGGGGGTGGATCGGACCTAGAGCTCAGATACGCCACTATCGTGTCGCGCGGCGGGGTGCGGTTGGGTGAGCTATGTGAGGCGGCGATACACGCTCGAGTACATAGCATGGGAGCGGGACAGGGCGGGCGAGGGGAGGAGATCATTGGCTGCGCGGAATCGGAGATCTGTGTGGAGCTGGGAGGGGAGGAGTATGTATCTACACTACTCGTATTGCAGAGAATAAGGGTCGCGGCTTTTCGCTTCGAGAACCTGGTCATCCGCCGCCACACTCCCATCAGCGGGACCGAATTCTGCTCCGCATTCCTCATGCCGGCAACCCTTCGCACCAGCCATCAGAGTGCACGAGTGACTGCTGAGTTGCTATGATGATCCGCATACCCGCTCCATTCAGCCAGATCAGCACCGTCTGTCTTCATCTACCGATTGCGTCTTGTCGCCTCTGCTCAGTGATCTGCGCAGAAGGCTGCCCTTTTCCTGCGTTGCACTCTCCTACCCCCCCAGTCCGACGCGCGCGACGAGGCTGAAACGTGAGTGGAGCGCTGAAGCGTATATATCAACAGATATCTTGGTCTCTGAGGCGATACCTTGACCTGATTGAGAGTGCAAGTGAGCTGATGAGGACAGGCACCGCATATCCTTCTATCCACTCGCAAGATGTCGCCCTCGCTCTCCGGAAACCCCTTCATCATCACCGCAATATGCTCCCACCTTCCCCCTCCTACCCTCTCCCGCATGCTTCGCGTCGACAAGCAGTGCTTCCACATCGCCGGTAAAGCGCTCTATCGGTACCTCACCGTCAACACCATCGGAGATGGACGGCGCACATTACCTCCTGTCGAAGCCTTTTATAGCCAAAAGCTGTGGCTGTCCGGGAACCCTCCAACCAAGTCGGGCGTCGGTAGCGCTACCAAGGTCGCACTCCTTGCCATGATCGAGGTGCTGGACATCACCGAGGAGGCAGCCCTTCGGATCGCCAATAACGTCCAGCCGCTCTCGGAGGACTTGGTAGCGGTACCCCACCCGCTTCGCAACATGAAGACGCTGGTCTTGCGGTCGGAGGTCAATCCCAGAACCGCCGATCCTCGGCAGTCGGACGGGAGGTCGTTCGGTGACGGATGGGCACCGGAGCTCATTGTCTTTATCGGAAGCTCCAAGGCTCTGATCCGCGTCCTCAATCATCCGCGCGATGACGGGCCGAAATGGGGACGGTTGAGCTGGCCGCCCGTGCGCCGCTTACAACACCTTTCACCCTTTCCATTACCCACGGATACGGCGGTCGCTTTCGGTGAACGGTCGGGCCTCTCCACCCGGCTAAAGAATCTTACCTCCTACGACCTCTACTACGACGTCCAAACCCCAACCCGTCATCCGCGCATCGAGGGCGACATGGCGCTCTCTTTCAAATCGTGCGGCCTGAGGGAGTTCCCAATCATCGGAAAGGTCGACTACAAGCGGCGGGTATTGGCATTCGGGCTCGCGGCCGCCATACTCGATTGTCCTCCGGATATCAAACCTACTCTATGGTTGCCAAACAAGCCCGCTATCGTGGTTCGCAACTCAAACTTCCGCACACAGGCCGCCGCATGGTTGACCCACATGCTTTACTGCCACGTGCAATACAATATAGGGGGGAGCGTGGGGGAGCGCTGGGACCCCTTCCTCGAAGCCGAGAGGGTGGATCGCGAGCTGGACCGAATACTGGGGGAGGTGGTTGACGGTGGGGCTTGGCCGGCGGGCCCAGTCTTCCCATCTGTGCCAACGGTGGATAGGACGTCGGAGGAATGGAGGAAGGAAGCGGTCAAAAAGAGGGTCAAGGCGGGAATAAAGCGCACCTGGTGGTTTCCGGACCCAACAGACGGAAGTTCGTGGAATTCCGATAGTAGTGAGGATGATGATGATAGCGAGAGCGAGGATCCGCCGCTGGAGCGACCGCACCCGCCGCGCCCGACAGTGACAGGGGGATGAGAGTGATGGTGGGTGGTGAATCGGAGTAATTTGGCCACAGATTGGAGAGCGGGGCGGTCGGAGGACGAGCCAGTGGGAGGCGGTTGTGGACGGGTAGATGGAAGGCGACAGGGTGCACACGCAGGGCAGCGGTTTCGGAGTCTCGCCTCAGTATAGTAGTACATGTCGATCCCGGTTGAATGCCATACAACGTGTACGGCAAAGCGCTGTTTTGTCGGCCGCGCGATGCGCCGAGGACAAGCTACGGTACACCATGGTGCTTCGCTAAGGCCCACATTCACTCAGAGGAGGTCAGTCAATGTCAATGGTGTGAAAGGAGCGGGAAGTGGTGAGAAAGGGCGGGTGGCTTAGGCAGCTTGTCAGTATGTTGAGAATGTCATCGACTACGACGATCGCGGAGACGCAGTTGGCGGATGTGCTTGACGTTTCAGTGAATCGAGGCGAGCTAGGCGGAACACAGCTATATACATCCGACTCCTGCCTGGCGCGGTGATTAACACGCGTATCCGCCATGTCTATCTTGACCCACCCGCCTTCCCTCTTCCCCCTGGGGACCCTTTTGGCTTGGTCACCTTCATTGGCGGCATGGACGGTATCCTCCTCTCCTCCTTCACCGGCTCTGCCACCTCCATCTTCGCACCCTCCTCTTCTTCCTCTTCCTCCTCTTCGGCACCGTCCTCCTCCTTGACCTCATCGTCATCATCAAACAATCGTCCCTTTTCCCCCTTGACATCTTCCTCCTCCTTCACCCCTACACCGCCTGCCCCCACCCACCTCCCCCGATGATCCACCGAATCCAATTCTTCCCACGCCGCCGGTCTTTCTCTTAACCATCGCATCCTCGGCCCGCTCCGTGCCCGCTCGCTCACCCTGAACCCATATATCCTCGGCGCGTACACCTTGCCCAGCGCGCTCTTCTGCCCACCGTGCGGGTCCGGGTTGGTATACGTCTCTCCGCCCGGACGCGCCGACATGGAGGGGACGGGGGATGGATCGCGCGAGTCGAGCCCGGATGCCGAGGCTGGCGGGATGGGGGTGGAGACGGTAGATGTTTGAGGGCAGAAGGGGGCGGAGAGGAGTTCCGAGTAGGTCTGGAAGAAGAGGGGGGAGAAGGTCGTGCCGAAGAAGGCGCCTGACATTAGCGTCGCCCACAAGGCCGACTTACCATCGATGCCAGTGTATTTGCTGCTTGGTGGAGAGTAAATGTCGCCGCAATTCGGGCAGTAGAGCTTAACGGTGTCCACGCCGGGCATGTCTGCTCGTCCGCAAGGAAGGACATGTGTCGCGTGGCAGAAGACTCGGGGACAGGCTCCAAAGTGGCCTTGCTCGTACTTTTCAAGCTAAAGAATGAGCTCGGTCTCAATGCAATCATGTAACACGGAGGAAGGAGCTCACCATAGCTGCTAATCCAGGCTTAGTCAAGATGAATCGTTGATGGACCAGGCCGTATAATAGCTCAGCCGAGTTCTCGACTATCGTCACGTCGGGTATCTTGGCGGTGTCGTCTTCTTGGCTGGTCAGCAGAGCACAAGCGGAAGGAAGGTATTTCTCAATGTGGGAAGCTTACCTGCTTCAACATCAAGCACCATTTCTAGTGCTTCTTTCCAGAATGGCACCATCGATTGAAGGCCTAGACTGTCAGCTTCCGCCATCGCCATAAGAGAGCTGATGACAGCTGACCTGTGAGGTTGAAGTCATCCTCGATAAAGTCCTCCAGGACCTCGCAGAAATAGTCATGTCCAGGTAGGGAGGTGAACCAGTTCTTCTCATCAGCTATAATTCTTTCCAGTGGACGTGAGGGATCCTACTATCCAGGTGATGGTCGAGGTCTGAGTGGAGGAAGCCTGAGAAGACGAGTCTACAGTGTCAGCTTCTTGTCGACAACAATTGCGAGCTTGTCCGCGGCAGAGCTGACTGGAACTCACCGAACGGTTCGTCAAAGTCCTGAGCTGCGTCCATTGCTTCTGTATCGCCTGCTGTTGTATCGTGTGCGCTTAGCATGAGGTATCTTGGTCTGTTAATGTACAAGAGCAATAGAACAAGAGCGAGGTAGAGCTCAACGCGCTTGGCTGGAGAAGCTGTACTGCGCCTAATTCCTTGGCAGGAAGGTGAAACGCCACACTCGGAGAAGCTTTACTTTCAAATAGGCCCGCGAGCGCCGCCACGCTGTTATGACGCGTCCAAGAGGTCAAAGGTCCGCTGGACTACCTTATCTCTTGCTTCATTCACTCCTTACCTCAATACACAGATATCAGCAACCAACATGGATGAAGAGTATGATGTGAGTGATCAAGTTTGGAGCCGCATGGCTCCGCGATACCGGGAAGAGCTACAGCTCACCCCTCAGGTCATCGTTCTCGTGAGCTCGTCCCTCGCGCCGCTCCGCCAGTACAAGTCTTACAGTACAGGGTACCGGTCTTACCGAGTGTATCCTCTCGGGTCTTCTCTCGGTAGACGGCCAGAAGGTCCTCCACATGGACCGAAATGACTACTACGGAGGCGATAGTGCGAGTCTGAACCTCACTCAGGTACGGAGATCGGCACGACGCACGAGCTATAGCTCATGGCCAGCTCTACCAGAAGTTCCGTCAGTCCGAACCGCCCGCAGCACTCAACCTCGGCCGAGACCGCGACTACGCCGTCGACCTCATCCCGAAGTTCATCCTGTCATCCGGCGAGCTCACCCGCATGCTCGTCCATACCGACGTCATTCGATACCTCGAGTTCAAGGTCATCGCTGGGTCGTATGTCTACCGCGATGGACGCGTCAGTAAGGTGCCGAGTAACCAGAGCGAGGCGGTAATGAGTCCGTTGATGGGGATGTTTGAGAAGCGGCGGGCGAGGAACTTTTTCGTTTTCCTTCAGGGATGGAAAGAAGAGGATCCCGCTACTCACCAGGGTGAGTCGGAGTCAGGCCGAGCTGATGATAGGTATGGACATCAACAAGATCCCAATGAAGGATGTGTATGCCAAGTTTGGCTTGGAAGCTGGGACGCAGGACTTTGTCGGCCACGCCATGGCACTTTGGCTTGACGACGAGTAGGTCATCGCTAGGCATAGCTGATATCAGCTACAAGACCCGTCCCGCCCGCGAGACCATCGACCGGATCATCCTTTACACCCGCTCCATGGCGCGGTACGGCAAATCCCCTTACATCTACCCCCTTTACGGACTGGGTGAACTCCCACAGGCATTCGCCCGACTTTCTGCCATCTACGGCGGTACCTACATGCTCGACAAGAAGATTGACGATATCGTTGTCGACGCGGACGGCAAGTTTGTCGGTGTGACATCCGGCGGCGAGACGGTCAAGGCCAAGCGAGTCATTGGGGACCCGTCCTACTTTGGGGCAGGGAAGGATGTTGGAGAGGGCGGCAAGATGCGCGTGGTTGAGACGGGCAAGGTGGTCAGGGCGATCTGCATCTTGAAGCACCCGATTCCAGGGACGGACGATGCGGACAGTTGTCAGATCATCATTCCCCAGAACCAGGTTGGCAGGAAGAACGGTCAGTCAAAGCATTCTTGAGTTCGCGCAGAGCTGACTCTTAGACATCTACATTGCCGCCGTGTCCGCCTCGCACAACGTCGCCGCCAAGGACGTATGGATCGCCATGGTCTCCACCATCGTCGAGACCAGCGTTCCCGAGCGCGAGATTCTTCCCGGTCTCCAGCTGCTCGGCAATGTCGTCGACAAGTAAGTTTCGGCGATGGACAAGCTGACCCCAGATTCATCTCCCTCACGCCCCTCTACGAGCCCACCGCCCCCGGCACTGCCGACAACATCTTCATCACCAAGTCGTACGATGCGACATCGCACTTTGAGACGGTCGTGGAGGATGTGTTTGACGTGTGGCAGCGGGTCAAGGGGGAGCCGCTGGTTTTGAAGAAGCGAGAGGTTGAGGTGGAGGCTTGAGCGGAGGCTTGTACACTAGCTGAGGTTCTGTATGCAGGCTGGACAGAATGCTTCGAGAGAGTCCAAGCGGGAATCTGACTTACATGAGATTGGTACCAAGCTTGAGGCCTTAGGAGAAGCCAAACCCGGGCTTGACGAGCGCGAGCCTTCCGACCATTGCCTTCATACTAGACCCCATCAAGCTATCATCACTACGGTAATCTCCCGCTGGTCATTGTGGCCGTCCCAATCTTGCTGTTCCCTTGCTAGTCCCCGCCTTGGGTTCGCTCGGTTCTTGCTCCCTCTTACTCTACATTCCGCGGACGCCGAATGCGGGGTCATGCAGCTTCCGGCGGGATCTCAAACACGCCACCGAAAGCCTCTTTTAAAGCTGTTTTGTCTTGCCTGTTGGGAGATCGTCGTCGCTTTCAAGTTTCAAGGTCGTCGATCGAAGCCTGAAGCTGAACATCATGTCCAACCTTTGGAGACTCTGGAGAGTGTTGCTACCTTATCCTTCCTCTTTCATCAATCACCACTCCTCAATTCTCGTTTATCTGATGGAGTACTGACCTCAGCGGTCACCATTGTGGCAGCGACGGTGCTAGCTGACTCGGACCAACGAGCGACCAGTCCCGCAGATTGCCTTCAGCTCCGCTAAGCTATCGCCTACCCGGAGTGGAGGTTGCTTTTTGCTCCGCCTTGTCTGCTCGCGAAAGGGTCGCGCCTTGCATTCGACGACCTAGCCGGAATGGAGGCGGTAGCAGGTGCTCGGACGGCGGAGGAGCTGGCCATGGCTTTGGAAAGGGTGGGTGTAGGGCGGAATGAGTGTAGAGGACCTTGCTGATCATGTAGTCTGGCAGTACAGTGCAGATCTTGCAGGTATGTCGTCGCTCAAATGACCCCGGACGGTCAGATTGAGCTGACGAAAAGGCCACATTAGCAGGAGTCATTCCTACCATGATTGGCTGTGGAGCGTGTTTGGTTCTGGTGAGCTCGGTCATTCAAGGCTAGGCGAGGACTGAGCTGATGAGCAGTCCGCCGGCTATCTTAGGCGGAAGAGGGAGAAGGGGGTACACAAAGCCCTCTTATGCGCGGTAGCAGTACTGAGCATGTAAGTGGCTTTGCCATCCTAGGTTTGAAGCAGCACTGATGGTCAGGTCATCATGTATAGTCCTCGCTGTCAACCTCCGCCAACTCTCAACGCATATTGACAGTATGGCTGACGCGTACTACGGCGATTCCGTGAGTCTCGCCGTCGTCCCAGCTGATCGTAGATCTCCCTGATCTGTACCTTCTTCCTTACTGCACTAGCTACCCACCTATCTCGCCTGCTGTTCATCCACCGGGCATACGTCCTCACCTCTCGACGTCTCCTCCGCGTCGCCCCCCTCCTCGTTACAGCACATCTGGCGCTGTTCTCCCAAGTCGGGCTGGACATCTATGGCTTGACACAGCCAAAGTGGGACGCAAGGACGGCCGGGGCGGAGCTGGACGCCGTAAAGTCATGGTGGAGCGCATTGCTCGGTCCGAGAGCCAAAGTACAGGTGGTCTGGGGTATGGTCAGCTTTGTGTGTGATTGTGAGTCCCACTTTGGACGAGCTGATAATAGTGATGATCTGCCTATCCATCATTGTTGCTTTACTGCGCATGCGGACCTTCCTCGATCGTACAAAGGGCGTAATCAACCGCTTTGCTATGATGATCACACAGACAATGTAAGCTCTCGCGGCTGGGCAAAACTGATGCCAGGCTCCCACCTATGGTCTTGTCCGCAATATACGCCGCCGTCATCATCTCCAATACCCAAGGTCCGGGATCGTGGTTTCGCAATATCGCGGCGCTCCAGGCGGTGTTTTACTGGTTTGCGGTGGTATGGACGCTACGCACGTGAGTGGAGTGGTACCCTTTTTCGATGACGTCGAGCTGACCATCCAGTCGGCGAGACTTTGCCGCTATGCTTGACCCGCCGACACTGTCGCCGCCGATACCACAGGGCGCGGCTATCTATACCCCAGGCCACTCCCGCCCGCCAACACCGCGCGATACCAGCCATACCTTGGCGGAATGTGGAGGTCTGAGCTCTACCCTTGTTCATGGGAAGGGGGGAGAAGGATTATATGATGAGAAGGTACGTTTGGCCCTCTGAGGTTGAGCAACGCTGACACATTCTAGGCAGGTATAGGGGAGGCGAAGCTAGACGTGGAGATCAGGCGAGCTCAGATGACGGGGTCCTATCAAGGGTTGTCAGAGGAGGCTCGTAACTTGGTATGTCTCGGCTTCTCTGCTTGCTGATCGAAACAGACAAGAGACGAGGCTCTGCGAGGACGAGAACCAGAACTGCTGTACACGTAGGGAGAGGGGCGGATTCGAGATCATTGCGCGACGGTTGTAACGCGGCTTGGATATGGGTCTCTTTTGGGTATTTGGTATGAATTTCGGTGGGCCTACCACTGATACCGATCGGGCGCTCCATCGACATCACCACACTACAGGAGCCTACGCTGAGACTGACTGACCTCCTCAATCTGAGACATTCCGTGCGGGTGACCTTTTGGGCTTGGGTGTGGGGTTGGCAACGCCATGTACAGAGTAGTCGACCCTCGAGGATGATGGAGCACAGACTGCAGGTGCTGCTGGGGCCTTGATGCTGTTTGCGTGTTTGCGGGGTGTCCGCGGGGGGTTGAACGGGCCAGGATACGGAAAGGTTTATCAATTTTGATCGACCGGCTTGCAAAGTGCTCGTGTAGCTTAGTGGTAGAGCATTGTGCTTATGGGTTAACTAAATGTATCACAAAGGTCGTGAGTTCAATCCTCACCGTGAGCAGTTTTGCTCTTTTTGGCAACTTTTTGTCTCTTACAGGCTTCGGGGGCGACTTTCTGCGCTTTCCTGCAGCATTTTTGCACAGATTTTGGACATGTTTGGTAGATTTTACCGGATTTCTCGACGTTCAAAGCAGGCGTGGGGGCTCTTCCTGACGCAGCTGAGATGCAAGCTCTTCAGGAGATCCCATCTCGCCCGGTCAAAGATGCGCTGGGAGGAGAATGGGGGTCAGGGCTCACGGTGAGGGTGTGAACTCACGACCTTTGTGATCCATTTAGTTAACCCATAAGCACAATGCTCTACCACTAGCTGTCGGGCTCCTGCGGAGCTCTCCCAGCTTCGGTCCCTGCGGGACCTCAGCCTCCTTGATCCTGAGATTTTTGCCAACTCTTCACATTCCCCAAAGCGGATCTAGACGGGCCGGCATAGCGCGGATAAACTCGCCTCTCTCCTCATTCCGTCTTGTCCCGCTCATCACCCAAGATCACCCCGCATTGCCCCATAACTCCGGGGTAACGACACTGATTTGGTCATTCGACTGGCGGGCCGAACGCTGCCGGGCGGGCCGTATGTGCCAAGTACTGGGCAGCGGGCAAGCGCCCAAGCCTCCACATCTGCGGTAGTGGAGGTGACCCTGTGGGGTGAGGCCGATCCGAATATAATAGCCGGTCGTCCATCGGCTTCCCCGCTGTCAATACAATCTCCCACTAGTACTACCACAGACCACGCTCGCCAACATGGGAGGCAGCACTGATAATGAGACGTCGTTCGCTCGGATCCCAAGTGAGTGCAGGGTCAGGCAACGCGGACTGCTGCTGATGAGCAGACAATACCAAGGCAGCCTGGTGGAAAGACCCGGGATTGCGGATCAACGTATTGCACTGTATGGGATGCTGTCTCTGCCCTTTCTACCTAGTATGCTCCAACTTGTTTATCGTCTCTCGGATCGAAGCTGACGGGACAGGGATGTACGTTATCATCGCCTCCGCCTATATGAACGGATACTGATGAGTAGATGACCAAACCCTCCTGGCAGGTGTCCAAGCTATCCCCGCCTGGGGCCAGTACGTCCTCGCACCTGATCACACAACCTTAGTTGACATTCAGGTACTTTGGCTCGCCCAATTCCAGCCTCCTAGGTATCATCACCGCCTCGCTCTTCTTACCCGCCATCGTCTTCTCTTTTGTCGGCGACTTTCTCTGCCAGCGATTCGGTCGGAAGATTACCATCTACATTGGCTCAATGTTGATCATTGGAGGTGGACTCTTTAACGGTCTTTCGCGAGATGTCGGACAGTTTATCGCTTGTGAGTCGTTTACGCACAGATCAGAAATGGCCAGAGCTGATCTCAGCTCGCGTCATTGTCGGGATTGGAGGAGGTATCACCAAGGTCGCCGCGCCCGCATTGCTGCATGAAATTGCCCACCCGCGGCTGAGGGCTACCTTTGGTACCATCGTAAGCTAGGTGTCACAGCAGGCAATTTCAGCTGATACCGCAGTACTACGGTTTCTACCATCTCGGCGGAACCATCTCCGCTATCATGTGCAGTAAGTCGCCCCTCCTGATCTTCTGTGGGCACCCGCTAAACTAGCAGTCGCCGGCCTTTTCGTTCCCAACGTCGAGTGGCGCTGGCGTATGCCGTGCTTGCTCCAAGTCATGGGTCCCTCTATTGTCTTTGCCATCCTGATCTTTGCACCCGAGTCGCCTCGATGGCTCGCTAGCAAGGGCCGCACGGAGCAAGCCCGCGCTGTCCTCGTCAAGCACCATGCGAACGGGGATGATGAGGACCCGCTCGTCGAGTGGCAGTTTGGGGAGATCATGTCGACGCTGCAGCAGGAGCAGGACAAGAACAAGTCGCGATACGTGAGTCGTCATACTGATTCGGCTGATCTTAGATCGACTTCTTCAAGACGCCTGGGAACAGGAAGCGGCTCTGGGTGACTGTCGTCCTCGGCATGGGATCCAACTGGGTCGGAAACGGTATTCTGGGATAGTGAGTCCATTCAACGATCTCGCTAACAGCAGCTACCTCGCTCCCGTCCTGCGCACTGTCGGCATCACCGACCCCCTCACTATCACCGCCATCAACGCCGCTCTTGCCGCTTGGAACATGATTTGCTCCCTCGGTCTCGGATCCCAGTCTGAGCGTATCGGCCGTCGACCCATGTGGATCATCTCGAACGCGGGCATGGGCATTGGGTTCTGCTTCATTATGGGCTTTGCGGCTGGGTTCGCCAATACGGGGAACCAGGCACTGGGGATTGCGGTCATTCCGTTCATCTTCATCGTCTATGGTGAGTAGTCATGCGGCAACATGGGGTTTAGCTGACAGTCAGGCTTCTATGATCTTGCCTGTAAGTCTGAGTTTTACCAACCTGAATGAGGCTGATACTCAGGGATTTGCCTCAACTACACCTACGTCGCAGAGTTCTTGCCGTACAACTTGCGAACCAAGGGTCTGGCGATCTAGTAAGCCTTTTCTCTCCGCTGACATGTCCAAAGCTGATAGTCCAGCATCACCTTCAACAACCTGTCGAACGCGTTCAACCAGGTGAGTCCGTGTCTCATATGCCGAGCTACTCAGCTGATTCTTCCGTTCGTGAACCCGATCGCTCTCAGCGCGATTTCCTGGCGATACTACGCCGTCTACATCGCTATCGACTTCGTCATCGCTGTCATCGCCTATCTACACTTCCCGGAAACCCGTCGTTTGACGATCGAGGAGATAAGTCTGATGTTTGATTATGGTACGAAGGAAGGACGTCAGATGGCTCTTCAGCATATCGAGCACTCGCACGAGCCGAGAATGGGCAAGGATATGGAGGATGGGGATGGGATGGACAAGGGGAAGCCGGGCGCGGTACATCTGGAGGACTCCAGGGCGAGGTGAGGGTCAGGAGAGTCAAGGAATAAGGTTGTCACAGGGATGTAGGTCGTAAGACTCATGAATGAAGCTAGGAAGTGTGCTGTATGAGGATGGAGAGGATGGAGAGCATGATGAGGAAGTGAAACATGCAGTGCCGCCACCACGCACGGACCTCCCGGGCAAGAAGATAGGAGGAGATGTCCTAGATGTTTGATCACGGGAAGAGGGATGAGCCATTCATCCAGCACATGTCGAACTCACGAGAAGGTATAGAGTCATGTAGCGGTTCACCGAGCACTGCTCGACAGCCAATTCGCACTCAGACACATCTGCCACACTGACCGAGATTGACCGCCACACGCGGACCGGGCCGGTGGAGGTCGATTCGATTCAGGCACGGTTTGAAATGACGCACTGTTCGCCGCCATGCCACATGACGCTGCTTGGATGGATTGCCCCTGAAATCTGAGATCAAAGGGAGGTTATTCACGCAGCCAGCATCATCTGACCCTGCACCGGACCTTCGCGCAGCTTCCCTTCGCTTCGCTTATCCCTTCTCTTCTCAACGCGCGTCTCTCTTCTCTACTTCATACATCTACATCAATCCATAATCAAGTAAGTCTCCCTCCCTTCAACCTCCCAGCAGCAGGCCCAGCTCACACCTCCAGCATGGACTTCATCCCGCAATTCAAGCCCACCGGTACCATCTCGGTCAGCCCCCCAGGCGGGACTGGCCACCACGGTCACCACGGTCACCCGCACCCCATGCCTGGGTTCCCCCACGTAAGTTTGTCTTCTTGGTCTCATGGCTGGGCTGACGAAACAGCCCGAGATCGACTTCAACTTTGCGACCGCCACACACGTTGGGTTCAAGGCGCTCTGGATCGTCTTTGGCCTCTTCACCGTCGGCTTTGTCGTCTCGATGCTCATGGCTTTGAGGGTCGAGAAGAAGGCTCGGCTCTTCCACTGGTAAGTCAAAGCGCAGAATGCTATGGCCCGTGCTAATTCCTAGGCTTTCCGCTACTGTCCTCGGTATCGCCATGATCTCGTACTTTGCCATGGCTACCGGCCACGGTGTCGACATGGTCAAGACCCACTGGGACGGCCACGCGCCCGAGCGCCACATCCTCTTCAGGGAGGTGTACTACGCCCGTATGTCTCTCGGCATCTTCCGCTGGGATCGAGCTGATTTCAGGTTACATCGACTGGCTCTTCACCACCCCCCTCCTCCTGGTCTCGCTCGCATTCCTCGCTGGTCTCTCCCCCGCTGACACCGTCCTGACCATCCTCTTTGACCTCGGCATGATCGTCACTGGTCTCCTCGGTGGTCTTACCCCCGCCCGATGGCACGATGGCGAGGTCGCCCGCTGGTCGTTCTTCGCCGTCAGCTGCGCCTTCTTCCTCGGCATCTTCTACGTCCTCATCACCGGTGGTGTCAAGGGTGAGTTGCTAGTCTTGCTACATCAGGATTGAGCTGATTTCGCAGCCGCTGGTCTCCGCCCCCGCAAGACCCGTGGTCTCTTCTACCTCCTTGCCGGCATGACCGCCGTCCTCTGGACCGCCTACCCGATCGTCTTTGGTCTCACCGAGGGCGCCAACAAGATCTCGGTTGACGCTGAGATCATCGCTTACGGTGTGCTTGACGTCGCCGCCAAGCTCGGCTTCACCTTCATGCTCCTCTCGATCCACTCTCACGGCGATGACGACACCTACACTCGTGAGTAACCATGTTGCCGCAGTACTGGAAGCACGCTGATGATTAGTCCCCGACTGGTTCGTCAGCCCCCGTCAGGGCCAGGCTGCCGACGGCCGTGGTGGCTACGGTGCCATCCGTGTCGGTGACGAGTAAACGCTCAGTCCCGCGATACCAACGAACCATTATAATGGCGAGAAGGCAGTAGAAGCAAGATGAGAAGCAAGGAGATGGAAGTGTCCGAAGGGAATGAGTTCACGTCTCACGTCCACTGTGATTATGAGCTATGCACTTTTACGTTCGCTTTGCTCTGCTCTTAATATTGTCCCAATCGCAGGGCAGGCATTGCCGCACGACGCAGAAATTTATCGGGCTTGTAAGTTTAGCTGATCCATAAGATACGATCTAGGCAGGTGCGAGGCCATCGCCTTACTAGAACTGAGTGTAGGTAGATACATGTCTTAGAGCTGCTAATACTGCTTTACCGACTATCAATGAGTCCTCGCCTTCGCGCCTGGAAAATCAGCCTGTTGCTCTGTATCTCTTAACATGCTCGCTGGGAACACTCACCGTCCACATACATATTCCGCGTAGCCGACGGAAGCTTGGCAATCATCCCGTCGAGATCCTTGGTCAGCAAGACTTGACATCCTAGTCGGGAGCTTGCTGCGTCAGCGCTGACTAGCATCTGGGATTCAGGGCGAGATCGCGACTCACGTATCTTCCAGCCCAAATGCCAGATCCAGCATGTCGTTCTCCTCATCCTCCGGCTCGGGCAGCTTGTCGTATATCTCGGGATCGAGCACGACGTGGCATGTCGAGCAGGCTAGCGACTTCTCGCATGCTCCTGTAAAGTCAGCAACTGCCTCTTACATGTCCAGCAAGAAATGAGGGAACATGTCAGTGAGAAAACAGCGAGGGTTCTAAGGGGACACTAGCTCACCCTCAAGGTCCACATCCCACTCGTGCGCCAGACTCAACAGATCATCCCCCTCATTCCCCTCGATCGTCTTGATATCGTTCCCTTTGTGATCCCGGAATGTCACCTTGATCCTGAAGAGTCAGCTGAGCTCCATCCCAGGTCGGGCGTCAGGCTCACCCTGTTCCAGGCTTCGGTCGGACGAGATCGCCATGCTGCCGGGCTGAAACGTCAGCTCCCCTCCTCGTAGTTCTCGGTTTTCGGCCGAGCTATCCAACGCGGCAAGACTCACCAGTACTAGCAGAAAATGACCTGGCGCCTGTCCCCTGTCCGAGGGCAAGATGCGATGGCCCAGCGACTGATGCAGCCTGCTGTCGCAAAGGCTTGTGCGAGGATGGACGAATCGCAGAAGTGGGATTTGACTTTGAGACGGTCGAGAAAAGCGATCTTTGCGGTAGCGCAGCGTTGACCACAGACTTGGCAGCAGCCGTTTCGGTGAGTATGCGAGCAGCGTAGCGACTCATGGTGAGATGGTAAGTAAGTAAGAGGTAGATGTAAGGGGTCGCTCTTTTAGTGGAGGTGAGAGGATGCCGAAATATTGATCCCGCTGGGCATGCTGCGATACGAGTAGGTGTGGCAGATCTGAAACGGCGCTTCTATGTGCCAGCAATCTGCCTCGCTCGCCGCATGCCGTCTGGATAGCGCTTAAGCTTGACCTACTGGCAGCTGCTGTCATCCGGCCCAATATGAGCCCAACGGGGACATGACACTAGTCTTTACTTCAACCCAAGTCGCAGACGCGACGAACGAGCATGCCGAGATCTGTTTGTCTTCTGTCTACGTCGGCAGTGCTGTCTTTCATCTCCGAAGGATGGAGTTGTTCCGCCAGCATGATCGCCCCGACTTGCCTATCACTTACAATAAACTTGCACCGAGGCCTTCTCGCTGACACGAGCCTGAAGAACCGTGTACTGTCATCAGCGGAACGAAAAAGCCTGGGATCCTCGGCAGCTAGACTGGTAATAGGGGACAGGGGGGTGTAGATTCAGTATCTCAGTCGACATCGAAACATTAGATTATCTGTGGTTCAGTATGAATAGGTATACATACATCAGCCTATCCCGCTGATGACATCGATACACATTTGGCTATCTAGTAAGCGTCCAGACCAGCGAGTGCCATATCCACCCCAAGCTCTTGCTGAGCGTCTGCACACTGGCAAATCAGTTGAAAACTCGATATCCCATGCGGAAGTGCTCACGTTGGATGTCTGACCCATCGCGCCCATACCCAGTCCGTATGACCGACAACCACCCTGCCCAGAGATGTATCCTGCTGATCCCGATCCCAAGCTCCGCCTTGACCTCGATCCCACTTCAGATCGTCCCCCATATGATCCAGCTTCTCCGCCACCTTCCTGCCCGGACCCTGCACCGTAGTATCCTCCCGCCCAACACCCGCCCCTTGCTCCCATCTGGGCGTGTATGCCGCTTCGCGCAAACGCTCCTCATTCCAGGTATGGTACAGCCGAAGATCCTTCGTTTCCTCCGTGATGAACGCTACCTCGGTCCGCATCCGCTGTAGCTGCTGAGCGAGCGAGAGGAGCAGGTAGAGCATGAAGATGTTGATGAGGGTCGACCAGGACCAGATGGCGCGATATGGGCCTGACTTGGCGGGTTGGGCCTGTTCCATGGTGGGTGTATGATGGGTGTATGTGAGATATGGATGGGCGATGGGAAGAATGGCAGAATATGATGCGGCCGTATCTCGAATGAGATTGGAGTGGATCGCGACAGCTAAAGTCAGCTCAATCACGGCGATGACTCACTTTCCCACTTCCGACCTGCGAGATCCACCATCATCCGCCCCGTCGCTCCCGGAAATACAGGCAACTCGACCCCCTCGCTCGGTATCTCCAGCACGACGACACAGGCCCCCTCTACACCTCCTTCTCCCTTGCCTATCCGCACTTCCACTCCATCCTTCCGCATCACCGCCGCCCGCGGCAGAGCCCGGCCCCTCATCGTCGCCTTGGCGATCTTGACCCCGTCCGCCGCATCTGCAGCGGACGCGAAGAAGAACCCAACCTCGGTCGCCGGTTTCGGCCAAGGGAACGACACCGTCATCGTCGACGCTGACGTGGTCGGGAAGGGGAGCGAAATGGCGATTTCTCCCTGGACCGGCAGGGGACGATGTGAAGGGACGTCCGGCCAGGAGAAGGTGGGGGAGCTTTGGGTGCCGATGAGCTGTGCCGCCGCGTTTGGGTAGGTCAAATGGCATTGGGCCGTATGCTCGCCAATGTGGAAGACTGGGACGGCGATGGGGACCGAGGGCGACACGAGCAGATTTCTGGAAAGCGGAACGAGCTTTCCAGATATCCTGATATTCGCCTCCTCCGTGTCTTCCGCGAAAACCAGCTCGAACGACCGACCAGGCGCCGGGCGAGCAAGCGAGACCGCCAACGGGGCCTTGTCGACCGAACGAGAGAGCAGGGCATTCTTGCGCAGACTCGCCGGCGTGACGGGTGCCGGCGCATTGCTGAGCTCGAAGGAGAACTCGTCAAAGCTAGGATCAGGCTGAGGAAGGGGCTGGCGCATGAGACTTGCGCCTGAGCCTGAGCGTGAGAGAGAGGGGAGTGTCCGAGCGAGAGGAAGGTTCTTCCGAGCCCGGACAGTGGCAAAGGAGTCCTCGTCCGGTCGGTCCGTTGTGTCCGACAGGTTGGGATCTGCTGCGGGGGAGGCGGCGCAGAGGAGCGGATCCCACCAGTCGCTGTCTCGGCAGTACCAAGCAGCGAGACCATCACCCTCGATCTGCAGGTCCGACCAGCCCCACCCGTTGGGAAGCTCAACTTCGAAGGGTTGATACGATCCTGGCGAGAGCGTCGCTTGATAGTCGACTTCGATATAGGGATGGCGGGTGTCCCACTTGGGAGTAAGGTGTAGAAGGTGTAGAGATGGTATGGCCGAGAGTGTCGATCCGAAAGACCATTCCAGGCGTAGAGACTCGGTGCTGACGGTCACCTCGTTGATCATACCTCTTTGATAGAGACCCACCTTTGGAATCTGCCTTCGAGCCAATTCCCGCTCCCTTCCTCCTCGCTACTATCGCTGTCGATATCCTCCGGACCCAACGACTCCCCATCCTCCCACTCGTCCTCTTCTACTTTCCTGGCGCGTGTCGGCCTTGACTTTGAGCTTGGCGAGAAGGTTGAGGCGGGTACAGGGAGGATCTTCGGTTCGGTGACGATGCTGACCTCGCCATTCGATGTTGACGAGGACGCTCGTGGGGGAAGGCATTGGAAGCGAAGGATGTTGTCAAGACATTTAGGTGTAGTCAGATTGAGCTACTGGTCAGACCGGTTCCCCGAGTAAGATGATGGCTGCTGGAGCTCACTCACCTTCAACCAGCCTCCAGCATCCTCCACATCTTGCTCGAGCTCCAGAACGACCAGGAACTCCCTTCTTCCTCCGGATACGCCAGGTGATGCCAGAGCTACGCTCTCTCGCCTTCTTCGAGGTGCCGGATGATCGACCGAGATGTAGACTTGACCACTCGCTGCGTCAATGTCTATCGCGGGCCGGGTACCAGGCTGGTCGAGTGACTTTGACGATTCGGGTGAAAGGGAGAGAAGGAGGGCGGCGGTGCGTATCTGGTCTGCCTGAAAAACGATTGTAGGTGCGAGGGGAAGGGAATGGATCTGTGGCTCAGAGACGAGCCTGTGTCCGCCACCTGTGCTATCAGCTCCATCCATTCAGCAGCGAGGGGGGTAGACATACTGCTGAGTAGTACCCATCGACCCGTCTGTTTGTGGTCGACATCGCGGGGTAAGCTGATCTAGCAACATGAGCAAGGCGATACACTGAGGTTCCCGATGTCTGAGCTTACTTTTAGGCAGAGCAGAGTATGCGCCAACTCATCATCTGCGGAGATTTGAGCGGCGAGCTTGGTGATTACTAGACCGCTGGGGGCCATCCCGAGCAAGCGGATCTAGCTGCCAAAGGTGACGATGGTGTGCCTCACTATCGTCGGATTTGTGAAGGGATGTTATAAGTATGCTGATGAAGGAAAGCAAGATAGAGGAGGAGGGCTGGATCTTCTCAGCCACGCGAAAGGGGACGCGTCTCAACATGGTTGATTTTGGGTCTTACGTCCTCATGCCGTAACTACCTCGGCCTCGGCGATCACATGGCTCGACGCGGCGGCGGTGTGTGGCTAGCTGGCTGTATCAAAGCGACGGAGAAGGATGGTTCCCACGCTGTACGTCCGCTTCTCGTCCGCATCGTAGAGACTTGGCTATAAAGGGGCAAGGGCAGGCCAATCTTATCTCCACATGGGCAACTAGTCTTCTGACTGGAACCCTTTCTCCTTTCCAGCTATGTCTCTACTGTACCTCTCTTCCCCATCTGAACAACTCATCGGAGATGAAGTCCAACGATGGTCTCGAAGCGTTCTGGCAGAGCTTTAGCAGCTTCTGCCCCTTCAACTCCTCCGCCATCCAACACCTGCATCTGCTCGGGCTGGACGAGCTCCCAGAAACGGATGCGAAGGGAAGAAAGGCGATTGATGGGTATAAGATGAGCTGGGAGGGCACCATTCCTCCAGGTGAGTATTCGCAAGTATCGGCACGCGTACCCTGCTGATCAGAAGACTGGGATAATGGAAGTGGTAACATGCATGGCGCAGCCGCAGCTTATATTGTGGACCTGTGAGCTCTTCCCTGCGACTGGTATCAGAGCTGATAAAACCCAGCTGCACCTCCGCAGCCATCATGATTCATACTACTTCGGAGTTCTGGGGTCCACCGCTGGTCGCTGGAGTATCTCTTGCTATCAACATGACGTACCTACATCCAGCAAAGATGTGCGTGGTGCCCTTCATCGCCTTAGCAGAGCTGACCGGCCAGAGGTACGGAGATTCTTGTCGAGGTCGAGGTTCTGAAGTGCAGCGCGACGACTGCCAACCTGATCTGCAACGTGAGCTCCCTTCCTGAACCTCATGCTGCGAAGCCGTGGCTGACCTGTCTTAGATCCTTGACAGGAGCAGCCATCAATTGCTCGCTTCTGGGACGCATATGAAGGCGTGGATACCTAAGCTCCGGTCAAAGTTGTAGCGAGTACGGCCGCACGGGAGGAAACCCACTGTCGGATACTTCGCGGCTGCTCAGCAGGAGTACGTAGGACATGCAGCGGGCTGCAGCTCTGTCGTATCGCACAGAATGATCCTCCTTGCATCGCCTCCTTCGGAATTCGGAGGTACCGTAGGGTTTGACTTTACGGCATCATCACGTACCCCGCTCGGTCTCGGCAAACCGCGTTACCCGGTAGATGTCCTCTCTGCTCTCGTCTCCTCTCTTTGTGCTTCACCTAATCAGCGCGCGATGAAGCCTACGGAAGAGCACGAGGCCGCCTGGCAGGCCTTCGCACAGGTCATGCGATTTAACTCGAGCGCTGTGAAGTACTTGCAGATATCGGAATTGGACGAGTTCCCCGTCGCGGACAAGAGGGGGAGGAAGATGATCGATGGGTGGAAGATCAACTGGGAAGGGAAGATACCTCCAGGTAGGCCAGACTGCCCATTCACACGTCTTGAATCTGATCTCCAGAGTGGGATAATGGGAATGGAAGCATGCACGGGGCGCAGTCAGCTTGGCTCGTTGACGTGTGAGTTACCGCACCTAGCTGAGGACAAGCTGATGTCGACAGTTGCACCTCGGCAGCTATCTTGTTACATACGACGGATGAGTTCTGGGGACCTCCTCTGAGAGCTGGCGTGTCACTCAATATCAACATGACCTACTATCATCCCGCGATAATGTTCGTCCTCAGATCTATCCGCACAACTCTGGCAGTAGCTGACAGAATAGAGGCACGGACATACTCGTCGAGGTAGAGGTCCTAAAGTGTAGCGCTACTACCGCGAACCTCAGCTGTAATGTACGTCCGGGGTCACGTTGGGGTCGATGTCGCGTGCGTTCCGATCTGGGCTGACATGGCAGATTCTTGAAAAGGGCACTCGCAAATTGCTGGCTTCCGGGACTCATCTGAAAGCTTGGAGACCAATAAACCGGTCAAAGATGTGATGCATGAGGTTACAGTCTGAGAAAGGTAGTTTCTACGCTGCGCCTGATGATCTAGATAGGCTGAGGTAACAGAGTGGTAGGCTAGCAGTCTGGGCGGTTGCGAGGAGCCAAGCTAAGCCGGACTCTCTTATCGGACTATGAACCAACCCGCGCGAGGAATGTCGATGCCGATAAGGTGCGGAAGATACAACAAGGTCTCCATTTACCCGTTTTTAGCGATACACTAGACTACGCTTGTGACGGGTCGCTATCACCTCGCGTATCCAGCTCTAGGTCGGGAGCGCTCCCGACAACACTGCGATAAGGACCAGCTGCCAAGACTCCGACGTCTTCGGGTCAACTGACGGATCTCCGCACGTCCGGACCCGCCTCCTCGCGTCGCTTCATGGCGTCTACATCACAGCCACTGCACCAGTGTCGCCAGGACCCTTGACCGTAGACTCGACCCATCAAGAATACAGCAGCCATGTCAGACACGACCACCACCATCTCCGAGGCTCAACCCTCGTCGACCGCTTCGCTCAAGCTCCGCAATCCCAAGCTCATCCCCTCTCCCGCAACTGCCTCGTTCCCATGTACCGCCGATATCGCGGCGTCCCCTTTCCACGATGTCCAGACGGGACCTACAAGGACGATGCTTCCTGCGTTTGACAGTCTCATGGAGGAACGGAAGTACAGGAAGGAGCACCTCGCATTGGTATTCCGGATCATGCACCGCTTCAAACTAGCAGAAGGCATTGCAGGTGAGTTGTTTCTCTTTGAGGCTATCTCGCGCTGATCCCAGGTCACTGTAGTGTCCGAGACCCCGTCGAGCCGGATACTTACTGGGTCAATCCCCAGGGCAAGTCATTCGCACTCATGAAGCAATCCGACCTCGTCCGCTTATCGGTGTCTGACGGACGGATGATTGAGGGGGTCTCTCCTGTCGATGCCTCCGCCTCGAGCATCCACTCGCAACTTTACAAGACACTGGGACGGGGAGAGACTGGGGCGGAGGCGGTAGTGCACGTACATGGACCGTATACAAAGGCGTTCTCGAGTCTAGGGCGGACGCTGGATATGATCAGCCAGGACGCGTGCTGCTATCACGATGAGCAAGCTCTGGTCCCCTTTGGAGGTGAGTCCTTGGCTGGCAATCGCTGATGACAGGCGCGGTGTTTGACAATAGGGAAGGGGAGCGGATCGCCTCGCTAGTCGGGAAGGGCAAGATCGCTATCCTGCAGAACCACGGTATCATCTCGCTTGGCCGCTTATCTATCGACGAGGCTGCATGGTGGCGAGTACTCTAGCTGGGCGTCACTTACAGATTGAAGCTAATGTTCCAGGCAGATCAACTTTGAGATGTGTTGCCAAGCTCAGCTACTGGCCGACTCGGCGCGTAGACCGACCGACCCTATCGTCCAGGCAGGTCCAGACGAGATTGCGTCGACAAAGGCGGAGATGGGGACGCCGGAGATGGGCTGGTTCTCGCTCGCTGCGTATGTCGAGGAGGAGGAGAGGCACTCGTGTGGGGAGCACAAGTTGTGACCTGTCTCTATGTATTGATAAGCCACTGCTGAAGTTTACACGGAGATGTTCGCGCTCGCTACGCATGTCCGGGAGGAGACACACTCGGGTGGGGAGCACGAGTTGTAACCTATCTCATGAACTGATAACCTACGGCTGAAGTCTACCCGCCGATTTGCCTGAACGCTGTTACAAGATGCATCTAATGATCACAATTCCAAACCCAGATATACAAGCTACCAGTGAACCCCTCATGCCTTCTCCAGCGCCGCCATCACCACCTCTGTAAGCTTGAGCACCTTCTCCTCCTCGAACCTTAGGCCAACCAGCTGGAGCCCGACCGGAGCGCCAACGCTCTCCTCTGCGTCATCTGTACATCAGCTCTGTCCCCTATGCCAACCTACACTTCGCCCATACCCGCTTCTCCCTCTCATTCCTCCCCACATACCCCTCCGCGTTGACATCCTCCGGAGTCTGGAATCCAGCTGGGAACACGGTAGCGCTCTGATCCGTGAGGTTCCAAGTACTGGTATACGGGAGATGCAGATCAAAGCCGTACTTGGGACACGCCGCCCAAGGTGTTGTGGGGGAGATGAGACCGTCGATGGGTCGGCCCGTACCGGTGCGTCCGGAAGTGGCCATCCAATGTTCGAGCGTCTTCTTGACGAATAGCTGTCGGACCATCTGAGTATCCCACAGCTTCTCGACGGTGGGCGGTGTCGACTTGAGCGCCTCGTACGTGTCCCGATACGTCTCGAGTCCTTCTGGCCACGGCTCGCCGGATTGGGCGATAACGGTGGCGATCTTGACGCCGCCGTCTCCGCGGAAGAGGCGAGTGATGATATCGATAGAGAGATGTGTCTCATATCTATATTAGCGGGATTGTGAGGCTACTCACGGAGTGTACTCGATCACGGTATGGCCCGCAGCTTCTAGCGCCTTGCGAGTCCGCTCCAGCGCGCGCAGGACAGGAGGGAGCGGCTTTACTACCCCATCATCGACCAGCAGCCCAAAGCACAGCTTCTGGGGAAGTGTGATCTCGCGCCAAGGGATAGGTACGATGCTGGGGTCCGTAAGCCACCCCTCGCTGCCGACAATTGCCTTGGTCCAGAGCTCGAGGGAGGATAGATCGCTCGACATCGGCCCGTTGATGGAGCGGACGGCTTCTTGACCTGGAAGTCCAGAGCGCGCGCCATGCCTGATATCAGCTCAGTCAGCCGGGAGACTTACGTGGTGAAGCGCCCATAAGACGGCTTGAGGGCAAAGATCCCAGTGAACGCAGCAGGTATACGGACCGACCCGCCGATATCCGTGCCCACGCCAAAGGGGGTGCCTATGTTTCAGCTCGTGCCTTGGAGTGAAACGTACCTCTCAGCGCAAGCAACGCGCTCTCTCCGCCCGATGATCCACCACTGCTCAGGCGAGTGTTGTGAGGATTGGAGGTGTATCCGAAAAGATTGTTGTAGGTCTCGGGCATCATCATTGCAGTAGGGACGTTGCTGAGGTCAGCTCGGCAAAACAGGGACTTACGTCTTGCAGAGGATGATAGCGCCCTGGGACCTCAGCGTACCGACCAGCTCACTCTCCGTCTCTTTGGTCGCTGGGTCATTAGACCACGCGACAAAGCCGACGGAGGTGTCGAGACCCTCGACGTTGAAGTTGTCTTTGAGCGAGATGGGCAGGCCGTGTAGGGGTCCTTTGAGTGTGGCGGAGGTGGCGAAGTGGTCGTCCAGTGCCGCAGCTTCAGCGAGGGCGGCTTCGAAGCGGATTTCCGAGAGGCAATTGGTCTGTCTAAGCTCTGGCCACAACTGGACTTACGAGCTGATGAGCCACCGAAGCGCGCTTTGCGAAAGCCAGCACCACATCGTATGCCTTCAAGACCCCCTTGCGCATCCGCTCCACGAGCTCAGCGGCGGGGGTCTCGGTGATATCGAGCTCTGCCACGCTGAGTACTCCGCACGTCGTGGGAACATCCAGGACGTGCACGGATTGGGCGGTCTTGATACGCCATTCGTCTGGGATGAGGGCGAGATTGGCCGCCTGCTTCTGCTGAGCGACCTCGTCCCATGTCTGCGGTTGGATTGTCATTGTGTGTGAGCTGTACTTGGTGATGGTGAGAGCGGAAATGGTAAGGCAGCTGTTGCAAGCCAGGCGTATCGTTATCGCTGCGTGCCAGGCTGGGCTTGTCGTATCGTTCCGGATGTCTTATCTCGAGGACCCGGAGGAGGCGCGGAAGACAAGCGGACGGCCAGCTATCGGCCGCGGCCAGCGCCAGTTCTGCAGCAAAACCTTGATAGGGTCTCGCCAAAATCGCTTATATCTATCGAGAGTAGAGATACCGGGCCCAGATTGGTACCTCTTGGCGAGCGAGTCCATGATAAGGCGGCTCGAAATGCCGTGGTGGATCTGAGATGAGGTATGCTGATCTGCTACTTAATCTCGGTCGTCCGAGAACGAGAATCGCTATCGCCCCTGCCTTCTTACCATGTCTGCCCCAGCCTACCAACACCGCGAACCCTCGCCGACCGAGGATGAGAAGCGACCCGAGACTGATGTCGCTGTCAATGACGTCTACGATGACCAGCTCCACTCGGATGCCGAGTCCAGGATCAACATCAAGAAGCTCATCCGCAAGGTCGACTATCGGTTGCTTCCAGGCCTAGGTCTCTTGTGAGTGTGTTATATAGCTCTGCTGATGATAGGTACCTCTTCTCATACTTGGACCGTACCGCTCTCGCCAATGCCAGCATCTTTGGTTTCCAGCGAGACCTCGGTATCGGCCAGACCGAGTACAACTTGATCTCCACCATCTTCTTTGTTGTGAGTACCAAGTTGAGCTGAGCTAACGACAGCCATACGGTCTGTTCGAAGTACCCTCGCAGATCTGTCTGATGTACATCGCCCCTCACACCTGGATATCGGTCATGGGCTTTGCATGGGGTGTCACCATGACCCTCTCGGGCTTGGTACAGAACTTTGGAGGTGCCATGGCCGCGCGATTCTTCCTTGGAGGTGAGTCAGATCTTCTACTGAGCTGACGTCAGTGACTGAAGCTGGCTTCTTCCCTGCTGCTCTCGCTATCTGTGGTGACTGGTGAGTATCCCCCTTGTCTCCAGCTGACGACAGGTATCACCCCCTCAACCTCCAAGTCCGCATCGCCTTCTTCTACACCATGGGTCAGTTCTCCGGCGCATTCGGCGGTCTCCTCGCATACGCCATCAATTACATGAACGGCGCCGGTGGTTTATCCTCTTGGAGATGGTACGTCCAACCCCCTCGCTCCAGCTGATATCAGGCTCTTCATCATCGAAGGCATGTGTACCGTCGTCCTCGCCGTCGGTCTATACTTTGTCCTCCCGAACCGAGTGGACGACTGCAAGTGGCTCAACGCCGAGGAGAAGACGGCCATCTGGGATCGCAAGTCGGCCGGGACGGCGGCGGACCCCCTCGCGCGCAAGTTCGAGTGGCACTATATTTCAGAATGCCTCAAGGGTGAGTTGGCCGCAGGTTAGGGCTATTCGCTAACGATCAGACTACAAGGTCCTCATCCCTACGTGGCTTGCTATGGTATCGAACATCGTGGGATTCGGGTAAGTTCACGCTTCGGACTCGGCTGATATCAGATTCGCCTTCCAATTCCCCCAAATCCTCACCCAGATGGGCTTCGCCGCCGAGCGTGCTCAGCTCCTCACCGTCCCTGTCCACGTCATCGGCTGCATCCTCACCTTTGCCACCGGATGGTTCAGCGACCGTATCGGCAAGCGCTACCCCGGTCTTCTCTTTGGCCAGGGCATGGTCCTTATCGGTCTCATCCTCGTATTCGCCTTCCCCATCGAGCCCCGCTTCATCGGTCCCCGCTACCTCGGCTGTATCTTCATCTCGGCCGGCGGCAAGCTGTGTTACCCCGGTAACTTGACTTGGGTCAGTAACAACGCCGAATCGAACGGGAAGCGCCATATCGCCATCGCGATCACGTGTACTATGGGGAGCATATCTACGATCGTGGGAACCAATGTCTATCTAGGCGCGGAGGCTCCTAAATATACCACAGGTCTCAGCTTGAGCATTGTGAGTCTGTCCCACTGACGAAGGAGGATGTGGCTGACCGCCAGGCACTGATCAGCTCGGCAATCATTGCGACGCTCGTTCTTCGCTCTCTCCTCATCAGGGCCAACCGGAAGCTGGATGAGGTGCAGGGCGGGCGGATCGAGGGGGCCTTCCGCTACATCTTGTAGTCTCGCAGATGCGGGTAGTCTTGGGTTTTGGGATTCGAATAGATGGGATCTTTGGTTCAGTTTTCTTGTATATGGCTCCACCTGAATGGGATATGAATGTTTTTTGACCGTGTAGAGCGACTGGAAAATTGAACCTGGACGGTCTCAGCTTTAGAACATGCTGAAACATGAGGCGGAGGAATGAGGCGCTCAAAGGATGCCCGGTGTGTATGTTCGTCATGGCCAAGCCGTAGATCGGTCACTCAACCTTCTCTCAGGTTCTCCTTACTTCCTCTCTATAGTCTACGAGTATCATCATCTTTCTCATCTACCGGAAGATATCTCACAAGCATCATCCACCTACAAACACCATGTTCAGACGAGACGAAGCGCTCGAGGGCCATGTCCTGCTTGGCCTCTTCTTCTCCCTCGCCTCTTGCTTACTCTTGTCAGTAATATCTTCACCGTCCTCTATCTTCCGCTGACAGACAGCACGCTCATCAGCTTCTCTACGCCCTTCATCAACTCCATCTACTTCCTGTACGCCTCCCAGATCCGATATGGCGCTTTCGGATACTGCGTCGATTCCAGTGGCTGCATCAAGCCTGTGCTAGGCTATTCCGGACCTGGACTCACAGAGTGGCTGACTAGAACGCACATCATGTACGGGCTAGGTACGTACCACTGACGATATTCGAGGAGAGGGGCTGACATACCAGCTGCTCTGTGTATGCTCCTCGCCCTGATCGCCCTCTTCCTCTCCATCCTCCAACTTGGGACCATCATGCGCAACCCCATCTTCTTCCGCTCCATGGCTGTAAGTTCCTGCGCTGTTCATGTCCACTCGATTGCTCCTCCTAAATGACGCCCCAGCTCCTAGGCACAGCCTTCTCCCTCCTCGCTACCATCTTCGCCCTGATCAACTTTGTCCAGGCTAGAAACCGATTCAATGCGCAGGGCACAGCGGCTTACTATGGTCCGGCGCTGTGGATGGGGATAGGCGGGACAATCGCGGCGTTGCTAGCGTGAGCTTCTGAGCAAATCAGTGGTCAGGGGTAGAGCTAATGATCAGAGCGGCAATTGGCGGACCGCAGATCACTGCGCGGTATATGTATCGAGCGGATAATCGCGTGGCGTACAACCTCTGACGGAGTAATGAATACCCATGGATTGTCCGACCTGACAAGACATGCATAGGATACACGCTGTCTACTTCCATCTATCCGAAAGACGCGGGCGAGTCGATTAGTCGAAGAGACCGAAGCCCTGTAATGTCAGCGTAGCTCGCATGCGACAGAAAGTACACGCACCATGTCGTCGTCAGACTCCTCCTTCTCCTCCTCCTCCTTGGCAGCGGCGGGGGCGTCACCTCCAGCGGCCGGGGCGGACTCCTCAGCAGCGGGGGCGGCAGCGGCGAACGCGTCCGGGTTGGCAAGGTACTCCTTGAGCTGGAATGTCAGCTGAGCTCCAGAGACTAAAAGAGGTAAAAGATTGAAAGAATCAGTGAGGTAAAGCTTGTGTTCAAAGTCCGTAGACATAACAAAATGTGTAAAGAATTGTAACATCCGAAGAGTGAAAAGAAGCCAAATAAACCCAAAGCTCACCTTAGCGGAACCCTCAAACTCGTAGTCGGTCGCGAGCGACACGGCGAGGAGGTTCTTGTACGAGTTGACAAGGGAGTGGGTGACCGAGGCGATGGTGGGGAAGTTGATCGCGAGCGAGATGGCAGCGATGGTCTTGACACCCGACATGAAGCCGTCAAGGAGGGTCTTCTCCTCAATGTCGAGGATCTCTGGGGGGAAGACGGCACCGTTGTCGTAGACCTGGACAACAGTCATACCGTAGGTGAACGGGGAGATGTTGAGCATGTTGAGCAGGGTGGCCTCCGAAGTACCGACCTTGGTCCCGGCCTTGACGACCTGGACGTCTCCGACGATTTCGATGGTACCACGGGCAATCTTGGTAGGGATACCAAGAGCCTGGAAGAAGGATGTCTTTCCGGGCTCCATACCGGTGTTACCACCCGGGACGTAAACGTCGTTGGGGGCAACGGCACCGGCACGAGCGGGAGCGGCGACCTTGTTGGACACGATGATCTCCCGAATGTCCTTGAGGTCCGACGAGGTGAAGACGAACCCGATGTTTCCGCGGACGTGGGGCATGAGCTTCTCGAATTGGGGGAATTCGGGAAGGATGACCCGGAGGGCACGGCGGACCATGGTGTTCTTGCCCATGAGGACAACACCCTTGCCTCGGAGCGTCTGACGGATCATGTGCAGCTGCTGCGACGAGACGTTGTCAATGTTGACGAGGAAGATAGAGGCTGGGGATTAGCTAGGGGTCTCTACTGTACGGGACATGACTTACGGTACTGGCCGATGAGAGCCTTGAGCTTCTCAAAGTAGACCTCCTTCTCTGCGCGAGTTCCACCCATCTTGACTGATTTGTTTTTGGTTGTTTCGGAGGTGTGTGTGCTAGCCTCCCAAGTGACTTCCTTGTTGAAGCCAGAAGGATGTTTAAAGACTAGTAGAGTATAGGTAAAAGAGAGAGAGAGATGAGGGAGATGTAGCTGAGTAGAGCAGAGGAGAAGGCGGAGTTTGCCGCCGTCAGGGCCAGACTTTTATCGGTGGGAGCAAATAAAGTCAGATCCGTGCGTCAATTAGATCACGTGCAGATCAGCTTGGTTTCAACTGAAATCTCGCCCTATAGGCTATACTCGCTGCTTGTTCTTTACCTAGGCAAGGGCTGCCATGCCCCCATCTATATTCCAGCAGATAGTACTGCCATACCTCGCACAGCGACCAATAACTACTACAGCCCGTTTCGCACGTTTCTTTTCGTCCAATATCCCGAGGGCGAGAGCTCCGGCAAATACCGACCCCTCCTCTTCCTCCACCTCGGTCACTCATGCCTCTTCATCAAGGCGATGGGACTACGTCCCGCCCATAGAACCGGTCGGGTATAACACGGGTCACGATCCTCCCGAGAGAGGGAGCAGGGCGGGGCCGGGCGCTCGCTTACGCCTGCCCATACCGTATACTCCTCTGCCGAAGCAGGGAGGTTCGGGGGATGTTCTGGCGTTCCTCAAGAGCTTGGAGGAGCTCAAAGGGGCAAGGAAGACGACGCTGTTGATGGCGTTGGAAAAGATTGCGTCCATCCCGGAGGATTTGCTGGACAGGGAAGCGGAAGAAGGAAAGGTTGCTGTGAAGGGGAAGACAGAGATGGGGGAAGGGAGGACAGGAATGAACACAGGCAAGGCACGGAGGGATGAGAGTAAGCTGCTATACTGCTGGCTTGATTACCTAGCTGACTATGTAGACTCGCTTAATCTGGTGGAGATGTCTCAATCGCCCAATTTGGACGTAACCCCTTCATCCTCCGCCGAACCGCCGGTATCCCCGCTTAGCCCTGAGCTTCCAGTGACAGATCCCCAACTCCATCCCGACAAACCCATCTTATCTCCCGATTTTACCCAATATCCACTGGTCATCTACTCCCTGCTACGAACCCGCCTCTATCGTCTGACGGTGTATCACCTCCTCCAGACGCCCGAGTATGCGGTGGATCAGGCGCTCCTGGATCGCGTGGCGGAATACTTGAAGCGGGGCGGTGCGGGAAAGCTGGCGAGTCGGCTAGAGAAGGGATGGGACGGTACTCTCCTACCTAGGGACTCATCGGATGCGGGCGCCTCCGAGGAGGATCGGCCACCCACCCATCCTATCCCATCCGAATCGTCGCTCCGCCACGCCCCCAACGCCTGGCTCATCCCCCGTCGCGCTGCGGCCCGTCCCCTCCCCCCACCCTCCTCCTCCACCCTCTCATCCCTCACTGCCAACTACAATTCCCACCTCACCCGCGCCCTCCTCTCGCCCAAGAAACGCTCTTCCTCTTCTACCCAATCGAACAACCCCCTCTCTCCGCTCAACAACCTACTCACGACGATACAGCCCCTCCAGCGCCCATCGGGAGGGATGCGCCAGCTCCGCCAGCTCCTGAGAAAGATTGAAAGGCTCGAAGCGCATCGCTCTTTCCGGCCCGATTGGGTCACGGCGAATCTGGTCGTCAAGTGCTGGATGAGCTGTTTGATGGCGGGTGGGCAAGGGTGGAGGGCGGGCTCGAAGAGGAAAGGAGGGGAAGGGGAGGAGGCGGAGATTGATAAGCGCATGGAGTTGAGGGGGCTGTTTGCGTTTGTCAAGGTGCTGTTTGAGCGGAGGCTCGAGGAGCAGCTGGCACTGGGACCGACCTCAGAGGGGACGAGCGATCCGGCAATTGCAGAGGAAGGGACGAGCCCCGCTACTGCGCCGCCGTCTACCACGGCGACCACTCCGGCCCTACCTGGCCCCGCTTCGTACCCCTACCGACACACACTCTCCTACACAAAGCATGTCCGCCCCTTTGCAAACGACCTCTTGCGGGCCCTTCGCCAGATTGGTGATCGGGACGGGTATCACCAGGTCATAGGATGGCAGCGAGAAATGCGCGAGCGGATGGAGCCGGTCTATGCCGAGTGGAAGGCGGGAAGTAGGAGTCATAAGGGGCGCAATGGTCCATCTTGAGCGGGAGAATGGGAATGACAGACATGTAGAGGGCGAAGCAGAAGCGGACGAGCTTGTTGTAGCTATATCTAGAGGTTGCATATCTGTATTGGTCTCATCACGTTCTGTCTATGGCGAGTGGAAGGCGGAAAGACGGAATGGCAAGGGGCTTGGTGGTTGATCGTGACGGACAGGATGTGGGGCTGACAGACATGTAGAGGTCGAAGCAGACGCGGGCGACCTTGTTGTAGCTATATCTAGGGGTTGCATATCTGTATCGGCCTTATGACAGTAATTTTGGCAGGATCCCGCTCATACAGGAGGTAGGGAAACTGGTCTAATCCCCACCTCCCCCTCTATCCACCAATTATCCGCTTCCCATCCTACTCCTCGTATCTTGATCCACCTAGTATCGCTACTGAGCGGTTCACTGGCCGACTCATCCTCGGTTTCTCCTGACTCTCCCTCCGTCGACCCTAACACGCGATACCCGTCCTCCTTCGCCGCAGACACGACCAGGTCCCGCAGCTCCCCCTGGACGAACAGGTGATAATACCGATGCAGCACCTGCGGCTCCGGTGCCGGCACTTGTACTGGCTCATCCGACTGGGCGGCTCCCGATGACTCGCCTGTACTTGGCGTTCTTGGGGCTTTCGGTGGTTGCAGCACCCACGGGACGAGGACGTCCTGGACTTTCGCAGGCTCCTGCTCGCCGGTACCGGCTGACTCGCGAGCTGCTGTTTCTGCAGTAAGAGGAACAGGAGGACCAGTTGTAGCGCCCATCCGCCGTTTGGAGCCTGAGCTCTGCTCGTATGCCCAGACGTAGATCATGAACCGGGCGTAGGGGGGTTTGGGGGCGTGAACCAGGGGCTGGAGTAAGACCTGGGGCTATCAGCGAGTATGAGAATGTCGTGAAAGCCGCAGACTCACTTGGACTGCGCGACGCCGTCGGAGGGGAGTAGAAAGGTGATGTATGGCCGCAATGGAGATGGCAAAGTCCTGACCATTAGCTTTGCCCCTGACTGTACATATCGATCCCTGGCTGAGGACTCACAAAGACCCCTCGCCTCCATCCCTCGCAGGTCAGATCTCCCCTGACGCACTCCCCAGAACCATCAGACCCAGCTACCTCATACGCTGCCACATCCCCCTCAACTTCCCTCCCCTTCCCCTTCCCCTTCCCCTTCCCCAGCCCGAAACCAGGCTGTCTCCTTGCGTCTCCCAGCAGCCCCAGACTTCTATCCATCACGACCAGACCGACCCCCGCTTCTCGGGCAGTGGGCACATATTTCCCATTCCCGCCTCCCGAGTCGAGACCGACCGAATTGGGCGGTAGTGAGTGGAGGAAAGTCGAGATGAGCGGCCACGGCTTCTGTGTCAGCTTGAGGTCCCCTTGACATGCTGGAGTCAGACGGACCTTATGTCTAGTCTGCGAGAAGTGCGGTGCAATCGCCTCGTACACCTCATGCACCGCTGTCTGCTCGTCCTCCCCCGGATTCGAGGTGGGTCGGTATGGAATGGGCTCGGGCTTAGGTTTGGGCGGTGCCTTCGCCTTGACCGGCCGTGGAAGCTTCGGCTCTCGGTTCTGCCTCTCGGAACCTTTGACAGCGGTCTGAGACCCTTCGGCTGGTGATGATTCGGTAGAAAGATCAGTAGTCATCAGTGCAAGTGAAAGAGGTGGAGACTGTAGGAGTTGCGAAATCTTGAAACCGACTTTTGGTTTTAGCTTTCGTCCTGTCCTTTGGCTGCCCTTGCTCATCTACGCTTCACCATGTCAGTCTTCGTCTCTACATTACAGCGTCTCCAGCCTGGTCGAGCAGTAGCTGCCTTCATCGCCCTCGCTTCCCTCGCTGCGACACACGCATTCTTCGTCGAGATGGGCATCTTCCGCAAAAGCCTCGATGTCAAGGGCAAGGTCCGTCGTTTGCTCCACGAACTGCAACTCGTGCTGACCTGACTTGCAGCACTGCTACATTACAGGCGGAAGCTCAGGTCTTGGTCATGCACTCGCTCTGGAGCTCGTCAAGCGCGGAGCGCACGTCACTATCATCGCGAGAGGTCAAGCACGGCTCGACGCAGTAAAGGCGGAGCTCGAGGTGGGTTAATGTTTACATCAACATTCGAGCTGGGGCTGACTGTGCAGACCCACAAGGGGCCATCACAGATCATCCAGGCCATATCGGCGGATCTCACGTCTCCTACGTCATCTAGCGATGCCCTGGAACAGGCTGTGAAGGCGCACGGCGGGAAATGCCCGGAACATATCTACCTCTGTGCGGGCCACAGTCTGCCTCAGTTCTTCATCGATGCGTCGCCGGAGGAGCTCAAGTCTGTACGTCACGTCTTCTTGACACATCGGACCTCGCTGACGTCTGTAGGGACTGGATGAGACATACTGGGTGTCGGCCTACACCGCTCATGTAAGTACACTTGACAACATCGGGGAAGCAGCAGGAGATGAGCGTGACCTGGCCTCTAGTTGAGGGTCAAGCAGAAGGTGGGCGGACAATGTGAATGTAGGGAACGTGTGGCCAATCAGGATGAAGCTGGACTCTGCCTCGATCCGTGGGAAGGGAGTGTACAGGCGGAGACAGTCGCGCAAGACGTGTTGGCGGTGTTCATTTTGGGCGGGTGGGAGCGGGAGCGCAGGCGCTGGCGGAGAAGCAGCTGATGGTTCAGGCGGCAACTAAGATGATGGTCTCCCAACGCGTGCACGGCAAAATCGTCTTCGTCTCGTCCTTTGTCGGGTACATCAGCTTCCCCGGCTACTCTCCATATGCCCCGGGAAAGTACGCCCTAAGAGGTACATTCTTCGCTGTCATCGACCACAGCACCCAGCTGACAAACCCAGCACTAGCCGATACGCTGCGTACGGAACTGGTCCCTCACAATATCTCGGTCCATATCTTCATGCCCGCCAGTATCCGATCCGAGGGCTGGGAGAATGAAGAACTGCGGAAGCCGAGAATCACCAAGCAGATTGAAGAGGGGGATGAGGTGTTGCCTGCTGGGGATGTCGCTGAGAGTCTCATCATTGGTTAGTCGAGTCCTAGCGTCTGCGGAATAGGCAAAGGCTGATGAGGTACAGGCATAGAGAAGGGATACTACCAGATAACGAATGTGTTGGTCACCGACCTGATGCGCGTCTTGTCAAAGGGGAACGCGCCGTACAATAACATCTTTATGGACATGATCTACCTTATTATCGCCTTGGTGAGTCTGACTGCCACTTGCAGTGTAAAATGTGAAGAACCGAGCTGACGGAGCAGGTTGGTGTACCCATTTGGAGCAAGTACGTGGATTACCTCGTCAAGAAGGACGCGCCGGAGGTACGGAAGGAGTTGAAAGAGCGGGGATTCTACGCCGATCCAGCTGCAGCATCGACGCCAAAGTGAGCAGGTCTTTGTATGGATGGATGGTTATACATGTTTGTACATCCTGTGCCATCTGCTCCCCCTCTTTCCTCTTCAAGCGCATAGGGTCTACAAGCTGTTCTCAGCGAAGGCAAGAGCAGATGTGACCTGGTCTCTTGTCGGACCCAAGGGCACGTCGCGACGCCGTACCGTATATCGACGTTGTTGAGCGTTGAGCGATGTCTGCCTGGTCCAGGGGACTCTTGGCGGGTCATGTCCAGCTCATCCGCCGACGCCACATCCTCCATCTCGCTCATGTATCCCCAGACATTCCCTGTCGCAGCTCCACTCTGCACACCTTGGACACCGATACGCGCCGGTATAGCCGCAGGACGAGCAGAGTTTGCGGGGCGGGGTGGATGGTATGGGCGCGACGGCAGTAAGGTACGGCGGTATTGGGTCTCCGGGCAGAATGATCAGCTTTGGGCTCTTACGATGCCGACGTGGGACGACCGAGGCCTGAAGCTTACCAGCTCTTCCAACCAGTCCTTCAGGCTCTTCTTGGCATACAAGATCTTCCTGACATTCCCAGATTGCTTCTTCTTCCCCTTATCCACAGCGAGCGGTACCACCACTCCACCGAAGCCTATCTCGGCCCCAGCTTTGGCTTTCGAATCAGATGGGACGAAAGACGAAGCGGGGATGTCGGTCGGGTTGGTCCGCTGCCCCGTCAGCTATAGATCCTCCCAAAGGGCAGGATTGCCCTTGACCGACCTCGAGATCTTCGAGTCGACGATTTAGACGCCTCGCTTGAAAGTCCGTTATGGCATCATGCTGCCGTGCTGTCTGAGCTGGAGTCGTATTGCTCGCTGAAGGTGCAGGTCCGGAACGAGTCGCTTGCAAGTCAGCTTGACTCCTCTACACCTCCTTGACCTGCGGCACGCACGCTGTTTCCGCGCTGCTGGTGCCATTCTCAGCGGATCTGTACAGAGATCTTTTGGCCTCTTAGGGCTGGATCTCGTGGATCGGCTCGGGTGAGGACGAAGTACAGAGCTGAAAGACCAGCTGAACAGCTTGAACGTGCACAAAATCCAAAATACGACGCACGGATCAGTTTCTTTGAGGATGCCGGCATTATTCGGTCATCTCCGTCCAGCTCCGTCCGCCGAGATCGTCAGCTTGTCTTCTCTTCCGCTGCCTTTTGTGCTTCACATTCGCCTCACCACTGCGACACAGCTTATGCCTACTGTCCTCTCCCCAGCTCAGAGCAGACACATCATAAAAAGACTCACGGGCTGCCTGTATCGCTCCCAACTCCCAGCGACTCCATCGACCGTCATTCGCAGTTTCGCCACGATGACCGGCTCTGACACCGATGCGATCGTCAAGCAGCTGTTTGACAGGCCCTTGCCGCCTCTGGAGCCGGGTACAACTGTGTATGATAAGAGTCTGGTGGATCGGATAGCGAAGCTCCCAGAGCATATGTTTGTCGTTGCTTGTGAGTAGAATAAGACGAGTGTATGCGCACGCACTGCTGATCCCAGCGCTTCATCTGGCCAACGACGACATACATCGCGCACACCTGATTGCGCAGGACAATGAAGGGGTTAGTCATCGTGCGACGACATACCCTCCATCCGTGGTCCAGAGCTGATCTAAGTTAGGACGCAACAGGCAACCTCCTCCACGCCACTCTACATCGCCGAGAAGCCGACTACTGGAACTCGAAATACTGGTTCTCGCGTGTCGGATCTCATCCTACCATACCGTCTTTGAGCGATGCCAAGGCGTTTGTGGACGCATGCGAGGCAGTTCAGAAGGAGGGGGACGGGGACAAGGAGAAGCAGCGGCTGAGGGAGAAGCAATGGGAGGAGCTGAAGGGTTTGGTGAACTGGACAAGGGAGAACTGCAAGTAGATCATGCTCTACATACTGGCCCACCTCGCCGTGGCCAATACTATGTCTTGGGTCACTAGACACGAGGTCTGAAACAAGGTGAAACGACAGCTGTGGCGTAGAAGAGGTATGAAGATTGCTCCCGGCCCGCACCTCCCCTACAGTAGCTTCTGAACTTTGCAACCCGGGGACCCTCCTTTCGACCAACTGTTCACATCTGAGAAGCATCTAGCGAGTGATCCAATCTTCATCCAGCGATAGACATCGACCACACCAGTGCCGCTCATCAGGACAATCCAGCGAGATGGCCTCTCCATCGCTTTTCCCCACGTTTCAACGGCTCTCTCCTATTATATACCTCTACACTCCCACCAGGTCCCCCAACCCAGACCCTGCGTCGCCCGACCTCATCATCCTCGCGACATGGATGGGCGCCCCTCCCAAACTCATCAACCTCTACGTCACATCATACAAGCAGCTCCTCCCCACCTCGCGCATCCTCCTCCTCACGTCCAAGATGTCGGATATCTTCGTCACTCCCACGTCTACCTACCAGTCCTTCCTCCTCCCCGCGCTTCCCCTCCTGCAAGCCACCACCGGTAAGATCGTCGGTGCTGTCTACTCCAACGGCGGTGCGTTCGGCCTCACCAACCTCGCCAGATTGTACGCGGCGCATACGGGTCGCCCCTTACCGCTCGATGGACTCCTGCTCGACTCTGCACCAGGATCGGCCGCGGACCTCGTCTCCGGCCAGCGAGCTATACTGGCTTCCATCCCTCCCTTCCTCCGTCGCGCTCCCGCTCGCGTGTTCGTCATCTTCACCATCCAGCTCTTCTTCGTCCTCTATCGGATCATGCTGCGATGGACGGGACGGGTGGATCCGATCACATCTATCCGGGCGGATTTGCTGGATGGTCGCTTACTACGGAGGGGAGGGATGAGGGCGTACATTTTCAGCGAGGAGGATGTGATGGTGCCAGCAGGGGCGGTGGTGCAACACGCGCAAGAGAGTGAGAGGGCAGGATGGACGGTGAGGCGGGAATTGTGGAAGGGGAGTGGGCATGTTGCGCATGCTAGGGCGGATAAGGAGCGGTACTGGGCGGTGGTGAGGAACACCCTGGGTAGCTAGAAAGAAATCCAGATGACTAAATCTACAGACTACAGCCTGGCTTTTCCCTCCATCTGCACAGATTGCCCCTCCGGTCCCCGCAAGATACTGACTTGGCTCATCCTTGCAATCTCCACGCCAGCCTCGGTAAACATCCTTCCTACACTGAAAGTGCGCCCCTCAGCCGCGTGCTGCGTGTATTGTTCG
Organism: Dioszegia hungarica; assembly: GCF_025882075.1. Taxonomy (NCBI): domain Eukaryota; kingdom Fungi; phylum Basidiomycota; class Tremellomycetes; order Tremellales; family Bulleribasidiaceae; genus Dioszegia; species Dioszegia hungarica. The sequence continues at coordinate 100,420 of NW_026515772.1, forward strand.
TGCAGCATCCAGTCCTGCTCGATCGCAGCGGGCGGTGGGGTAAAGAAGCGAAGGGAAAAGTCAAGTGATGCGACGGCGCGGGCGATGGTGAGGGGAATCTTCGAGAGGGAGAGGGGGAGGAAAGAGAGGGTAGTATCCATGATCCAGCTGGACATCAGCCGTGAAGAGTAGGCAGACTCACGCTAACGCGGCACATCGCTCGTCGTAGCTCGACAGTTCCCCTCTCGCCCTTATCCAATTACAAGCTGTCCGCCTCGTGATCTCCATATTATCCTGAGCCGTCTTGACCTTGACAAAGCCCAAGCTGGTCTGCGCGCCAGACGAAGAGATGACCGGCCGGTATTCAAACATCCTGAGCGGAAGCTCAAACTGCTTCTTGAACACCGGGTAAACCTTGGGGTCCCAAGGCAGCGAGTCGAGGACCTCTTCTATTGGCTTTGAGGTGGATGGGGAGGCGTAAGAGCCAGGATGAAGAGGTGGTCGGGAGTACGTGAGGAAGGCCGGCTCGGGGCGGTGAAAGTCGAGCAGGCAAATAAGGACTTTGCGCGCTGCGGGTGCCGAGGAGGAGCCGGCTTTAGGCGGGATGACCTGGCTGGCAGTGACCAGACGAGTGACCATACTTCTTGTGGTACGGATCTCCTGGACGGTGAAGGTGGTGGGCACATCTGTGGATGCGGGACCGAGGTACGAGCCCTGGACCGAGAAGAGGTGGAAGTCGGGGCCGGACGAGCTACTGGGTGGGGGCAGCGTGTGGAAGGCGGCAGTGACGGCTTGAGACAATGCAAGTCCGCCAAAGCTGACGAATCAGCTTAGATTCCTTGTGGACCGATCGGACGTACGCTATGGGCTGCGAATTTCCAGCCCGGGCTCGCTCAAAGAAGGGAGGAGCGGTGAAACTCCCAGGTAATCCAGCTATTGGCGTGACGGCGATGCTCTCTTTAAGCGTTTCTGCCATTCTGGTAGACAGCGGTGATGTTAGAAGGACGGTAGGCTTTATGATCTGTCTCTCTTTTGAGTATGGTTGGTGCAAGCTGGCGTGGACGACCGGCTATCATGCTGCGCCGGACGGTTAAAATCGCCCGATCGGGAGTTTTTATGTCAAACTCGATCTCCTCATTCCTCATATGTGTTACATCAGACTGATGAGGTCATTCTCGGTCCCGTTCGGCTCACCGCTCAAGAGATCGGATCCCTCTTGCCCGACAAGGGGCCATGATGCCTGGTCGAGAAGGTGATTGAGAGCTAGAAAGGTGTACATGTTAAAGTCTACAATGAGGCAAGAGCAGGCAAGAGCAAAATCTACCGAATCTAGTTACAGGCTAGTTACCCAGCGAGTCTACCTAGCCCTCTCCCTGTGCCCACTCTGCTATCCCTGCGCATAATCCCCTCTCTTACACCCCCATCGCCTCCCAGATGGTACCTTCATCTACCGCCACAATAGCTCCCCATCTACCATCCCTTCATCCCGCATTCCCTACACCACCCCTGCCGCCTGCATCGCCGCGTGTACATCATCATGAGCGCCTTTGGGAAGGGGGAGAAGGGGACCTCGGACGGTAGCGTGTGAGAGAATACCGCGGGAGATGAGGCCGTGCTTGAGCGCGATAGTTCCCTCCATGTGGCTCGGACGGTGGTAGACGACCTTGGTGAGGGGCATGAGGCGGTTGTGGACCTCGTACGCCTTGTCCACGTCCTTGGCCAGGCATGCGTCGAGGAGCTCCTGCATAGCCTCGGGGACGATCTGACCGTAACCGACGAGGTAGCCGTCGCAGGTCCAGGAGGTGTGGATGAGGTACTCGTCGTGACAAGTGAGGATGGGTTTGCCGGGGCACCGCTTGCGAAGGATGGGGACCTCCGTGTCCCAGCGGGTCATGTCACGGACGCCGTTCTTGAGCGCAAAGACGTAAGGCTGAGAGAGGATGTCGAGCTGGGTCTGGAGGTCGAGGGTGGCTTTGGTGGCCTGGGGATATTGGAAGAGGATGAGGGGGAGGTGAGAGGCGTTCCAGATGTCCTGGTACCGCTGCTGGGGGGCGCCCTTCTGATAGCCGAATCGGAGCCAGCCGTGGGAGGGGTAGACGAGACCCGCTGAAGCCCCTGCATCTTTCGCCGCCTTCGCCTCGATCCCCGCCACATAGCTCCCCTCCGAGGTGATGCCCGCAATGATGGGAATCCGCCCCTCTACCGCCTTGACAAACGCCTTGATCAACTGCACCTTCTCCTCTTGCGTGAGCGCCGTTCCCTCGCCGGCGTGACCGAGGACGAGGATGGACTTCATATTGGGGACGCCGAGGAAGAACTTGCCGATCCGGTCGATGGCATCAAAGTCGATGGCGCCTTCGGGAGTGAAGGGGGTGACGGCGGCGGGGGACACACCGCGGAGGTCAAAGCCGATTTCGCCATGGCCATTGGTGCCATTCGAGCCGTTCAGACCGTTGATAGCCATTGTGATTGTGTGTATAAGTAGGCAGGGATGTGTGGGCAGTGGTTATAGGCTCAAGGGCGTGGTGGTAGGGGTGGTGTAGCGACAAAAGGGGGAGCAATCCTAAATGCTGTCTATATATCAGCAATCATTCTACTGACCGTTTGAATAGCCGCCGAGCCGCCCCTGCTAGGGCGGGTGATGAGCATGTCAAGGCGGATAGAGGCATCTTCGCCCGACGGCACAGCCAGCATAGGCTGGTGACCGGTGAGCGCGGCGAGCTTAAGCTTTAGCTTGCGTACCGTAAGGAGTGTGTCTCAGGCACCCTGATCTCACATCCGAGGATTTTCCGGGTTGCATCTTGGCGGATGTGGAACGATGAAGGGATCCGAAGGAGACAGACAGCCGCTCCGTGAGGCTGCGGGTAAGTGCAACCTCTGATCCGACAACAGCGAGCATCCACCTTTCCGGCGCAATTGTCGCTGCTGCTATGTCGGCCTCACCACATCGTGTCGGCGCCGACTTCCATCCGCCCGCATGCCCTCTGCCAAGCTCTCAAATGAGAACTCCTCCACCTCGGCGTGCGAGCGTACAATCTCCCCGCAGAACCCCTGGCAGATCATATATATACTGCTCGTCCGGGGTCCCGGAGGATACCCCAGACCATCCTTCCCAGCCGACATGAGCCAACCCATCCACCCCATCACTGCCGCACCTCCCATGCTGGTTGAGGAGAAGGCGCATACCGCGCACGTTGAGGACCCCGAGGACGTCAAGGGCGATGTCGTCGAGCAGGTTACGCTGACGGAGGAGGATGTGAGTGTCCAGTACACTTTAGCTGTGCCGAGCTGACTTGTAGAATGTCCGGATCAGACGCAAGACCGACAAGTACATCCTCACCCTCCTCGTCTGGGTGTATTTCCTCCAGATCTACGACAAGACCGTCTTCGGCTACGGCAATACCTTTGGTCTGTCCACCGACCTCGGGCTCGTCAAGCAGGACTACAGTCTTGCCTCGTCCATGACCTCCATCGCTACCCTCTGCTGGCAACCCTTCTCGGCATTCATTATTGTCCGCTTTCCTCCTCGGTACCTCATGACCATCTTCGTTTTCTGCTGGGGCACCTCGGCGGCCTGCATGTCCGCGGTCACCAACTCGGGCGGTCTCTTTGCCACTCGTTTCCTCCTCGGTCTCTTCGAGGCGGCCAACATCCCCCTTTTCTCAATGCTCACCGCTACCTGGTACCGGCGCAACGAGCAACCCCTCCGTGTCTGCGCTTGGTTCATCACCAACTCGGCTGCTACTATCGTGGCCGCCCTCGTCTCCTATGGACTGTGAGTTTCAATTTACCCTTCTTCTGTCTTAACCTAGCTGACATCGCAGTGGCCACACAAACTCCAGCTTCCGTCCCTGGCAAGGTCTCTACCTCTCCGCCGGTCTCATCACGGTCCTCACCGCTCCCATCGTCTGGTATCGTCTGGACAACGATGTCTATTCCGCTCGGTTCTGGAAGGACGACTACGAGCGGGACCAGGCGATCGAGCGGCTCCGGGCCAACCAGACTGGGCAGGGCTCGAGGATCTTCAAGTGGGCGCAAGTCCGTGAGATGTTCCTCGACCCCAAGTCCTGGCTCTTTGCCTCCCTCATCTGCATCCCCAACATCAGCGCCCACGTTGCCAACACCTACGGCCCTACCCTCATCAAGGGTATGGGATACGACTCATTCAACGCCACCCTCCTCAATATCCCCTTTGGCTGCCTCCAAGCGGTCGCTATCCTCCTCGGCTGTTATGCCGCCGCCCGGTTCAAGATCAAGTCCGCCATGGTCGTCACCCTCGCTCTCCTCGGTCTGGCAGGAGGTCTCATGCTCTACTTTGGCAACCTCCCCGATGAGCTCAACCGTCCCCTCGCCCTCACCGGGTACTACTTCCTCGCCTTTTCCTTCGGATCGTCGCCCATCATCTACTCCTGGGCTATCGCAAACGTTGGTGGCCAGACCAAGAAGTCTACTCTTTTGTCTTTCATGAACTGCGCCACTGGTGGGTCCTCTTAATACATATCACGGGGAAGTTGCTGACCCCAAGCGACGGGTCAGTTGACCGGTCCCCTCCTGCTCGACGCCCGCGACGCCCCTCGGTACCTCCCCGGGGCTCGGTCCCTCATGATCTCTCAAGCGGTCCTTCTCGCCGCGGTCATCGCTCAGGTCTTCTGCCTCTACACCTTCAACAAGAAGAAGGAGGCGCAGCGGGCAGCGCTGGGCAAGCCTCGCAAGATCCACGACACCTCGATGGATCGGAAGTACACCCAGGCGGAGCCATCTACTCTGTCGGAGGCGGATGCCAAAGCGCAGGAGGATAGGACTGATTTCAACAACGAGATGTTCGTCTACGTCTACTAGGGGCTGGAATGGATGGAGAGGGTGCAGCATGGAAGGACTACGGATGGGGATCGCTCACGGGAGGCCGGGAGTTTGATATCATTGTATCTTGGTAACTTTTGAATGTCTTACAGCACCAGAGTCGTCTTTTCTCGCTCAATTCCTTGGACCTGACTACCCGTCCTAGCGCACAAAGGTCACCTTGCTCCTCGTATCAGCCATGGAAGCGAGGCGGCAGTACCCCTTGTGTTTCATCATATGCATACCGTAGCTGTTTGATGTCCGTGCGTAACTTAGGTCGCGAGCTGAGAATTTCACCCGAATTTGCTCTTCGCTCTCAACCTCTTCGTCTTGGTATCAGCATGTCGGTCTCACAGCCATTATCGGTGACCCCGAGCCTCTTCGGAGACCCTTCAATCGTGAGTATTCAAAGCCACTGAACTCCGATCGCGTTCGGAGCTAAGAGATCCAGGATCATGCTGTGGCCGGCTTCACAGCAGGAACCGTGGCCACCCTCATCATGCACCCGCTAGACCTGATCAAGGTCCGCTTCCAATTGGCTGGAAATACGCTAGCCTCGTCCTCAATGACGAGCAAAAGACCTGGATTTGGTCGGGCGGTGTATGGCGCTTTAGAAGATGCGGTCCGAGCGGATGGGTGGAAAGGGCTGTATAGGGGACTATCGCCAAATTTGGTAGGCAGCGCTAGCAGCTGGGGGCTGTACTTCTTGTTGTGAGTTTTCAGTCTGATGGGGTTCAAACAAGATGACTGACCTTGCAGCTATAACACGATCAAGAAGCAGATGCAGCAGCGCGACCCAAATAACAGGACTTCGGGTGGACAGCACCTTCTCGCTGCTGCAGAAGCTAGTGAGTCTTGGAGCTGGCAGACGACAATGTGGGCCGAGTGACTGATGCCTCAGGTGCGGCAGTGGCCATGCTCACAAATCCGATATGGGTAGTCAAGACAAGAGTATTTGGGACAGCTCGAACAGACAGTACCGCTTATAAGGGATTATGGGGTAGGTCTGCCCGTATCTCATATCGGTAAAGCTAACTCGCTAGATGGTTTGACCGGGATTTACCGCACCGAGGGGATGAGGGGCCTCTACAAGGGGTCGTTACTAGCCTTGGTGGGGGTATCGAACGGCTCTATACAATTCGCAACGTACGAGGATCTCAAGCGACGGCGTACAGAAGCAAAGCGACGGAAATTTCAGAAGTCGGAGAAAGAATTCAGGATACAGGATGAGAAGCTGGTGTGTTCGCTGCTTGTGGTGCTTGGATATCACGCACGGCATATCGCTGACAGACCAGTCAAATCTAGAATACATCTTGACGTCTGGCGCGTCCAAGACTGTAGCTATAGCTCTGACGTACCCATACCAGGTGGTGCGAGCAAGAATACAAGTGAGACCTCTTACCTTCATACGTTGCCCATATCTGATCCTAGCAGAACGCCTCACCGTCTCCATCCCAACCTCGCGTTACCATACCGTCCGTCATCGCCGCTACATACCGCAATGAAGGCTTCCTCGCCTTCTACAAGGGTTTAGGCACGAACGCGCTTCGCATATTACCAGGCACGGCGGTCCTGTTTTGTATCTACGAGAATCTGGTGTGGGGGTTCAGGGCGTATGGATCATAAGGTGTACCGCGAGCTGTTGTAAGCATCTATGCATCGATATCTTCGAGGCTCGCTGTAGCAAATAACATTCATCTCACAGATCGTGCTGCCACCCCAACATACGTTGGGCCTTCGCTGTATCAAAGAAGGATCTCCTTGGATTCCCATCCCACCAGCTCCTATCTACGACCTTCACCCTGCCAGGCCAGTGCTTCTCCAGCAGGTTCAGCGCCGAAATTTCCACGCCGTCCGACAACGAGGCCGGGTAGAAGATCTCGTTGGCTGCAAGGTGGAATGCCTCCGCTCCAGTCCACCCCTCCGACGTCAGACCCAGCACGCAGCCCCGGACGACAGCATCTACGGATGACCATGACCACAAGCCGGTGTGTTTGACGCTGGATGTGGTTTCGTTGATGGAGGATCGGGTAAAGTGCATGCGGATGGAGGCGATACGAGTTTTGGGGTAGAAGCGGCAGATAGCTGCGGCTTGCTCTTCGCAGGCACTGGAGTCAGCTGGATATAGACTAAACTCACAGCTTGGAAAGGCTGTAGGGGTCTTCCTGTACTGTCAGCCCAGTCCGCTGAGACAGCGCGCTAGTACTTACCGGTCTCATGGGATGCTCTTCGTTCAGGGGAACATAGTCTATACCCCAATGCTCAGCCATCGTCCAGCTCAGTCCCAACGCATTACAGGAGCTAGCCTGAACCATCCTTGCCACCCCCAACCTCGCTCCTGTCTCCAACACATTGTACGAAGCCACCGTATTGACGTTGTGGACGATCCGAGCGTCGAGCCCTGCTGGACTGCGGATCCCGCCGATGTGCATGATTGCATTATAAGGCTTTGACGCTTTGGCGAAGAGCTCGTCGACAAAAGTGATGGATGTGAGGTCGCCGGTGCGGGTGAGCACCCGATCGGCGAAGGCTTCGACCTGCTCTGAGACCACAGGAGGGAGGGGATTGATGTCGGTCGCGGTCACACTGTGACCGGCTCTCAGGAGTGCGACCATGACATTCGAGCCGATAAGACCGGCTGCGCCAGTGACCAGGACGTGCATGACGGTGAGGTGTAGTGAGTAAGTCGGATCAGAGGGTCAGGGTCAGTATGCAGGTACCTGATGCTATATACTTGTATGCACCAGTCTGGGCGGGGGAAGGTCTAGACCGGAGGCGGATAGAGCATAGTACTTATCCGCCTGATCTATCGCCAAGATCGTTCCGGAAGTTCCCATCCTAACTCCCTCTTGATCATGACTGCTTGTTCATTGTCAATCCGCCTCACTGGCAATCATGTCGACGGACGGCCTCGCGACACCCCAAGCGTCATCCTCGCGGGACACATCGGAGCTGAGTAGGTCTGCCGTTCTCTGCTGGCGGGAATATGGCTGACGAACAGCCTTGACGAGTCGGCGCCGCAAAGTCCCTGACGCTCTCCGCCAGCGCATCGAGACCAGCTGTGATCGTTGCAAGACGCGCAAGCGCCGCTGTATACGCGCGTCCGAGACGTCCATATGCACATCTTGTCAGGAGGCCGAGACAGAGTGCAGGACCACTTTACCTCGGAAACGCCGCCCGACCGCATCCCAATCCAATGCTCGCTACGCCCTCCTCGACAGCATTGTCCGCAAGGCCTACCCCGACAATGACACCGATAGTCTGGCGGGACTGGCGGCACTGGCGGAGAGACTGGGTGTGGAGGAGGGGAAAGCAGGTTCAGACTTAGGGGAAGGGAGTGAGGCGATATGCGGGCCATTAATAGAGCCATCTGAGGTCCCAGAGGGATGGCTCGTTCCTGCTCCACGAGGCGGTCATCACTATGTCGGCTCCTCGTCTCTCGTCTTCTTCGCGCGGTGCGCTCGCGAGATCATCGGCAAGTCAAACATGCTCAATCAGCCTGCATTTGACGAGGCGGGTCTACGGCGATACCTCAAGGCGACCGAGTTCACCACCTACAAGGTCAGCCATACCATCGAGGCGAACCTCCAGGGTCATCCTGCCACCCTTGCTGCCTCTCCCTCGGCCACCATAGATGCTGGCGTATCCCCTCGGGACGGTCTCGGCCGCCAGCGGCTCGAGCGCGCCCTCGCCGACCGACTCGTCGCGGCGTACTTTGACCGCGTACATGCCAATCTGCCCATCCTGCATCGAGGCGCATTCCAGGTGAAATTTGAGGGAGGATATCAGCCTGGCAGTATACCGAAGGAGCCAGGTTGGGCCTGCACGCTACATATGGTATACACGCTCGGGGCACAGGTGCTGGAGGGGGAGATGGCGGGAGCAAGGGAATTGCAGGAGGAATACCTCTCCAGCGTCATTCGGGACGGTCTCGGTCGGCTCGTCCTTACCTCGACCCTATCCAACGTCCAGGCGCTTCTCTTACTATCGCTGTATCAGCACAATGCGGGGGAGCGCAACACGGCGTGGATCCTCGTCGGCCAGGCTATCCGCACCGGCGTCGCGCTCGGTCTCCACCGGGATGGGGAGAACAACCACTTTGACCCCTTTGAACGCAATATCCGTCGTACCGTCTGGTGGACTCTGCACCTGTTCGAACAACTCCTCTCCCTCGCTCTCGGCCGTCCATCGTTCACCGACGCATTCAACGTCAATGCCGGTATGCCAGAACCCTCCTTCGAATCCAGCATCGGTCTCCCTACCCATCACTTTGAGAGGCAAGTCTCGCTCTCGCGCGTCATCGTCCGGATCAAACAGGCCGTCGCGGTGGTATCGGTTCACTACGAGGACCCGGTCCGCTTGCTCGAGTGGTATCCAGCCGTCATGGCCATACACAGCCAAATCGAGGCATGGCGCATGGTCCACCAGCCGGAATTGACAAGCGGTCAACCCTTCCTTCCCCTCCGGCAATCCACCCTTCTCCTCGTCTGGGCAGACTATCTCGAGTCTGTCCTCTGCCGGCCCTTCCTGCTTTGCCGGGTCAATCAAGACATCAAGCATAGCGGGAGGCCGGAGCAGATAGACGAGGTAGCTGGACTGTGCCTCGCGGCAGCGCAGGCATCGGTGGAGAAGCTCCTTGTCCTCGCAAATAATGGCATGCTTGAAGGGTCGGTCTGGCTTGACTTCTACGCCATACAGCACGCCATCATGGTATCCTCTCTACACGCGCTAGGGCAACCTGATCATGCTACCACCGCCGCCCTGCGGGATCCCACATCCCAACTCATATCCTTTGCGCAACAAACCCGTCTCGCTCCGACATACCGCATCACCATGAACGTCGCCTTGCAATTGGCATTCATTAGCGGCATTGCGAACGACCTTCGCGTCAGTACTCGACACCACTCCCCTTCTGCACAACCCTCGGAACTCCCTGCCCAGCCCCATCCCAACCCCACCCTCACCGATATCGAACAACTCTTCGGCCAGCTTCCCCCAGATGGCCAGCGGCAACCTGACATCTTCTCTGATATGTTCAGTATGGGGTATGCGCCGGATGAAGGGAATCAGTGGGACTTTTTCACGTTTGGGGATATCGCGCACGGAGCGTTGGGGGGGCAATGATGGAGCGAGGGCCTTGAGCGAAGGAGAAGAAATCAGCGTCGCTGCTTAAATTGTTGGTATAAGGTGAGTCGAATCTCAAAAACGGAGATGGAGAGCTGACGTTACAGTCTCATGTAGAAGATATAGATGGTTGTTTTCATCAAGACTCCCTGCCCCTTGCTGCCTCTCACCTAGGTCCCGCAACGTTCGGACCCGCCTCTCGTGCCACATCTTCCGTAGGCAAAGTGTATCTCACTCAGATCTCTGCTATTGCATATCACTCAGTACGCACTCCTCGCTTGCCCCACTTCCACGCCCCGTACGGCTGCCAACTCCCGGTCGAACGCCGCCGCAAGAGCGCCAACATCCGTGACGATCGAGACCATCTCGAAACCTTGCGAGAGTCGCATCTTCGCTTGTTCCCCACTGGTACCTTGAAGAGTCAGCTCGAAAGATACAGCCAGGGACTGTAACTCACAGAAAATGGCAGCGGTCTTGCCAGCTGCTTTAGCTGCCTTGAGCGTGCGCTGGATAGCAGCTTCGTGCTCCTCAGACCCAAATTGCACATTGAGGAATTTGCTCAGATCATAGGGGCCTGTATGATTCAGCTGTGTACATGCGTGACTGGACCGGGTAACTCACCGATAAAGAGGACGTCAATTCCATCCACAGCTGCAATCTCCTCGACATTCTCCACCGCCTTCCTACTCTCGATCTGGACGATCACGAGCAGGTTGTCATCGGCTCCAGCGGGATACTCCTTCTCTTGCAAGCCGAACGAGTGAGCTGAGAACATGGGACCATAGCCCCGGGTTCCGCGGGGAGGGTACTTGGAGTACTGCACGATGCGACGAGCGTCATCCTGCACAAGTCAGCGTATGCGCAGCTAGAGCGTGAGGTGTAACGGACCGCAGAGTGGCACATCGGTGTCATGACACCATGAGCTCCAGAGTCAAGCGCGCGCTTGATCATCCACTCCAGGTCGTAGGGGACGCGGATGATCGGGCTAGCTCCTGAGGAAGCGACCAGGTTGGTGAGCTGGGATGGTCAGCTCATCCTCGGTGCCCTGGGAAGGAGATTGCTACTCACGGCGTAGTAGTCCGAGTCAGTGATTTGACCATGCTCTGCATCGATCAAAGCCCAATTAAACCCGCCCCCAGCGAGGATGGTCTTGCAGATCGAGGGGGCATTGAATCTGGGTGATCAGCGGGAAGTCCGCAGCTGGAGCGGAAGGGACGAACGTGAGCCAAAACCCGATTCCGGGTTGCTTTTTGGCCAGGGCGTTCTTGAGAGTAGCGGCGGACTGCATGATGTTCTGACTAGATGAGGGATGAAGTAGGGAGTAGTCCAGACCCTCTACTCTCGAGCTGCTCGATGGACCTTGGCGCACCGGAGTCCGCTTCCGGGCCGTTATTTGCCGGTCGGGTCGGCGCAGGGTTTCTCCGAAGCAGCGGATTGGTATTCTCGCTATGAGCGTTGGTATTCAGCCTCAATCAGCGCGCATGGCAGCCCCATACTTCCCGAAGTCTAGGCGCTGTCCAAGCCTTCCCATCGACTTCGGCGAGGTTGCCCTGCTCGTGAAGTGAGGCGAGAAGTTTGGGTCGACCTTACTCAAAGCCTCGGTGTGGTGCACAGGCCCATAGATCCGCAGATATATACAAGATTCATTCTCTCCTTCTCTATATAGCAAGCTATATTTGCCCTCCTGAAACAGATACCCAGAGTCCGGCTCAGATCATGTATCTAGCTCCATCAGCAATAGTAAGTAGGCTAAAGGTGGAGCAGAACTCACTGGAAATGGGGATTGTGGTCACCAAGCTCAGGCTGGTCCGGAGCCCCCTCGGCCACGAGCTGTCGCTTGATCCCGTTTTGACGCTTAAAGTGAAGGCCCTAGTTGATCAGCTAGGTCAGACGCCGCCGAGGTTCCCCAAACTCACCAAGACGACAGCGGTGACGATGCCCACTGCGGTGAGGCCCATGGAGATGTACATCGACTGCAGGTAGCGCGGGGCAAGCGTTGATAGGTAGATCGTTCCGATACTGCAAGGTCAGCGACGCTTAGCGATACTAGCGAGTGACGTACGCGGCACCAGCTGAGTTACCGATGAGCTGGTTGAGACCCACAGCTGTCGAACGCTTGAAGTGACCCCTGGTGTTACCGCCTAAATGTCAGCAACAGCATTGCCAAGATCCGTGTACGAAGTCCTCACCTATCCACGTGACGTTGAGCCCGGGTGTGATGTAGATCCCGGCCGAGATGACATAGAGCGCGGTGTATCGCCCAGCAACAGACTCGATGGTCGCAAGCAGGATGTAGCCTGGGCGTTAGCGAATCCCCAATGACGTGGAAATGGCACTTACCGAGCAAGTTGAGGGACAAGCCGAGAACGATGAATGGACTGCGCATGCGGTACTTGTCGCTGAACCACGCAACGAACATGAAGACTGACGCGCCCCAGACATAGACAGGTACGGTCAATAGCTGAGCGTTGACATTGCTGAACCCCATGGCTCGGATGATCTGAGGCCTGGTCGTCAGAGTTGGCCCGTTGCAAGATGAGAGGCGCTTACATGAATGTCGAGATACCGTAGAGAGTGATGTCTGCGCAAAACTGGATGGTACCGGCAGCATACACCTGATAGTCAGCAAGCGCCCCGCCAGTCATAGAAAGACTCACCGGCCACGCGAGAAGCGCCTTCTTGACTTCGGCCCAAGCAAACTGCTCCTCCTCATTGTAGTCGGCCTTGTTGACTTGGTATCGGACCATGGCTTGCTCTCTTTGCTTGGCGTTGAGGAACCAGGCCTTATCCATGCGGTTCGGGACCCAAAAGTAGGCAATGGGCGCGAGGATGAGGGACAAGCAGCCTTCGACCTAATATGTCAGCTGCTGGGGACATGCTCAAGTGCAAAACTTACGATGTAAAGATACTGCCAGCCGACCGTGTCACCAGTCTCGATTCGCACCAGACCGAATCCAATCAGACCTCCGACCGCCCCGGCAAAAGCAGCACACGAAAAGATGTAGGACATGCGACGGCCAGCCTCCTCGCGTCGATAGTTCATGAGGACGTATCTGAAAGTCAGACCCAGCCAATGAGGTCACTTACACTGTGATGCAGGGGAAGACGCCAGCTGAAGGTCAGCGTAGTCAATCAGCGGACATACCTTCAAAGACACCCAAGAGCACTCGAATTGCCATGAGGTGTTGGTAGTTTTTGGCCCATGCGGTTCCAAGAGTGAGACCGCCCCATACAAGGGTCGTTCCGCTCACTGAGACGTCAGCATGAGTTGACGAGCACTTCAACTTACAAACAATCTTGGGAGAAAGGATCTTGAGCAGGTTGGCCCAGATTGGCTCACACACCACGTACCTGCTAATCAGCTAGCGCCAGATGGGATTGGGCCGAGACTCACGTCGCGTAGACTACACTAACGACAGCGCCATATTGCTCGGCTGACAGTCAGCGCTGTCGGACTCCCACACTCACGACTTAGTCCTGTTGCCTGCGAGATGGACGGAGTTGCGACGTTGGCTGCTCCACTATCTTGTCAGTGTTGCTATCAGACTGGAAGAGAGTACTCACATGTTTCCTCGGTCCAGAAAAGACATGAGATAGAGCGCCTGCTCATTAGCTTAGTTCTACCTAGCTTGGATCAACTCACGCCAAGAATGGAGATGGTGAATCCGTCGATCCGACGGAGCAACTTCTTCTCGACCTTCGGGTCAAGCGGGACGACCGCATCGTACTCGGCGTTATCGATGGGGAGTGACCGCGCCGAGGTACCGCCAGTCTTCTCGCCGTCCTGGGATGTCAACTCGAGCGCGGAGTGAATAAGTCTGTCCGCTTACAAGGTTGTCTGAGTGATTCATGTTGATGGTGGCGGGATGAGCAGCGGTAAGATGGGTAAGAAAGCGAGTCCGTCAGTATCAGAACAGCTCTCGCATGATATATACAACTCCTTCAGCTCGCTATCTTCACTGGATGAAGGTAGATAGCAGCGGAAGTTGAACGGGGTGGGCAGATCAAAGGTCTTGCGGGGTAATTTCACATCTCGGCATGGCATATGGCTTCATGATCCGGATCTCGGTAGCCCTGCTGACCAGCCTTATCTTCGACCATCTATCTCCCTAACCTATGCACCTGATGCAGTCGATCATACTGATCAACGACTGGCACTGACTCTCCGGCTCGCTGTATGCTTTGACTGAGACGAGAAAGGCAGCATGTCAAATGCCACGCCGGGTCCATCTTCGGGAACAGCAAAGCGAAAGGCAGCCGCCGGAAAGGCTTGTCTGCCATGTCGACGCAGGTGCGATGAAGAGCTTGAACGTTGAACAAGGACAAGAGCAGTGTCTGACAGTAGTAGGAAGAGTCGATGCAGTGGTAGTCCACCTACCTGCGAGACGTGCTTGGCTTTCAAAGTTAGTCGTGAAGCAGATTGTTCAAGTGATTTTGGCTGACGAACAGGATGAATGCGTATGGGGAGCAGATGATGATGCTCGCAAACCTGCATCAAGGCTCTATGTGAACGCCCTACAACAGAGAATCAAGATACTCGAGGCGGCGCTAAAGGGACGCGGGGGCGAGGTACCGCAGGCAGATGCCCAGGATGAGGAGGAGGATGACGAACCGGAGCATGATGGACTGGCGTCGACTATGCTGCATCTACGGGTGAGAATTTAGACTCCCTGCCTCGGCGCGCGCTGATTTCCAGATGAGCGATGCTGGGGAAGATGTCCATTACCACGGTCCCACCAGCGCCTACGCTCATTCTTCCCACGCTCCGCCTATCAGCAGCTCGCCCATGACTAGCCGGCTCGAAAGTTTCGCCGACCGACCTCACGACTACCGCTTATACCTCCCTCGCTCAGTCGACCTGACCCAGGCTCAACATTCGACCATCCTCGACCGCTTCTTCCGCTTCTTTGCCTCATGGGGAATGCGGGCGTCCCCAGAGCTGTTCAAGCAAGATATGATGCGCGCGGTCATGTTACCGCCGAATACGCCGCCTGCGAGGTTTTCGCACTACTCGCCTTTCCTCCACAACATTATCCTGTCGATAGCTCTAATGTGGGCCGACGAAGACCACCTCTCGCATGCCGATACTCGGGCGGTATTCGCAGAGCAGGCTGAGCGATACCTGTCGGCGGAGCTGGCTCGACCTACTTTGGCCACGGTGCAGGGATTGGCGCTCAAGTCGAGCCTGCACTCGACGCTGGGGGATCATACGAGTGGCTGGGCGTACTTTGGGATGGCAGAGAGGGTGTGCTTGTCGCGTAAGTCTATCGTATGGCAAAGCTGACCAAAGTCGGCCTGAATGTCAATTGCGCGGACTTGGTTACGAGCGGTAAGATGTCGGCGACTGAGATGGACTTCGTAAGTCTCAGCAAGCTGTCGAGCTGATGCTCAGCGCCGGAACACATTCTGGACGATCTTCGTCCAAGAGCAATGCTGGGCTGTCTATATCGGTAGACCCCACGCCGCTCAAGATTACAAGTAGGTGAAGTAGAATGTGGAGCTGACCCGCAGTATTCCCCTGCCAGTTCCTGACCCTACCCTTGACGACCTCCCCTGGACCTGGCACAACTTGGAGGTTCCCGACCGGCATCTTCCTCCTCAGCCCTCGATGTACAGCACCACATTTGCAGAGACCGCCAAGCTCACTGTGATCATGCAGAAAGTGATGACGGCATTGTGGGTAGAAGTAGATGGGCTGTGCTGATATTCAGCTATTCGCCCACCTCGGACGGTCGGAGTCACAGCGAGCAGAAAGTCAGCGAGCTCAGGTGTGTGATGCAGTTGGCCACGGATATGTGGATCCGCAGCTGACTCGCAGTGTGGCTCTTGATTCCTGGAACGAAGCGCTGCCCGCCGCCCTCATCCTCAACGGACATTCCCAGAAGAACGCCCTGCCTCACATTATCGCCCTTCAGCTCGCCAAGGAATGGCTCACCATCCTCATCTACCGGCCATACTACCGTTCGATCTCGGGACACGGTCGGTCTGACATCATTGATACCATTTTAGGAACGGCAGTAACGGTGAGCTACACCTTGTTCTTGGGCTGATCTCAGCGATGCGACCGATCTGCGGACCGCATCAATTCCCTTCTTCGCACATACCACTCTCGCTTCGGCTTGCGGTATACACCCCCCACTCTGTTCAATATCGCCTTTATGGCGGGCACCACTCATCTGCTCGCTGCTGTCTGGCATCGGACCGCCTCAGCAAAGTCTGCGGCAGTCAAGCAAGCGACCGAATGCGTCACCTTCCTACGTTTGGTCGCAGAATCATGGCCCGCAGCGGGACACAAGGCCGACATCCTCAACGCTCTGGTCATGGAGTACGCCGATCCCACCAGTCCAGTGGGCGGGATCCGACCTTTCCCAAAGCCGAAGCGGGCCCCTACTTCACCCTCGGAAGGCGGCGCACCGGCCTCGCTGGCTTCACCTTCCTCCGCACCCATACCACTTCCCCTCGCCCAGCCGCCATCCGCACCTACGCTTATGATCGGCGCCGATAGCTTTGCGGGCGGGCTAGACTGGTTTGCTGCCACCATCCAGAATTCTGGGGTTCTCACCAATCCCGCGTCTGAGTGGGGTACCAATATGTGAGTCGGATGTAGGAGGAGTGCTAATAGTAGACCAGCTCGCGGTATTCCAGAAGGGACCGCCAGCAACATCGCTCTCGGTCATCCCGGATCCCTCAGTGCCGACACGTCCGACAACTACCTACAAACCCTCCTTGCCATGCTCGGCTCCAACACCAACACGACCCCCTTTCTCCCTCCGCCCACAAGCCAAGCAATCGACGAAATAGATTGGTCGTTCTCGTCACAGCCGGCGCCGAACCCTATTGCTCCAGGACCTTCAAATTGGGCGGATGCCGCGAACGCTGGGGCGCCCATAGGAGACGATCAGGAGCTTATCTGGCCATGGAACTTTGACGTATCTCAATAGCTACCCATACAATATGTATCATCCATCATGACGCCGCAAGCATGTCCTCTACCTTCATATCCAAGCAGACCATTCCTCCTGGGGCATGGCCGATGCTGATCCCCTGCGCCGCTGGACTAGACATGAGAACTAGCTGAGGGGTGACTCCGCACGCCCAGAAAACTGGCACCTCGTCCGCCTCGATGACCGGCGCCTCTCCGAACTCGGGCTCGAGGATGTTGGCGATGCCGAGTCGAGCTGCAGCTTCGGCTCCCTGTCTGTCAGCCGGAATCGCCGTGTCACACAAAGAGACTCACCCATGCGACAGGCTCGCCATGGGTCGCAATGTATGGTCTTGTGATATCCCTTACTCGCTCGATATCCTCCACCTTGTAAGGTCTCATAGACACGACAGTGTTCCCGCCAAAGACTGCAAAATCAGCGGATTTTCATTGATCTGGAGCGTCACTCGCCTCCGGATGGACAGAGCGGGACGTTGGTCTTGTACATGGGTACGTTACGGCCGAGGAGCTGATGGCGCGGGATGAGACCGTTGGCTGTGAGAGCTTGCTCAAAGGAGAATGAGCAGCCGACTGGATAGTCAGCCTCAGCACCGTCATGTTGAGATCGGGACTCACTAAGGAAAGCTACGCTGTCCTCCTCCCAGTACTCGCTCACATCGTGGACATTCTGCTTGAAGATCTTGCCATCCCGGTATCTGCAACTCAGTCTAGGCCTGCTGAGATCCTTTCCTTCAGAAGGACTCACACGTTATAGCCCGGAGCATCACGCCGTATATCGCTGTCCTCAGCCAGATGCTGCTGCAGCCTCACATCCCCCGGCGCCCTGTTCTCGCCGAGTAAAGGGCAGCTCGTAGGATTCCGTCTGCACAGCCCCCGAAAGTCGTCCGCATATTTTGCAGGCAGTACGATCAGGTTCGCCTGTACGTACGCTGGGCAGAGTCCAGCAGTGGGTCCTGTAAAAGTGCCAGAGCGACAGGCGAGCCGGACGTCGAGACCAGATTGATTCTGAAGGTCTGCTGATTTGAGGAGGGTCATGGCGGCAATTGAGAGGTATGAGTCGAGTCAGTCAAAGTCAAGCTGGCCACTGCTGCTTGGCACATGCTACCTGCTCGCGCATGAGTAAGTGGTCTATCAACAAGATAAGAGTAGGATAAGGTACAGTGAGGCCGCAAGATGAGCGCTCCGGACGAATTCCTCGGCCCGGTCGATGATTGGCAAAAGATCCGCTACAAGCTATCCTGTCGGTCTGTGGCAGTTCGTCTACTCAGAAGACAGCGCCAGGACCGGCGCTCAAGTTCTCAGCCGATAACAAGCGTCTCATGAGACCGTAGCCACCTCCAAGATAAGTCTATTCATGCATTTATTACAAAGTGAAGTCAGAATATCTGACTGTGATACTTAGCGCGAGACAAGTAGATGGCGACTGGTGACCACAGCGTTCCAGGTCCTGTCCCATCAGCTCGATGCCCTCACCCGTATCAGGAGAGAGCGGGGGGCTCGACTTACGCGTTGATGAAGATAGTCTGAGTAGCGTCAATGATGAGCGCTGGTCCGACAACGACATCCCCCGTGTCCAATTTCTCCAGCTGGAAAACTGGGATGTCTACCCGCTCGCCGTAGGTTTGGCCCGGGGGACAGACGTAGACTTCCTGCGTGCTGCTGACCTTACCGCCAGACGAGGTGAAGAGGGTGTTGTCGACCGTGTTGGTCTCGAGAGACTTGAGCTCTTCAAAGACCGAGGCACCTGCTGAGGATGCTGATTTGCCCACTCCCTTCACCTATCATGTCAGCCCAGCATTTGGGATGGCGGCGTGGCACTGACCTTGATATCGTCGATGACAATGTCGCTCTCCAACAAGAACCCAAACTCCTGCTTGTACGCCACTCTGAAGGCTTCGGCAAAGTCGGCTCCTTCTGGTTGGGGACTGCCAGGTCAGCGCGGAAAGAGTTGATCGGGTAGCTACTCACATCATGAGCGACGTGTCCGAGCCGTTGAAGCGCATATGCAGTAGTCTCTCAACTTGCACCTGCTCCGCCTTGAAGCCTTGTCGCTGGAGCTCGGTCGAGACTCTGCTTTGCAGATCATCCAGGCGAGAGTGGAGAGAAGAGGTGGTGGAAGAGTTGTACAGGGATGAGCTGGGCTCTTGGACTTCGTACACGCTGCGATGTCAGCTCTACCTTCTGAAATAGCTTTGAGAACGTACCGGTCAGCAAGGGCCAGACCATACGCAGAGAGGATAGAGGAGTATCGATGGATGAGCACGCGGGTGATGCCCAGGCTCTGAGCGATCAGCTTCCCGTCCCTGATCGGGAATAGAGGACTCACCTCTGCTATCTCGCAAGCATGCTGACCTCCTGCGCCGCCGAAAGAAGCAAGACTTATTGTCAGCTAGGGCCACATCAATCGAGGGAAAGGCTTACATGTGCTTGGAGGTAGCAAAGCCGCGAGCTTCAGTCAATGTCCGGATGGGACGAGCCATGGTCTCGTTTGCGATCTTGACGAAGCCGTAGATCTGGTCATCAGCCGCAGTCTGGGCCCAGGACGCGCTGGACATACCATAGCATCGAGGGACATCTTATTGCCAGTCTCGGTCTCAATCCGTGTCTGAAGAGCAGTGAATGCTTTGAGCGAGGCTGACGGATCGATTGGCTCGTTCTCATTTGGACCAAAGCATTGAGGGAAGCTGAATGATCAGCCAAGCTCGAAGCTGCATAGGCCCAGCCAACTCACATCTTTGGGACAAGCCGACCTAACATGAGGTTCGCATCCGTCAGTGCCAGGGGTCCGCCCTTCCTGTAGCACGCGGGACCGGGATGAGCACCGGCGGACTCTGGGCCAGCGTGGAACATGCCGTTCCGGAAGGTGAGGCAGGATCCACCTCCAGCAGCGACGGTGTTGATGTCGAGCTGTGGACTCTGAATGGAAATGCCGGCGGTGGTGGTCTCGTAGATGATCTCGTATCTGCCGTCGAAGCGAGACACGTCGGTCGAGGTTCCTCCGACGTCAAAGCTAGCCGTCAGCCTGGTCCTGATCAAGGCTGGTGGACTTACCCGACGATCGGGGCCCTCTCCTTTTCGTCCCAGCTCGTCAGAGCGTAGCCCACGACACCGCCTGCTGGGCCACTGAGGATGGAGTTGAGCCCAGTGAAGTTCTGTATGTCAGTCGCGTCCCACCCCAGCAGCAGAGCACTCACATCAAGATTGACCAGCCCCCCGTCAGACCCCATGAACTCCACATTGAGACCGCCTTTCCGTCCGCCCTTGAATCCAGCGTAGAAGCCGTCAAGATAGGCACCGAGGACCGGAGTGAGATACGCGTCGGCAGTAGTAGACACTCCTCGAGGTACCATTCTGATCATAGGGAGTAGTTGGGAAGAAAGCGAGATGTGCTCAAAGCCGACCTCTTGAGCGAGACGACCGACGGTGAGCTCATGGTCGGGGAAGGTAAACCTGGACGTTAGCGCAAGCATCCACAAGACAGCAGCGAACTTACGAATGAGCAAGAACCACAGCAATGGATCGATACCCCTTCTCATACAGCGCCTGCAGGTCCGCCTTGACTGCAGCCTCGTCGATCTGCTTCATGATGTGGACTGCCTCCCCACTGAGACCCTTCCTGACCTCCATGCCCTCTCCGCCAAAGCCCTTGTGCATCCCCTCGCCTCCATAGGGTCGCTCCACCCCGGTCTCGGACCACTTGATGGCATTGGCCTCGTGCTCCGGGTCCGACGTGTACCCGACCAAAGTGACGCGCTCATCGACCTCGACAACGTCGCCATACAATGTAGATGGTTTTTTGATGTGGAGGTCAAATATGCGAGGGCGAGCTTGATTGCCGATTTCGAGCAGGTCTTTGAAGCCCTTGGTGATGAGTAGGGCATGGTCGGTACCGCGGCGTTCCAGTAGTGCATTGGTAGCAACGGTGGTACTGAGACGGACGGTATCTGCCTATAAGCGCAACTCCAGCACGTCAAGTACTTCCGAGGGGGAGGCCGGTTGGGAAGCCAAGCCCGAGTCGCGACAAGTAGCTGCGCACCTCAGGAGCGCGTTACTACCAGATTAAGGGAAAGAGATGAGGGGTACGACTAATCTCACCTATCTTCTCGACGGGTAGAGGTTCTCCCCGAGGGACCGTCCTCCCTGTGACAGTCTCGAGGATCCGCCGAATACCCTCGGTGGGAGCGTCGGGGTAGTTGGAAGGGTCTTGCGACAGCAACTTGGTGATGGTCTCCTTCCGCGGACCGTCAGGCCGGGCTGAGTCGGGCCAAGAGCTGGAGATCAGCAGGGTTTCTCCTGGTGACTCACGCATAGACATCGGTAAAGGTTCCTCCACGGTCGATAGCGACCCGGATGGAGTGGTCGGGAACGAGTGTAAATGTCATTTCGTCGGTGGGTGAGCTGTACGTGTGGAAGCAGAGCAGCGATATGGGTGGTTAGGAGCTCTAGCTGTTAGTGCGATAGTATACATAGGCCATGCTATCCAAGAGGAACAGAGATGAAGTGAAGAGGTATTTGCCAATCATTTCGGCGCCGGAAGATAAGATTGTGAACAGGGTCCAGGAAGACGACCGGAGCAAGCTATCGTGCATCTTCCGCGGCCTATAGCATGCTCAGCTAGCGATAGCCATGATCCACTGACTGACCATATCTGACAGAGGTCTCATCACTCAGTCGTGTCAAGAGAAAAGAAACAAGTAGACCGCCTATACCTCCCATCTGCACCTCCTCCTCGTCCACCGCCACCATGACAGTCATCCAGTCCGACATCCCCTATGACCCGATCACGCTCAGTCTCTTGTAAGTCACTCAAGATGTGGTAAGGAAGCAGACTAACCTGCAGTGCGAACCGCTTCATGAACGTAGCCGAGGCTATGGGCCGGTCTCTGCAGCAGACATCCATCTCTACCAACATCAAAGAGCGCCTCGACTACTCGTGCGCCTTGTTCAGCCATACCGGTGACCTCGTCGCCAATGCGCCCTTCATCCCTGTCCATCTCGGCTCCATGTCTTTCGCCGTCAAGTTCCAGCTTGACCGATGGAAGGGTGATCTCAAGGCAGGAGACGTGCTGCTCGCCAACTCGCCCATCGCCGGTGGCTCTCACCTGCCCGATCTGACAGTCATCACGCCTATCTTTGACCCTACACCAGGCAAGGAAGGGGACATCATCTTCTTTACTGCTTCTCGAGCGCACCACTCGGATATCGGCGGTATCACCGGCGGGTCCATGCCAGCTACGAGTACGCTCTTGGCGGAGGAGGGCGCCGAGATCGTCTCGTTCAAGCTGGTTTCTGGCGGCAAGCTCGACGCCAAGGGCTTGTACAGGCTGTTGGTGGAGGAGCCGGCCAAGTTCCCAGGTGGTAGCGGATGTAGGAACTACCGCGATGTTGAGAGTGACATCAAAGCGGTGAGTCACTCGCAATCTACGGGGATGCCGCTGACTAGCAGCAAATTGCCGCCAACCACAAGGGCTCTCAGCTCCTTCACTCGCTTGTGGGCGAGTACACCCTGCCTGTCGTACACGGCTACATGTCATACATCCAGCAGTAAGTCTGTTGATCGGGAGCGCGGGGCACAAGCTGATGGACAGAAACGCCGAGCAAGCGGTACGCAACATGCTGCTCGCTGCGGCCAAGTCTGCTGGGAGCAACGTCTTGCACGTGAGTCCAGCTCTCACCCCTTTTGGCGGTGCTGATCTTCAGGGCAAAGACTTCCTCGATGATGGCTCGCCAATCTGCCTGGCCATCACGATTGACGAGAAGACCGGCGATGCGACTTTCGACTTTACCGGGACCGGCGCAGAGGTCAACGGAAACCTGAACGCTCCTATCTCGGTCGTCCACTCTGCGATAATCTACTGGTGAGCTGCTGTCTGTGACTCATGCAGGAGGTGCTGACTTTCAGTATGCGCGCTATGGTCAACCAAGATATTCCCCTGAACGCCGGCTGTCTCGTACCTCTGACCAGTATGTCTCTGATTACACCTGTATCCTCCGAGCTGACTTGGCAGTCGTCATCCCGGACGAATGCCTCTTGAACCCTTCGCCCGAAGCGGCCGTCTGCGCGGGCAATGTCCTCACCTCGCAGCGTATCACCGATGTCGTCCTCCTCGCCTTCCAGGCCTGCGCCGCTAGTCAGGGATGCTGCAACAATCTGTCCTTCGGCGTTGGAGGAAAGGACGCGGTAACGGGCGAGGTCAAGAAGGGATGGGGATACTACGAGACCATCGCTGGTGGCAGTGGGGCGGGACCGACTTGGGACGGAGCATCAGGTGTTCAGTGAGTTGATCCAGCTTCACAGGGGAGTCCGGCTGACTTGCTAGTTGCCACATGACCAACACCGTAAGCAGTCTTTCTGTATGATCTGGTACTTAGCTGAACAGTAGCGTATTACCGATCCCGAGATCCTCGAACGCCGATACCGTGAGATTCCTCCTTTCGTGCTCCAACCAGCAAGCTGATGATCTAGCCGTCATTCTGCACGAATTTGGTCTACGTCCTGACTCTGGCGGCGTCGGCCTCCATCACGGCGGCAACGGTGTCATCCGGGATATCGAGTTCCTCGAAGGCATGCAGGTCTCGCTCTTGACCGAACGGCGGTCCCGGGCGCCGTACGGCCTGAACGGCGGTGGCGAGGGCAGAGTCGGCGTCAACACCTGGCTGAAGCAGTCGGACGGGGTGGTCAGGCGCAAGGTTAATCTCGGGGGCAAGGCGAGCATCAAGGTGACAGCTGGGGATAGGTTGGTTCTGCATACGCCTGGAGGGGGGGCATGGGGAGCGGGGGAGAGGAGGAACGAGGCGGGGGCGGTGAAGACCAAGTCGGGACATGCGTGGGAGCCGAGAGGCAGTCTGGCGGAGAAGGCCTCGGCTGAGGCGGCCTTCGGCGCATGAGTCTTGGGCATATTGTATCCGGTGTAAAGCCATATCCATTTTCCCTTGTATGAGAGCTCCCCGCTATTTGTAAGGGGGTCTCGTCATCGCGAGAAGGTGCGCAAATGGGATGTAGGAACAAGGCAGACCCGTCTCCCATTTCTCGCGTGATCGCGTTGGCAGTATAGGCTGTAGGTACTGATGGTACGGGAGGGGACATCGAGGGATCTCGTCTGGGCTATGCACAAGCGGATGCTCGGCTGAAAGGTGTAGGAACGCAAAGAGCAGATATGAAACACGTGACGTAACGTGAAACATCCGACGCACGGGTTTCAAATCTCCTCAGTGCTTCCTTCCGACACCAACACCTTCTTCTACCACCATCTGTATCTGGTGGTAACAGCACCGCAGCAAGAAGAGACCCTCAGATAGATACATCCCTCTCAAATGACCCTATAAACAGATTAATTATGCCTACAATCTACTGCTGCTGCGCCGCCCGACCCATGACACCCCTGTCCCCGTACTTCCACTTGAGCCCGAACGCCAGAAGGGAAGCACTGCCGAGCAGAGCCGTGGTGACGCCAAAGCCAGTCTTGTAGGTGGGGGCGTCGGACGAGGGCCAGAGGAACGATCCGTAGACGGAGGCGAGGTTACCGAAGCCGTTTATGAGGGCGATCGAGATGGCGCGCTTCTCCCGACCTTCAAACCTTCAATTATCAGCATGGTTCTCGGTTCTCCACTCCTGATATCAACGGGAACCCACATCGTTACTACCCACGACAAATAGATGGGGACGGCTGTCCAGATCCCGGCGCCACCGAAGCAGATGAAAACGTATCGGACCTTGAAGGCGTCAGCTAAATCTAGACGTAGACCAGTACAGCGTGTGCCTTCGCTCCGTTCGACTCACTTTGAAGTCCGAGACTGTCGAACAGACGATAAATGAGACACATCCCGCAGCGCAGGCGCCCATGACATGGTAGGCCTTCTGTCCCGTACGGTCCGCGTTGAAACCGGCAGCCATGGCGATGGCCAGAGCGACAAAGTAGATGGGTACGGTCATGACTGGCGCTCGTCAGCCTTGCGCGGTCTGGACAATGATGGACTCACATTGGACTTGAGAACCAGTGTATCCAAGAGCACCCATGAGGGTAGGGAAGAAGTAGCTGATAGTGCCGGCGCAGGTGATCAAGTTGTAGCCGATCAGGAAGCCCCAGGTGCGCGGGTCCCGGACCGAGGCGAAGAAGGCGGTCTTGTGGTCCATCTCGGCTTCGCCACCGGCCTGGAGACCAGTCGACACGCGGGAGATGGCAAGAGCCTTCTCCTCCTCGGTGAGCCACTTGGTGGTGGCGGGGTAGTCGGGAAGGACAAAGAAGGCCGCGACGGCGACCAGAGCGGTAGCAGCACCTAAATATCAGCGATGTCCGCTTAGATCCAGCCGAGCAGAACATACCTTCGATGATGAAGAGCCACTTCCAACCCCTAGTCCCGGAGAGACCCTCCATACCGGTGATGATACCGCCGGCGAGAAGACCGCCGAAAGCGCCAGAGAGGAGGGAGGCAGTGTAGAAGAAGGCCACGCGCTTGGAAAGCTCGGCAGGCTGCACCCCGTTAGCGGAGTTCGGCTTGAGACGATAGACGACTTACCTTGTACCAACATGACATCAAGAGCATCACACCGGGGAAGAATCCAGCCTCTGCAATACCCAAGCAGAACCGCCAAGCGACCATACCGCCGAGGGATTCGACACCCTTGACACCGATAGACATGGCACCCCAGATGAACATGATGGAGGGAAGGAAGATGGAGGGTCGGCTGCGAGCGAGGATCATGTTGGCTGGGACCTCGAAGAGAAGGTAGGAGACGAAGAAGATGGAGACAATGAGGGAGTACTCGGAAGAGGTGAGGTTGAGGTCTTTCTCCATTCCGCCTGATTTGGCATTCTGCCCGTCAGCGGTTGAAGAGGGCGAATCAGAATAGACTCACTCCGATGTTG
Source organism: Dioszegia hungarica (assembly GCF_025882075.1). Taxonomy (NCBI): domain Eukaryota; kingdom Fungi; phylum Basidiomycota; class Tremellomycetes; order Tremellales; family Bulleribasidiaceae; genus Dioszegia; species Dioszegia hungarica. The sequence goes on from NW_026515772.1 coordinate 126,172, forward strand.
GTTCGGTCAATGTAGTTCAGGATGTACATCAACCTGTACATTAGCACAGGCCAGACCGACATAGGATAGGTATTTTGGCCTACCAGAGCATTGGCATCATCGTTGACGTCAGCCCAGATCATTATCATCGCATCTAACCCCGTCAGAGGGAAAGACTCACATGAAAATCGATCTTCCGGAGCAGACGGGCTTCCTCGGGAGTCCCTTCGACGTAGGTATCGACGTAGATATCGGACCCGGCCTTGTTGGCGACGGGGTATGCCGCCTCATCGTGCGCGAGGTCAGCCTTGATGTCGTGGTGGGACATGGTGAACGCAGGTAAGAATGTAATTTGTGAGCGGGACAGAAGGAGTAGCGGGGCCAAGAGGGGCCCGTTATATAGTCGCGTCGGCGGTCATGTAAGCAGCTGCAAAGTGGGAATCTCTTAACCGGGTATTTCAACTTCTTCGGGCGAGTCTGGATCTCAGCCGGTGCCCCGTCTCAAAGTCTTCCTCTCGTCTTGCCCCTGGCCCACTGTTATGCATCCCCTGCTGTTGCCGATCGTGCTATTTTAGGCTGTTTCGCAAAGAGGTACAAAGGAAACGAAAGGGACTTTGGATGTTCTATCAGCTGACTGCCCTGACATGCCCCGCTGTTTCAGTCGATCGGGCCGGAGCCCCCGCTCCGCCCCCGCGGCTTCGGCGCACTGTATCCTACTGTTGCAGACACGGCTGTCGACGGGAGTCCGAGACTGAAGTCCAATTGGAAGGATGGACGCGAAGCGAAGAAGGGACAGAAGGAAGGGACGCGGGTATGGAAGGACCCAAGTCACCGGATCTTGCCAAAAGCCGGGCGCTTTCATAACCGAGCTATCTTCGGTCAAACAACGTTCCGGCGTGGCAAAAGCTCGCAGCCGGGACATTCTTCCACCGATGGAACAGCCTGGAAGGCGATTGGTCGATGGGCGGGGCCGGACCGGCCCGGTGGAGGTCCCAGGTGGAGGTGTGTGGGGTGTGTTGTGGAGGTGGTAGGTGGGCTGCTGCACGTCCTATGAGTGTCCTATGGGCACTTTACTGGCAATTCATACCATCCATCTTTCCTACTGATACCAGCTAAATATACACATGAAAACCCTACCAGTCAGATATATGCTACAAATCATCCCAGAAACTTCGCTTTCCCCGCCTCGAATAGCGCCCTGTCCCCTTCACTCAGCTGCTCAGCGTCATACTGCATGCTCGCAGCCTCGATGTCCCCTCGTATCCTTTTGACGATCGCCACCTGGCCGACGACCGCATCCCACATACCCGTCATCCCCGCCGTGAAACCAAGAAGAAGGGGCGCCTGCTTGTACGGGTGCAAACGCAGGACGAGCAGATCCGCGCACAATTCTGCCACCTCCCTCGCCTCGGCCGACTGATCCGCCTCCACCACAGCAGCTAGCTCGACCAGCGAGCCAGGCAGAGTGAACCTTGCCGACCTGAAGTGCTCTTCCGCCACCTCCCACAATCCCTTCAAATCCACCTCGTCCGTTCCCGAGCAGATATCCTCGGTACGATGCAAGGCGGGGAAACCGAGTTGGGCGCGAATGATGCGGAGGACGGTGCAGCCGACGGGAGAGGCGAATTTGGCGGGATGGAGAGGGAAGAGATCGAGCAAGGAGAGGGAGGTGAGAAGGAGGGCGGCTTGGAGGTGCGACGGGAGAGACGATACGGGTGGAAGGGAGGAGGCAGATGTGAGGCGAGAGAGGACAAAGTCGAGAGTCTCGGCCGTAGGATGCGGGAGGAGAGTCGATGCAGCTTGGGAAAAGCGAGATGGCGCAGTAGAGTGAAGGGCATCGCCGGTGCGGACGGTGAGTTGGGCGCTACTGGTGTTCGAAGTAAGAGTGACCGCCTCGCCGATGTATCGTTGATACGCTCCGACTGTGGACAGCTCGCTATCTTCCCCTAGTCCCACTATCCAGCTCCGCAGAGTCTTGACCTCCATGTCTGAGAATGCGCCAAACATCCTCCCTCCCCACTGCAGCTCCCTGACAAGCCGACTCTTGGCATCATCCCCCTTGACCACCCACGGCCTCTTATCCGCCAGCGCCCTGAGGAAAGCGAGTCCCCTCTCCGATGTCCAGGCGATGGGGTCGAGCCATTGCTCCAGTGTCTGACCGGCGAATTGAAGGCGAGAGGGGCAGTGCATGTGTTCCGAGGCCTTGGCCTTACGGTGAAGAAGTTCGACCATGTTGTGTTCGACGGACGAGGCGGGCCGAGGGGCAGGTGCGGGAGACACAGCCGGGATGGGACGCCAGCGATGAACTCCCTGATCCCACCCATACTCGACCGGTCCGGACGGGGTAGTTGGCAGACCCTCCGCCAGTAAAACTCCCGCCTGGACCCGCCTCCACATCCGCTCTGCTGTCTCTTTCCCATCCCGCTTCTCCACGCCTGCCAGATACTGCTCGACTGCCAGCCTAGCCATTGCGCCGTGCCCCGAGTCGGGATTGTCGATGGTGATGTGAAGGGCAAAGTAGTAGTCATCGATCCGGAGCTCGCGAAGCTCGTACGAGGTGACGAGGAGGTGGAAGGGAAGGGTCTCGTACGCCATGTTGAAGCCGAGCGCTTCGGGAAATGAGTCACCCTCTGTTGCCCCGGCGAGCAGGCCGACGCACTGCTGCGCGACCGCTGCGGACCAGCAGCGAGGGGAGCCGCCATCCCCCGCCAGACCGTCAAACCCGGCTACGTCCCCGCTGGCAGCACCAGCCGAGAGGGACTGGACGAGCTGGTGGTAGACGTGAACGTGGTTCTTTTGAAGATCGCCATCCCCAAACTCCTCCGAGATGACCTGCCATGCGAGCTTGGCTGGGTCCCGTTCCGTCCGGGACGAGTGGATGTCCGCGTTGTCGTTGCTTCCGAGCGAGCGCAGCCCAGCGCCGACCGAGTTGGCGATCCAGGAGCCGTCGACGTACTTGACGCATGCGGCGAGCTTGAGCCATTCGACCGCAAACTCGCGTGTTGGGAAGATCTCACGAGGGGAGCCGAGCTTCCGCCGAGCGAGGTACGCCTGATATCGCGAGGAAGCGGACTTGTGATTGGCCGCAAAGAAGGGCTCGAGACCGGCGGGAGAAGGGACCGAGAGGATGGAAGATGAAGATGAAGAGAGGGCTTCCGAAGTGGTCTGGTCGAGTAGCTGATTTAGGCGAGTCCGTGCGAGGACAATGCTTTCTGCTAAGTCAGTAGGCGCCCATCTCACATTATTGGCTGCTCACCTGGGTAGTCCTCGATATTCTGGAGCATGTGATACAGCTTCTTATCCTCCCTGACCTGGCACTTGTCCTCCTCGCTGACATCCAGATTGACAAGATCGGGAAAGGGTGATGCCTCCTCCACCTTCGGCTTCTCCTTGATGTCCCGCCTTACGCCAGTATTCAGCTCGAGCCCCCGCTCCACTGTCCTCCCTCGTCTTGCAGGGCTCCTACTCTCCTCCGATCGGGTCTTGACCCTAGCATGCCGACGTAGCTGGAACCATCCGTATACGGCGTGGACGCCAGCGAGGGCAAGGGCGAAGGGGAACAAGAGATGGAGGGATGCGCGGACCGATTGCGGATCAAAGGTGAGCGTCACCGTCATGGCGTCCTGGCTCTGAGAAAGAGGGAGATGTTGTGAGTGGGATCGACCGGCGGAGTAGCAGTGAGATGAGAGGAGATCGCGTTGCACTCAGGTGATGGGAAGAGCGATGAGCTATTGGAGGTCGTGTTGATATGGGAGACAGAGATAAAGGAGTAGACCGATGATGCCCCGAGAAGCTCTCGATTCGGCACTGCTGTGCCTGTGTGTATCTCATCATCATCAGCGGCAGTTCGATGCTGACAGCGTTGACTCTGGCTGACAGTGTGGGCTCCAGGGCTGCAAGGCGGTGGGTCCAGATGCAGCCAAGGAAGCACGACATCGATCAGTACCGTAAGCTGTCGGCCGCGTCGATCCCGCCGATTCCAGCAAAAGAGCGGATGCGCATCGTCATTAATCACGTCATAGAAGCTGGGAGCCCCACCCGGTCATCGCCGCTCGTGCGGGAGCAAGCGGGCACACCGTTAGAAAGTCAGGCGCAAAAGGTCAGTTGGCCGAAGAGCCATACCTCAAGCAATATCCGCTGCAGACCTCTTGCCATACTTGCAGTCGAGACGGAGACGTCTAAAGGATCTAGAAGTCCGCGGTGCTATCTCCTAACCAACCTGTCAGTAATTGACTCCCTCCCGATGACATCCCGCTCCCAAGCTGACAAAGCGTCAGCTTTCCCCCGTTCTCCCCACCCCCTTATCCCCTGACTAGACCACTCCCCTTCATTGCCCCACCCGCAAAATGGCCACACCAATCGATTTCGAAGAATACGTCTAGCCCATGTACGACAACATCAGGAACTGGTACAAGAAATACAGCTCCGAGGACGACGCGGCGGACGCGATGGCCAACCGGGTGAATATCTTCGTCGAGGCTGTTGAGCAGGGTTTGAAAAAGTCGGACATGTACGAGACGAGGTACGACGCCTTCTCCGAGCTGGTGCGCGCCAGCACCATGTGTATCATGTGCCCGAATGAGACGCTGCGGGAGATGGTGGCGGAGAATGTCGAGGTCTTGAAGGAGGCGATGACGGAGGTACGGGAGTTGATTGATGAGAAGGGGGAAGGGGAGAAGTTCAGGGCATCGGGTATCGTGGACAGGATCAGGGGACTGCCGCAGTCTCCGTATGGGAGGATCTGTATCGACCCGTCCATGTTCGACGACCTGTTGAAGGCGATCACTGGCATGGAGCAATAAAGGTGCTAAATATGTTGCAGCGATTTTGTCGAGTAATCCTTATTAGTATGAGCCGACTGCGAGGCGATCGCATCGTCCCCAAGTCAGTGGATAAAACGTGAAGGTAGAATCGTCACAGCCAGAACGTCCGGGGAATGGTGAGATCGGGCAGCATTGCAGACTGGACGAGGCGCGGCCTTTTGGAGTAGATATCAAGGGGTAGTAGCAATGATCGCGGAGCCGCTATGACGGTACTGTCCCTGGTAAGTAGGAAGGGGAAGGGATGGGCGGTAGAGCAGGTTGGGGAAAGGGGGTATGGATTGAGAGGTGAGTGAGGGTTTAGGTTGCCCGGTGTCCGAGTTTTGGCTGCGCTAAAAGGGCGCGCTGCCAGTCGTCGAGGTGATGTCTATGTCTATGTCGTGTCCGTAGCTCCTCTATAGCCAGCGAGGACAATCCGCTTTCATGGGGGATTAGTTGTGGCAGTACTTTGGACTTGGCCGCCAAAAGCGGAGATAAGATCCTTATCGTTATCGCTCACGCGACACGCCCAATCACAAACCGCGCTAAAATTTGGCTCCGGACCGGCCTCTTCCGTAAAGCTTATCCGAGCCGAACTTTTTTTCCAGCAGCCTGGACGCCTTGTCAAAATGGTCAAAATAGCCAGCTGCAGCGTGTCTGTTCACCACTCTCACCTCTGTGTATAGGTTCGCCCTGGACACTCACTACGCATAGCTATCATCATGCGCTTCTCCGCCGAAGGGATTAACCAGCGCGTCGCGAAGAGTTTCGCAGGGAGATGGTTCCGACTCGAGGGGAGCGGCCACGCTCTCGAGAGGCCTGGGTCGAAGTTCATGACTGAGATAAGGGCGGGTACTGTCACGGCTGCTGCCATGCTCTACGTGAGTACCTGCTCAGCTTCATGAGATGCTTTCTGACCTTCAGATCATCAGCGTCAACGCTTCCATCCTCTCGGACACTGGTGGACCTTGTGTATGCGCGAGTACCGCGGCCGACCCTATCTGCGCTACCAACCTTGCCTATACCCTGTGCAAGAATGAGCTCAGGCGGGACTATGTCGTCGCTACTTCGGCCATCTCTCTGATCGCCACCTTCACGATGGGTCTCTTCGGGAATCTGCCACTGGGTCTCGCCCCAGGTCTTGGAGGTAAGCCACAAGAGCCTAAATCGTGAATCACGCTGATCTTTAGTCAACGCGTACTTCGCCTATAGTCAGGTCGGCTTCAACGTATGTCCCTTTCTGCCTTGGTAGAGCTCCGCTGACCTATAGGGAACCGGTCCCATCACCTATGGCCAAGCCCTCGCTGCCGTCTTCCTCGAAGGCGTCATCTTCTTCCTCCTCACCATCTTTGGTCTTCGTCAATGGCTCGCTCGCCTGATGCCCCGGTCGATCACCTCGGCCATCGGTGTTGGTATCGGTCTCTTCCTCACTATCATCGGTCTCTCCTCGAGCGGGCTGAACGTCATCTCGGGCGGTATCGCGACCCCACTCCAGCTCGCAGGCTGTCCGGCGCAGTACAAGGATGCCGTGACTGGCTTCTGTGACAGTCATGTTCTCCAGGATCCCAAGGTGTGGGTCGGCGTGTTCGTCGGAGGTGTCTTCACGATCTTCTTGATGCTCTACCGAGTCAAGGGTGAGTCGGATTTAGGTCCGTGCGCAAACCAAGCTGATAGTAGGCGCTCTGCTCTGGCCTATCCTCCTTGTCGCTATCATCTCTTGGCCTCGTACCACCGCCGTCACTGCGTTCCCCTACAACACTGTCGGCGACTCCAACTTCGACTTCTTCAAGAACGTCGTCTCGGCTCGCGGTTTCTCGCTGCTGGGTCCCGGAAATATCGACTGGAGCGCCTACAAGAGTGGAAAGGTCTGGATTGCTTTGGTAAGCTTTCGACTCTTCGCACAGTTCCCAGCTGATAGCAGATCTCCTTCCTCTACGTCGACCTGCTCGATGCGACCGGAACGATGGTGGCCATGTCCAAGCAGGCTGGCCTTTTCGATTCTCGAGACGGAGACTTTGAGGGCAGCTCGGTGGCCTTCCTCGTCGACTCGGCGTGCATCTCCATCTCTGGTCTCTTCTTTGGCACCTCTCCTTGTACTCCATTTGTCGAAAGCGCGAGTAAATTACAGCCGCAAAGCCCCCTAAGCCACGCACTGACTCAGCAGGTGGTATCGCCGAGGGTGGCCGGACGGGTCTTACTGCTATCGCCACCAGTTTCTGGTTCTTCATCTCGATCTTCTTCGCGCCGCTGCTTAGCAACATCCCTGCGTGGGCGACTGGGTCGGTCTTGATTGTGGTGGGCGCATTGATGATGGAGAATGTGGTCAACGTCAACTGGGACTACCCAGGAGACGCAATTCCCGCCTTCGTCGCCATTGCTCTTATCCCCTTCACCTGTGAGTCTATTCCTGCGTTCCGGGCGCTGCGCTGATCAGCAGACAACATTGCATACGGTATCATCGCCGGCCTCATCATCTTCATCCTCATCCACAACATCCCCTCCCTTCTCGGCAAGATCTCACCCCGCCTCCTCCCTCCAGGATGGCATGACCTCAAAGAGCCCTACGACGTCAAGGCCATGGTCCGCCAGCAAGACACGCACGGTCACTCGTCCAAGTTCGTTGCCGTCCTTCCACCCTGGATGCGCAAGCTCCTCACCGGCAACAAGCGCTTCTGGGCCTACACCCCCGAAGAGATTGAGCGCCACCTCGAGGGCCGGCAGATGACCCAAGCGTCAGGCGGGGCTGCGGCCGAGCTGAGGCAGCATGAGCGTGATCGGATGCGCGAGATGCTGGGTATCGGGCTGGAGACGAGGGGCGTGCCAGAGGTGAACCCTCATCCGCATGAGATGGGGTATGATGTCGAGACGGGGAACAGCAGTAGGGAGGGGAGCGGGATTGAGGCTGCGGGAGAGTACGAGATGAAGGGGAAGGGCGGGAACAGGGGTTTGATGAACGGAGAGCGGTTCAAGTAGCCTGAGACTAGGGTGGCATAGATACTTTCGTTCCTATAATGTTGCATTCTTGGATACGAGATGCGCACTGTGCCTGTGCTCACAACGGCCCCACGGTCAACTGATCAAAGGGACCTTGCTCTGGAGGAAAAAGCGCGAACAGCAGGAAGACCTCAAAAGGAACTTCGACCCTCCGGAATCAGGTCTCCGAAATTCCCTCCCAGCTGCGTTCCTGACGGTCAGCAGCGGTCAGCATGTCTCATCCGCATACAAATCATCGCTATGACTTGTCTTCACACTGGCCGCCAAAGGCGGTGCTGTAGAACATACCGTTCAGAGCAAAGGCGATGTCGATGAGCACGGACACTTGAGCACATGGTCTCATTGCCTCACGACGAAAGCTTACTCGTACTCCGCCTGATCTACACAGCCCGCACACACACAAAAACGGACCCCCTTTGACTGTGGCTGTAGGGACTTCGCTCAACCTCTCAGATCTCACCGCTTCGCTTCTTCATTGTACTAACCATACATCATCATCCTGTCAGACTCCTCAGATTCTGACCTCCCGCAAGATGTTCAAGGCTCGCCCACAGTCACCCTCGCCCTCCTTCTCAACGACAAAGTCCTCCGCTGCGTCCTCCTACTTTCCCTTCCTCGGCGACTCGGACAGCGACAAGGATAGCAACTACAGTGCTGTCCCGCCACTCGACTCGCCGCCCCCCAAGAAGGGCCAGTACTGCTACTATACCAAGAAGAAGGATGAAGTGGACAAGGCGCACGAAGACGAGGGGATCCGGATGATCATGTTGATCCTGCATCAATGGTTGAGTGAGTCTTTCAACCTTGGCATCCACCATGAGCTGACTGAGCAGCCCATCCGCCCGTCCGCCCCACCCACGAGCACCACCGCTCCTTCTCTTTCGACATCGAGCCGGAACAGATCTACGTCAACTCCGTCCTCACCGCCCTCCCCCTCACAACGTACACTCCGCACGTCGGCTCCCCGCCGATGCGTGAGAGTCTCACTTCGACCAAGGCATGGCGCGACCTCGCCGAGTTGGCCTACGCCGAGTTGGCGGAGTCCAAGCCGTCGCTCATCAACGGACCGGTCAAGGACATTGCCAGGCACATTCTCACCGCAATTCACGGCAAGGCGGCGCCGAGGTTTGCGGATGATTTGTGGATGGCTAGGGGCGGGCGGTACATCGATTCCAGGTTGATGTACTCAGAGGTGGGGGCGCCAAAGTCGAATAGGAAGTTTAACGTGGTAGTCTCTGGCGGCGGGCCCGTGGGTGAGTGGACCGTCCCGCAAAAAAAGAGGCCGCGCTGATACCCAGGTCTCACAACGGCCATGCTTCTCGCCCACTGCACCGCCGCTTCTACTACCTCGGCTGCCCTCCCAACTGTCCGTATCAAGCTTTACGACCAGCGCTGGATCATCCCGGAACCCAAAAACCGCCGCTCCCTCCGCTGGCGAGACGAGACCGACTTCAGAGTCAACACGCGCCGAAGGCAGGTCATCACTCTCCAAGACTATGTCGTCGGTCTGCTGGACGAGGGTTTCAAGTCGGCGGTCGGGATGGGATGGTCAGATGTTGTCTGGCCAGCGGACAAGGTCGAGATCGGGATAGACACCAGGAAGGGAGCGGAACGGGTGTATGTGAACAGTAGGCAGGCGCCGATCAGGGATGTGGAGGATAGGCTGTTGAGGGAGATCAGGGACAATCCTTTGCTCTCCAGCATGATTGAGCTGGTTCCCGAGAGGTGAGTTTGCGTCTTGGCTCGTGCTGATGATCAGGATGAATGACGAGATCTTTGCCAGCCTCCGCGGGACTACCGACCTTTTTATTGGTGCAGACGGCGCCAGCGGCAAGGCATTCACGGTGAACTACAAGGACAATGGAAAGATGGTGTTCGAGCGGGAGATCCTGGAGGCGGAGCAGACGGATCGAGCTCTAGGGATACCCATTCAAGTGAGTATTTGACCCCATACCTCATGTTTCGTGAGCCACTCTGACCCGCAGGCCATCCCGACAGCCACTCAAGCTGAAGTCGTCTTCCTCACGCTCAGTCAGACCATCTATCTCCTCAACTCGACCTCGAATGGGCTCGGCTTCCTCAATATCCGTCTCTCGACCGATCTCTACGACGCCCTCGCAGCCGTTCCGCCCTCTGAGCGCACTTTCGGCTCGCTGCTCGAGGCGACAGACCCGCTTCTCCTCCGCGTCGTTGCGCTCATCGATGCAGGGTTTAGGCTGTATGGGATGGACATCAGCACGGTACTCGACCAGCGCATCGATGTCTTCAGACTTTCCTTGGCATCCGCGCCTAAGACGGTCAAGTGGGTGGCAAAGGATAGCCAGAAGGGTAGGGAAGGCGGGACGTTCCCTATGGTCCTTGTGGGCGACTCGACTCTTCAGCATAATTTTTGCGTATCTGGATCTTCGTGACTTATGGGTGAAGCTGACGAGCTAGCTGGCCTGGCAGAGGCGCTAATTCGGGTCTGCTCAGTGCCTGGGCGCTGGCAGCGAACGTCCTGCGTTCCTTCGAGATTCCCAACTTCCGGGGACTGGTTGATGCACACATGGCGCCGTTCGAGGGATTCATGCGGTCTTTGAAGGTGCGAGAGCATGACGGGCGAGGGTAAGCACTATCCACCTATTCCTGTCCGAAGCTGAGACTTCAGGCGCTTCATTCAGATGATCGACATCGAGCGAATCTACGATCAAGCCTTCCCTGCCTCGGTCATCCCCATCCCCACCCTCGCAGCTACCAGAGACCGACTCATCACCCGCGCCCTGCTCTGGCGAGACCGGCTCGGTACCCGACCCGAATTCACCCGCATCCACCCCTCACCTATCTCGGACGAGGTCCTCATTGCTGCCATCACCAGAGTGTGCGGAACCGCCATGAACTACGTCACTCACAAGTCACCTATGGCAGTGATGGATGCAGCGATCTTGACGCTCTTGGACGGAAGTCAGCAGTGGCCGACGAGCGACATGAACCCCCTAGGCTATGATCTCAGCCCAAAGGGATTCATCCAGCCCAGCTACGAAGAGGTCTCGCTCAGCATAGGCAATAGTAGGTCCTCCAACTCCCCGTCGAGCTAGTGCTAATGTCAGACTCTCCCTCATCCTCGTTACTCTCCCTTCCGACCGTATCGGATCGCAAGAGTCGCCGCCTCTCCTGGGGCAGCAGCACCAAGCCCCCCGTCGTCTCGCCACCCGAGCCGGAATACGCCATCGACACTCATCCCGCCTGGCTGGCCATCGCGCTACTTGGCGAGAAACCGGATGTCAAGGCATGGGGAGAGGTGAGCAAGACGGCGGAGAAGGCGTACAAGAAGGCTATGCGTGCTGGATATGAGACCAAGTGTGAGTGGTATCCTCCGTCTATCCTGAGTATAAGCTGAATATTCAGTCCAGAAACTCCACGACAAGGCTTTGCAATAAGCTGCATGCAACCGACAGGCAAGAACTACCGCTGTTACCCTCTTCGTACAACAGTCCGGACCGCCATGTATATCAAGACAAGGAGATGAATGGTGAAAGGGCTGCCGGTACTACTTATATTCGGAGGACGATGTCCGGCAGGCCCGACCCAAGCCCACTCCCTTTCCGCTTAGTTCGTGCTTGACGCACCGCGAATGCGCGGGGCTTGGGACGCGCCTGGATGTCCGGTCACTGACCAATAACGCTTGGATGATATTACTTCTGACTAGCTCTACTTCGTCTGACGTTTAACGACTAGGGTACTACGGCTGGTTAGGAGCTCTACACGAGAATGCCGTGGCGGTTTTGGCTTGATACGCAGCAATAGCCTCCTCCACTCCCGAGTATATTCCAAGACCGGCCAAAGCTATCGCTGCCAGTACCAAAAGTATCTGGAGATCAGCTCACATTATGCCCAGAAGAGCATATGAGTACTCACGAGGAACGTCTTGATGTACCAATAAGGCTTGAAGCCCCTCCTCCATCTTGACGCCTGTTTCCACGTATCGACTCTGTTGGACCCGGGAACCATTCCTGGCTCCCATGGCCGGTCGCCCGCGATCGCGTCCTTCTGCATCCAGTGTCCAACCAGCAATAATGGCGGGAAAGTGAAACTGAATTGAAGGATGAAGGCAGCACCAATGAGGGTAGCTAGAGCAGTTACATTGGGGATCTAAGCGTCAGTTGACGTCCCAAGGCTGTTATAAGGCACTTACAGCCGAACCAAGAACCCAAGCGATGATCCAGTACCCGCATACCGCCAATGCCCACGCCCATCTTCCCCTAGGCGTCATCATCTCCGGCGCCCGGCAGTAAGGCTTGAGAACGTTCTCATAAAGCACCTTGACGCCAATATTGCCGTACAGTACCGACGCGATGACCGTAGTGACGAGGCTGATGATGTTGGTAACAAGCGACAGAGCGCGATTGGCAAAGTTGAGCGCAGGAATGATCCCGGTGTATTGTCCTTGGCTGTAATCATCAGCCATGCGTTTAGCAGTATGAATCGAAGCTCACTATGAATAGACGAAGAGCCCAAAGAACATGTAGATAATGTAGATGAAGACTGAAATGATCAGCAGTTATCTCAGGCAGGTAGGAAGCAGCTCACATTGAGCTCCAAACGCAGCCTTCCAGAAATCCCTCGGTCGTCGCATCTCAGCCATGAACTCTGCCTCATTAGCATAATTTCTATCGTGCATAATGGACAGACGTACCTGTGAAGATCATTGCTCCACCGTATGAGAATACCGCCAATTGCACTCCCGAGACCTGTTGATACCAGCCGACGGTGTATGTTGGCACCCATCCCGCGCGCATGATCGGCTCCGACAGGTCGACGTGGCCGGACTGGCTGGGGACGGGATCGAAGAGCCCAGTGCCGACCATCGTGAGGATCATGACGATTATGCTGAGCCATACATTCACGTTGGTGAACCAGGAGAACCCTCGGAGGGAACGGATCTGACCGGCAACCAGGCCAACCAACATGAAGAGCTGCCGGTCAGCTGAGTTGGGTTTCGGAGCATCAATTGACATACGATGGTAAGGACTATGTAGCACAGCTGATAGTTGATGATCGAGGCCAGCTTCCTCCCCTCTCCGATGAGCAATATCGCCACGTTGAAGATGATTTGTAGACCTGCGGATAAGCACTAAATCCTTGCGCCTTAATGTAGACTTACTCTGCAGGATGTTGAACAGGTGTCGCACTGGACGCCCAAATGTCCTTTCTCCTAGGTCACCATAGCACTTGACAGGGAAGCGTTCCGAGTCCATCGACATGTACAGTCTCCAGATAACCTGGCCAGCGAAGAAGGCGAGTAGGTAGAAGAATGTGTATACGAGGACGCCCGGACCGTAGCCGAGCTGAGAAAAAGCTTGAGGAGCGGAGGAGAAGCCAAGGACATCGGTAGTGCTACTTGATCAGCCTTGCCTATGGTAGATCGAATTGTGCTCACATGAGGTAGAAAACAGCCTGCCAACTCGCAGTCCGCAATGCGCGATACGCCAACCGCCGTTCTGACTGGGAAGCAGCATCGACCGGGCCCGTACCGACCAGTGTCGCGCCATCCGATGCCTTGCGTTTCTTCTCGTTTCCAGTCCGAGAGGGCGAGGCCTCCCTCTCCGCGTCGATATGACTAGGCATCGGCGCATCATAATTTGGGGTATCGACCGAGCAGATCTTGTCCTTCCTCCCGGTCAATGTCTTGATAAGCACGCCCCATGGACCATCTGGAACCGGACGAGTATCGTTGTCTTCTCGCTCTCGTTCGATAGCTGCGTAGTACATGTACACCTCAAGCGGCTGAGTATTGATAGTGACTGGTCGATCAGCGGTGTAACTTGCTATAGCAGATAGCTTACGGTCAATGAGATCATTATCTCGCATCTGTACGACCTGCTGCTTCTCAGTCAGAGGATTCGCAGGGTCCAGCCCTTGCTGGCCCATAACATGGGAGTTTGGAACGAGCTCCATATTGACGAGCAAGTGAGATGGGTGGTCAGATTGTATGAATTAATGTACAACAGAGAACCGCCATCTCCCCTCGCCTCTTGGTCATCCACAACAGCACGAACCACATTGTCGTCGCATGAAGCCGATGATACCATGCAGTACATCAGCACAAAATGGCGACGTGTCACACGACGCCCGAAGCTCCCGAAAAGCGAAGCCGCGCCGCCTCCCGACCGCATAAAGTGAAGAGGAGCTGCCGCCTTTTCCGGACATTCGTGCACCAGCTCACCTTGGAAGCGGAGCTAGTGAGCAGCAGTGCACGCGGTTCTAATTGTCATATGCGCTAGTAAAGCGGGGAAATGAGGAGCTTCGTCGTTCATTCTGCGATCTTGACAAACGCGGAATGACAAAATTGCGGATCTTAACCTGAAACCTCGGAGGTTTCGATGACGTCATCTGGTCCGGCGGGGTTTCGCGTTTCGGATGCTATCAGACTCGGCGGACTCGAGGTACTCTCGCGCTCAACCTCTGGCTTCGAATGAGAGCGGGATGGGAGGGACAGGAGGAGGGGAGGGACAGGAGGAGGGGAGGGACGGGGGGAGGGACGGGGCAGGATCAAGGGGGGGTATCCAGCTCATATGATCCATACGGTGATTGTCTTCCCTCAGCTCGGGGCTGTAGCGGCATACTTAGAATTTGTGAAGCGGGGGCGTTCATGATTGATTATATAGACAGTATCATAATGGCTCGAGCTCTATGCTACAGGTACGACGGGCCCGAAGAAATGTCCCTTCTACGATTATACTTGAGTGTCCTGCTGAGTGTCCTCATCACCCCCTCCGTCATTCTTATCTCTTCCGCCTATCCCCGCGTCCACTGCTGGTTGACATTGCCCGACCCAGCACAGCTCCACACCTGGATCCTATTCCCATTTGCTGAGCTCCCACTCGTCAAGTCCAAGCATTCCGCCACCGACTGAAGCGCAATGGTCCCATCCGATCCGACCTGCCACGTCTGCGCCGGTGTCCGATCATAGCACGTCCAGATCTTCATCTGGGTACCGTCCGAGGGCGAGGCGGAGCCGGCGTCGAGGCAGAAGTTGGTCCCGGCGAGCTTGATGGAGGTTTGGCCGGGAGTAAGAGTCCACTGCTGCTGTGCCTTGCCGTTGCAGTCCCAGATCTGCACCTGAGCGCCGTTGGCAAAGTTGCCGTCGACGACATCGAGGCACTTGGAGGGGGCCGAGCGAGGGTGGATAGGGATGGCGGTGCTGCTAGGTGGCTGAGTGGAAGAAGAGGAGACGGAGGATGACGATGAGGTAGGGGTAGCGGATGAGCTAGACGAGCCGGTAGGGTGGGCGGCGCGGATGATGTCGCTGGCGCGCTCGGCGAGACCGTAAAGAACCGACATCAGGTGGGAAGATACCTGGAAAGGAAGGATCGAGGCGTCGACCACACGGAGGTTTGATACGCCGTACTGAGAGTCAGCTGGAATGATGTTAATAAGGGGTAGAAGACCTACCAGCTTGTTGTTCGAGTCCACACACCCGCCCAGCTCCTGGCTCATCATCGGCGCGCTCCCGATCGGGTGCCAATTGCTCCGGTAATTGCTCTCCGCCCATTGCGCCCAGTCCTCCAGACTGGCGCTGCTGGACAAGCTGTTGCTCGGTCCAGACTCGCCCGAGACATACTGAGACAAGGGCGGGAGTTCCGAGGCTCGGCGAGTGAAGCGGGCAGTAGCGCCCTGGGCGAGTCGGTCGAAGGGGTTGGAGAAATACCGAGGGTCGATGGCATGGTTGTTCCCGTACGGCTGATTGTCGGTAATTTTGACGCTACCGCGACCCATGACAATGAGGTTCCACGAGTCGTAGCCGAGGGTAGTACCGTAGGTGTAGTCAAAGTTCTCCGACATGGCCGCGTTCTGGTTGAGCAGCCAGTCTCGCTGGATCTCGAGGACCTTTTGGAGACCGGCGGCCGAGGCAGAGTTGGCCGATCCAGACGATACCGCGTCCTGGACGTACGATGCCAGGTCGTTCTGCAGCATCTGACGCATGGTGTTGGCGTCATCGTCCTTGAGCAGGTCGTTGAACCTAGGGAAGGCAATGACCTGGCCGGCGCCCCGGTTCCCGCTAAAGGCAAAGTTGGTGGTCGTAGTGGTCTGGTCGATGAGGTTGAGACCGACGGGGAGCTCAACCCGCTGAGGGACACCGGCGGCGGCGAGGACGTCGGACGGTCCTACGCCGGATTGCTGGAGGATGAGGGGGGTCTTGAGCGATCCGAGCGCCATGATCACCTCGAGATTGGCGTTGACAGAGTAGGTATTGCCCTTCTCGTCCCGGAACTCGAGACCGGTCGCGCGGGGGTTGTTGCCAGAGGAGAGGGTGATACGGCCGACGTTGGCTCCGGTGAGGATGGTGAGGTTGGGGCGAGTCTTGGTGTACAAGTAGGCCCGGTCTGTCTGTTAGCCAAGTTTTTTAAGCTAGGCGGGGGGTCACTCACAAGCATCATTCCTGGTGTTACCACTGCGGGTGTTGGCGATGGGAGCGGCACCGGCGGGATCTCCACAGGTCAGGTCGGTAGCGTATGGCAGACCAGCGTTCTTGAAAGTCTGGTTGGTGGCTCGCTCGACGTCGCTCGGGAGCGCCTGGGGGTCGTACTGGATTCCGACCGGGCCGTTGTAGGCGTGACAGCTGCCTGTCGAGGTGACTCCGGCCGCGGCTTGTTGAGAAGAGGGAGGAGTGAATGTTTCGGCCCTTAACATCTGCTGATCAGCTGCATCCCGCCCGGGTGCTGACGGCCAGACTGACGTATTGCTGCAAGCTGTTCCAGTTTACGCCCTCATTACCCAGCTCCTCCAGAGCGTCCAGCTGGAAATCGTGTGGCTTGCTCCATGCCATACCGTTGATGATGGTACTACCCCCGAGACCGCGCCCAGAGCGCATGGTCTGAGGTTGGCCGTTGGCGGACGTCTGGGGGACGGTCTGGTACGCCCAGTCGAGGAACGTGTCGAAGGCTGACTGGTACTTGCTGGCATCTGAAAGTCAGCTGATTGCTTCGCTTGTGCGGTCTGGCGAACTGACCTGTGACTTTGTCATTCTGCTCCTCGTCGTATCCCGCTTCTACCACCAATACCGACTTGCCCTCGTCCTCCGAAAGTCTGCTGGCTAGCACGGACCCCGTCAGACCTCCACCGGCAATGACATAATCGTATGTCTTGCCTGAGACCTGCGAGCCATCGTATATGGGCTGGATGGCGCGGCGATTGATCCGAGCCGGAGCGGCGAGGACGGCAGGGGTAAGGACGAGGAGGATGAGGGGAAGGAGACCGGGTGTTGATCGTTGTGCGACCATGATGGTTGTGGCTGATGTAATAGGTGACTGAGCGAATGCGGATTAGGTGACTGAGCGAATGCGGATTAGGGGATGTGTACTCCGTCTGGTCTGGAAGTGTCTGTATTATAGGCCGTGATCAGAATGACCAGAGCTATGAGCCTAGGAGAAGGGATGTGCGAAGGGGAGCAGTGAAAGGATTAGGTGAGGGGGAAGGAGAGCTGTCAGTGATGGCTATATACCTCGTCCCCGCCTTGCGCTCGGCGATCTGGCCGGCCATGGCTGTGTCTGACCTGTGCAGCTTGACGACCAGGGCGTCATGCTTCGGAGTGGGGAAGCTGCTGACGAGGGCATGAGGACCGAGCGGAGGATCATGCGGCGAGCATGCGGGGCGGAGTCGGAAAAGGCTGAAAGCGGGAGATCCAGGCACACCGCATACCCTCCTTTAGACGCCTGATTACCGCATGGAGACGTAAACACTGTATAGCATCCTTTAGCTTCCTGGAGCTAGAATCATAGCCTGGGAGAGAGCGGGAGAGGGCGGTAAGGGAGGAGGCGGAAGGTGTCTCAGAATTTCGAAGCTGTGCGGGAAGAGCATCATCATCGTTACGGCATATCAGATCTTCCCCCCTAAAGCTCCGACAGATCCGGGCCCGAAGCGCCGTGATGAGGTCGGCAATAACGCCGCCTTGCACTCTGCTCTGAGGTGATCTCAATCCGGAGGCAACGATGTAGTCAAGCTCAGAGTTTTCATATGAGACGATCCAAATGAGGTATGATAAGCGGCTTCCATCTGATAATACGGGCTGCCGCATGATGCATTTTCCTATGCCCGTGTCTTCTCCTCATGGACAGACCGTGCTAGCTGAGAAGATCAGCTCAGACTCGTATCTGGTATGGGCGCCATGACTCACCTCTATCAACGTATTCTCCTCTCCACTCTGCTTGACCAACTCCCGGAATGGCCCCTTGGCCTGTATAAGATCCCATGGGGTTCCAAATTCGACCACCTTGCCATGGTCAAGCACAAGAATCCTGATTGATCAGCTTGGCTATGTTGACAATCGAACGGATATGGTAGACTTACTTGTCAAGACCGCATACCGTCATGAGACGATGGGCGATGACCAGCATCTGGGTGTCTGCTAGACCCGTGCGAAGGACATTCTGGATGGTCTGATCGGTCGCGTGGTCGAGATTGGCGGTAGATTCGTCCATGATCAAGAACGACGAGTGTCGGAGCTTGAGCAGGCCGCGAGCGAGGGCCAAGAGCTGACGTTGTCCTTGACCTGATATATCAGCACCTTTGGGAGGCGACACGGACGACCGCTGGACGTACTGAAGTTCTTGCCTCCCACAGCCACCTTCTCATCAAGACTCCTGATCGTCACCCGCTCCTCCACCTCTTCGTCGTCGGCCTCATCTCCGCCAATAGCATCCACCGTCCCCTTGACCAGACTCTTCCCGACGGCCATCCGCAAATCCACCTCCTTTCCTCTCGAAGCCGTAAGATCCACCTTGGACCCGCTCCGGCTCGCCTGCCTCGTAGGCGCGCGAGAGCCAGAAGGGGTCTTGCCGGTGGTGGACAGGCCGCACTTCTGCAGGGCGTCCCACACGTCGGCATCCTCGTGCTCCGCGAAGGGGTCGAGATTGTCCCGGATGGTACCCGAGAATAGCTGGGCTTCTGCACAGGATCAGCCTAGGTCCCGCTGAGAAAGGACAAACAGACCTTGAGGCAGGATAGTCAACCTGGAACGCAAAGCTGCAAGACTGAGCTTCTTGATGTCCAGCCCGTCAATGACAATAGACCCGGACTCTTGATGCAAAAATCGGAAGAAGGACAGCGCAAGAGCTGAACGTCAGCCAAGCATCGTCGTGAGGGGTAATGCACGTACTGCTCTTCCCACTTCCTGTCCGGCCACAAATTCCGATCTTCTCCCTCGGGCCGATCTCAAAGCTGACGTCCCGGAGAACAGGGTCGAGCTGAGGCGCGTATCGACAGGTGAGGTTTGACACGACGACGCTCCCATCGCGAGTAGGCCAGTACGCTGGTGGGTCGATTCCAGCCTTGCCCTTCTCTTCTTCGACCTCGAGATCCAGATCTGATTGTAAGCTTCATTCTCAATCGTAGGAACTGCACTCACACTCGCCGACGCGCTCAACGCTGTTCATCGTCATCTCGGCCGAGGCATACATCCGCACGATCCAGAGCACAAAATCGGTGAACGATACTGCTACATCAGCTAGTGTATCGCAAGTGATAGGAGGTACTCACAAGCATAGGTCATGGTCAGACCAATAGCTCCAGCGTCCATCCCGGGGGAGCGCAGAGCAAAGATCGCAGCGAAGACCGTGACGAGCGAGCCGATAAAGTTGGAGAAGTTGTGGAGGACTCGGTTACATTGCCACAGGTACCAGAAGCACCGTCTATTCAGTCAGCCTGCAATTCCGCTTGGGGCGCATACGGGGACTGACGAGTTCTGATCCATCTCGTGGAAGAGCTTCCGCATGAAGCGTGCGCTGTCGCCGTATGACCTGATTGTCGACATGCCGACCAGTACCTCAGAGAAGCTGATGAAGATGGGGGATCGGGTCACGCTCTGCAGAGATCAGCTTCAGCTTGGAACCTGGTGGCATATGACCAACTCACGTCAAAACGTTTGATCTCTCGGCTGGTGGTGATGTACAGTGTCCCGACGATACAATAAAGGACGACAATGAAGATGAGAGCGATAGCGAAGACTGGGTGGTTAGCTAGACACTGATCGAAAGGCAAAGTACACACCAGGAGTAGACCATAGTACAACTGCTAGAACAGCCAGGACCGACAGGATGGAGTTGACAAAGTACATTAAGACTGCTTGATCAGCTTGATATAAAAGCGATTCATCCGATGGACCTACTCTCGCCGGCCTCAGTATCGATAGAGTACATGTCCTTGCTGAGCCGGTTGGTGATCCGCCCAGAGGGAGTAGCATCAAAGAACCTGGACCATCAGGTAGGCCCCGTTTGCGATTACAGTCAACATACCTCATCTTTGCGCCAAGAATCCGCTTCAAGAGCCTGTCGTACAAGCTCCGGCTCGCCCTCAGACTCCCAAAGTAGTTGATCCCCACCCTTGCAGCGATAGCCAGGATATACGCCCCCGACAGAGCGACGTAGATCCCGAGATAGTACAATGTCGAGTGACCTTGACTTGCCCAGCCGCGTAGACCTGCAGCAGCCAAAGCCTTCTCGGACGTCGCATTCGCCCATTCCTTGATCCACGCGTTGGTCGCCACCTGGACGACCTGCGCGCCGATCAGGGCTGTAAAGAGGATAAACCAAAATGGTAGTTTGCCCATGGATGACCAGTACAAGGTGTACGTGGCGAGACCGACCGCGCCGGACGCTTGGGACTCGCTTTCGACCAGCTTCTTCTTGGACCGTTCTTCCGCCGACTGTTGAGCGCTCTCGTGCGCTTTGACCGCCAGGACCGCTTTTTGAGTGTCGAGTGCGTCTCCCTCCACCCCGTCCAGCTGCGTCTCGATCACATCGGTCGGCTCGCCGAGCATCCCCGTAGTCCCGTCCATGACCGCCGCGAATGGCGTTTCGGCGATCGACGCCGATGCAGAGCTTTGTTGGGTCTCCATTTCCTCCGTCATCTCCAGTACACCATCCGCCAGGAGTTTCGCTGGTGGTCCCGCCGCGGTCACCCGCCCGTCTTCCAGCATGACCACGTAGCCGGCCGCAGGGGCGACGAGCGATACCGCGTGTGTGACCATAATGACCGTCCGACCCGCCATCAGTTTGCCTTGTAAGACCTGGTTGTAAAGATGACGGGCGGTCTGAGCGTCAACGGCCGAGAGAATATCATCTAGGATGACCGTCTTGGCGGACGAGTAAACGGCGCGAGCAAGGGTTATGCGGGCCTTCTGGCCGCCCGAGCAGGTCGTTCCCTTCTCTCCGACCTCAGTCTCGTCTCCGAGCTCAAAGATCTCCAGATCCCGCTCCAGTGCACAAGCGCGGATAACCTCGTCGTACCGAGCCCGCTTGAAGACCGACCCAAAGAGGATATTCTCCTTGATCGACGCCCCGATCAGCCATGGTGTTTGCGAGCAGTACGCGACGGTATCCGTCAAGCCGGTCTTGGGGTCTTTTGGGCAAATGTCGCGATTGGCCCGATCGTCAGGCATGAAGATCCGTCCGCCGATGAGATCCGTCTCGCCCAGAAGAGAAGTGATAAGGGTGGTCTTTCCGCATCCGACTGGCCCGACAACGATGCTGAGGGTGGACGGAGGGAAGGATAGGTTGAGCGGACCGAGCTGGAAAGCGTTCGACTCGGGCTTGTCATTGTCCGAGCTGTATCCGAGTACGGCGTTCGAGAAGCCGACAGCGGGGTCGCCAGGCCCAGGGCGCGAGAGCTGCTGATACTTGAGTGTATCAGGCTCGTCGAGGTACGCCTGGATCCGGTTACACGACGTGTACGCCTGGAGTAGCCGAGTGACGGTGTCTTGGATGAGAGCGAGAGGGTCGCGGAGGAGGTTGAAGAGGATGAGACTGGCAAAGGCCCGGTCGGCAGTGAGGGGTTGGTCGAGGACCATAGTGTGCACCGCAAACGCCGAAGCGGTAACAATGACTGGCGTTCCCCAGACGAGCACCTGGAAGAGCACGGCGATAGCGAATCGCTTTGCCAAGACCGCCAGCTCCTTGTTCCGGGTGATCATCATCCGATCAAAGAACTTGCCCTCCCATGCGTTGAACTTGATCAACTTGACATGGCTAATGACCTCGGTGACCGCCTCAAGCCGAGCGTCCGTGGCGCCCATGAAGGTCCGCTGAATCTCGGAGTAGACTCGCCCGACGTAGCCGCCGATGGGTAGGAAGATGAGGAGGACGACGATGCCGGCGATGGCGGCGAGACCGAGGGTGTTGTAAAGGAGGATGGCGTTGATGATGATAGCGGTGGGGCATGAGAAGAGATAGTGGATGTAGGCGCAGATTTCCGAGATGTTGAATGCGTCGTTGGAGACGAGATTTGCGATACGGCCATCGCTGGAACCGGTTGCCGCTTGGTCATCCGTTCCGGTAGGACTAGCCTTGGTCGACCCAGCAGTGTCACGACGGCGAAGGGCCTTGGCAAAGACCTCGGTGATGATGATGGCCCGGATCCGAATGCACAGCCGCCGCCCCAGGAAGAGCGACTGACCCATGACAATGATACCGAGGCACTGACCGCCGGCCATCATGGCGACGTAGAGATAAGCGATATGGGCAGGGGTGTTGGACGTCTCTCGTTCGCTGACAAACTGCAGCAAGAGCCGAAGTCCGGTAGGTGGGAGGTACTGAAGGCAGACAAAGATCAGAGCCCACATCTGGCATTAGCGATGCCCTCTCTTAGACTCACGCTTTGCGCGGCAATATCTGGGATGAAGAACCTGAACAGGTTCCAGCCCAGATCTCGCTTCCTCTCTTCTCCCAGATGCTTCTTTGCCCATTGCGCGTCGTACCACGCCTGATCCGCCCGGAACGCAGCCAATGCGGATACCGCTGCGTCGTCCTCCCTCAGTGCGGGAATATCGCCTAGAGTAACCGTCTCTTTGTAGTGTCGCACCAGGAAAGGCAGCATGAAGACGTAGGTCGCGCGAGAGAAAGCGGCTGAGAATGAGCTGTGTCCGCGTCATGAACGTACAAGTTGGTTCCTCGATGTGATGTGGAAGGTCTGTCCCGTAGCTGCCCAGACTACCTCCTCCTCTTGATCTCCCCGCCGATAGCAGTCCCTGCATTCTTGACGCATACGGCAAGCTCATGAGCATAAGCCAGTACACCACCTCGACGACAGTCGGAAGGATATCTGCCAATGCTGGGTGTGCGCTCTGCAGGACGTTGCTCCGCAGTAGCAGGAGAGTCGGGATGAGATGGATGATGAGGAGGGGCGCGATGGTAGGTCGAGGCATAAGTGAGAACAGGGCGACGTATATCTTCATATCAGTATGTACCCTTGATCAAGGCAATTCTCAACTCACTGGGAATGCGATCCGCTTCCAATCACCCTGTACCGCACATCCCCATGCCACAGTCCCCAGCCACACCAGCGCACCAGTCACACCCGCCGCCCACCTGACTCTCCTCCATCGCCTCACAGACGGTCCCTCCTCCTTGCTAAAGTCCTCAATGACCTCCGCAGCCTCCTTTCCCCCCAGCTTAGCCTCGACCTCCCCTTCCCGCGGTGCTGGCAGCACATTCGCCGCTAGAGCCGATAGTATAGTATCCGACTCTAAGCTGATGAGGTTCAGATCACCTATTGGCGAGGTGAGGCGGGACGGGGATAGAGGCGATCGATATCTCGATGAGCGAGATAATCGGGAGATGAGCAGGATGAGGAGCGACAGGGGTATCAGGGCGAGACCGGCGTTGGCGAGATAGCTGTCCTGTCAGCGAGGTCCATGACTGTAAAGCAGGCGGCAGGACTCACCGCTGCCTTACGCATGGCGTAAAGTCAACACCATCCCAGATAGCCTGGCATTTCCAGCTCGTCAAGGTTGACATCGCGGAGTGTCGCCTTCACGCGTGTTGCTGTGCTGATCCTGCGAGAAGCGAATGAGGCGCGATGTAACCCTTTGGGGAGCTATCGATCTGGTTAGCCCACGTCCAGACTGAGAAAGATGAGGTAGAGATGAGCCTGTGCACAAAGATAGATAGCTGGCACCATGAGGTGCAGAAATCTCGCCCCGGCCGATACGCGGGCGTTCTCCGAAATTACGTTATATGGGTGGGGCTCCAGGCCAATTTCAGCGGATTTCTACAACGCCGTCAATGTCCGTAGTGAGACACACCAGCCAACTGCGCCAATCCAAGTGAGACATGCGCACGGAGTACAGCTACAGCAGCTAGCTATAATATTGGCCATCCATTGCTCAATATACATCAGAACTTCAATCCGCCGACAGACAGTCCGCTGGAGACACGACTTTATCATGTCAGGTGTGTCCCAACCTGAATTGTATCCAGATCGCGGCGATAGCTTGGCTGACTGTCCAGACAATCAAGCCATACTCGAGGAGGAATTCGAGGTAGGTTCATCTACCAGCTCGAGTTGTTGCGAGCGGCCGCGGACTGACAGGTCAGGTACTGGAGTCCATCTTTCCTGATGAGCTCGAGAGTGCGTCTTCTCCTTTCCCTCCACGTTGGGCTTTAGGCTGATCTTGCAGAGCTCGGTGAATCTTCCGTGAGAATACGAATCGAGCCCGAAGAGCCATCAGCATCACATCCACGTCAGTGTTGCCCAGCGCCGCGAGCCCGCCGAGCTGACCCAGTAGTCTCCCTATATCTCAATGTCGACTATCCAGCCGAATACCCAGATGTCATCCCCGAGCTCGCTTTGGAGCCAATAGATGAGGAGTCAGGCGAATTGAGGGATGGGGAGGAGGAACGGATATTGAGAGAGCTGCGGACTATCGTACGTGCTGCGTCACATCCAGCTTGTATTCGAGGCTCACCCGATGCAGGCGGAAGAGAGTCTGGGTATGGCAATGACCTTCACAGTTGCATCTGCCGCCAGGGAGATCCTCGCTGTGGTCGTTGGCGAAAGATGGAAGAAGGAGAGGGACGAAGAGGACAGGAAGGCAGCGGAGTATGAAGAAGTGAGTCCATATACCTGCTTGCAGATGAACAACTCGACACGGAGTGAGCGGTCTGATGAGGGGTTCTCGGCTGACTTTTGCAGAAAGAGGCAGCACGGACAAGAGGTACCCCACTCACACCCGCGACGTTCAACGACTGGCGGAAGGAGTTTATGGCCGCCCTCAAAGCCAAGCGGGAGAGGGAAGAGGAAGACAGGGTCAAGGCGCTGCCGCCAAAGGAGAAGGAGGAGTGGAAACGTCGCAGAGATCGCTTGAGTGGTATGTCTCGCCTTATCGCGTTGGGGTCTTTAGCTGATGTATAGGTCGACAACTGTTCGAACAGTCCAAGGCACTCGCCACGTCCGACGAGGCATTGTATGAGGAAGGCGCAGCAGAGGTCGATTTCAGCCAATACTCGCGTGAGCAGCGAGAAGCAGATCGGCGGAGAGCAGAGGAGGAGGAGGAAAATAGGAGAAGAGGGCTGGTCGCGGACGATAGTGATAACGAGTAGGTACCCCACCTTGCAAGCTATGTCACGGCGCAGGTATTGCTTGGAGTATCTACGTGGTGCTCATCGACATTGACTGGTCTTACTCAGCTGATGACAAATGTTTGACGATCGTGATTAGCTGTTTCGCTAGCGCGGCCAGTTCCTGGAAACACGGTTTTGTAACTGATAAGACGTCAGGGAGGGTGGCACATACTAGATGCTGCTTGAGCCCCTGAACATCCTTTCAACCGAGACACCTTTATGGCACGTGATGACACCCCCCGACGGCCACCTCGGCGCAGGCGGCCATATATCAGCAGGGTCCTGATCCGCCAGCGCCATACACCCCCTCAACCTCCCACACCTCCGTCCTCCTCACCCATCTACAACTCCATCAGCTACTACTCACACACAACCAAACCTGTCCACTCCACATCATTCTCACGGGACTTGTATACAGACTATGCGCTAAAGGACACCTCCATCGCCCACTCCCACTCCCGCCCTGTCGCCACTTTACCCGTGGCCTCACATATCCTACATGTCCTCCCGCTCCAGCACCACATCCACCGCCACTATGGTCACCAGTGGCGCCACCTCCGTCGCCTCATCTGCCAACAGTCGCCCAAATTCCACGCCCGTTGCCACATCGGCACGCGCCCCCTCCAAGGCCACCAAATCCAAGTATCGACCCCGTCTCCACCCATCCGAGCTCTCCAGCAAGATCGAAAAGTTCTTCTCCCCCATCCTCTTCCCTCGCGCACCCGATCGAGCCCCCGTCCTACCCTCGCTGTCCCGCTCGAAGCTCGCCCCGGCATGCCCCGATGCAGACAAAGGGAGCGCCCCGACATGGCGTATCAGGCGATTCAAGAAATGGAGAGATCAGGTCCCCGAATTGCGCTTGGTTCTTCTCGATCCGCGTCGTCGAGGTAAGTCCAACCGTCTCTTGGTGATGATGAAGACTGACGAGACAGGCCACATGCTACGGTATCAGACCTACGCCCTTCCCTTCCCGACGACCTGGCAGCGCGGTGTCAAGCGCAAGATCTTCCCTCGCGGCCGAGAGATCAAGGATTACTCTGACTGGCCATCCTTGGCTGCGATCAAGACCCGGCGAGCTGCAGCTATCAAGGCGAGTACTGCGCCGCCCCCGCCCACGCCGGGCACTTCGACGCCAGCAACCAAGGGCTCCGGCTTACCGCAGAAACCTCCAGTCCCTGCCAAACCACACATGACTGGTCCAGAGAGAAGGAAAGAGCGGGTCAGACTAAAGCAGCGCCGGTGGGTCCTGTACGCGGAGAATGAGCGGAGGTGGCGAAAGGGCATGCGAGAGGTGATGCGGGGCATCGTTCACTTCCAAGAAGGAGCTATGTGAGTCACAGTCTTTGCGGGTCGTGAATTGGCTGACAAGTAGGCTCGAGCCGGACAAGTGGCAAGATGGGAAAGGCGTCTGGTTACCAGACTTTGATCCGGATGAAGTGACCAATATGTGAGCGTTTTTCCACTCCAGTCTCACTCTCTTGTGATCCCGAGCTGACATGTCAGGACGAGAATGTTCCGGGATGTTCGACGCGATCCATCATTGGTCTACACGATGTCGACTAATATCGAGCCAGTCAAGGGTCGAGCAGAAGCGGAGGCGGCCTTGCGCAAGAATGAGGCGGAAAGACAAGCTCGGAAAGAGGACCGGAGGAAACAGCGGGATGCAAAGAAGGGTGTAACCACACCTGCAGTGCCGGATACGACTAATCAGCAACCAGACGGCCTCAAGGTCAATACGCCGAAGACCGTGCCCGCAGCCGTCGAAGCCAAGGTGACAAAGAAGACCAAAAGGGTGTCAGGCGCGACCGATTCTCAGCTCGGTATTGACGAGGTGCGGCCAGCCAAGGTCGGACCGGGTACGATACAGAAACCCAGAGCTCTGGCTGAGGATGGCCCTGGTGGCAACACGATCGCAGTGAAGGCGCCAACTCCTGGATTGGGGCCTCGCGTCTCCCGCTCACAGCGCAAGATCGGCCCAGCTACCGAAGCGGAGGCGAAGAGACGATCTCAGCGAGCGGAAGGATCCTCGAGGACCGCCTCGAGCTCCCAGCCGTCGGTTGAAGCAGCAGTCGCATCAACCTCTCGTCCACCGCGCTCAGGGGTCAAGCCTCCGGCAAGGCTCTCCTACGACGTCCCGGCCAATGCGCCAAAGATCACTCCTTTCCCCTCATCCTCCCAGGATACAGTAGAGGCAGCCCAGCATGACCTCTTCAAGCTCCTCGCACAGATGGCCAAGCTTCAGATCAAGCGTGATAAAGCTATCCGGGACGAAGAACAATTGGTGCAACAATTGGCCAAGACGTCAGATACCCCTTCCTCCGGCAGAGCCAAGCTGGATGCCATCTCTGAAGGCCCGCCCGCGGGTAGCAAGGCAAACGGTTCGGCAGATCCCAGTGTCAGCCTGAGATCCTATACTGGGCGCGAGATGGACCGACGCGCCCGCTTCCGGTCCAAAGCTCAACGCGTCGTCGCTCTGGCAGACATCAGCACAGCCACCCACAACCCGCCATCTATGCCCTCCCTCGCTTCTTCAGACTCTACAGAACCCACCGTCCGCCCGCCTCGCCTTGGTTCATTATACAAGGATGACGACACCCGCCAGCTCACCACGCCACCGTCCACCACGTCAGGCGCTAGCACCCCCTTCTCGCTCGTGCTCGACGACATGGTCGGGGACGATGAGCAGCTCGATATGGCCATGCTGGACCGCTATCTCAAGTCGTTCCGGCTCAGCAAGAGTGATCAGGTCGATGATGATGATGAGTCAGATGATGAGGTGGAGTATGTTTCGCTGAGTGGTGAAGGGGACACAGCCCGCACTGGTTCAGTGGTCGACACGTATCAGTCTTGTTGATCGGCACTGGTCTCATCTGCGGGGAAGGGATACTCGATGTAGTCTGTAGTTCTACCTGTATGCATAGCTCTATTCACCCGTGAACATCCGTACGACCAAGTATGCTGTCGCGCCAAACCACCGGAACACTAGCGAAGGTCAGCTTGACTCACCTCACAGAACTTCAAGCGGAAGCTTACATGCGAGTCCAGCCACGGTATACAGCAAGATACCCATATAAGTCGTGGCGATCGCGTCTGACCCTCCCGACGTTTGCCTGGTCGTCAGCTACGTTTCCCTCGGTATGAAGTGCCTAGCTCACAAGATCACAGCCGCCAAAGCACCATTCGACATAGTCCAAGCCAACAACACCTACAGTATCAGCACCGCCCGGCTTTTGATGAGAAGTATCGCTCACATTCGTCCTGAAGTTCTTGTAGTAATCTTCCTGTTTCTGATCCGCGCTGATGTTCGTAACCTCCTTCGGAGCCTTCTGCTGCAATGTCTGCAATTCGGCCGAGTAGATGGCGTTGATATCCTGCTGCAAGACGGGCAGGTCGACCGTCACTTCATTCTTGTTGTTTGCGTCGGATTTGACGACTCCGAGGTCTTCGCTGACTTTGTCGGACCCTTTGGTTCCCCATGACTGGAGTGTCAACTGGCGGCTCTTTCATCGGTTCGAGGATCAGAGATACTCACCACATCGTGGACGTTGCAGAACGCGTACACGCTGTTACATGAGCCGCTGTTCTTACCCACGGCGAGAAGAGACCCAACTCACTTCATCACGTTGATATACGAAGGCGCCAGTAGGATGTACTGCAAGAAACTGGTGACTAACTGATCAGCTACAGCACATCTCGGACCCGGAGAGGGACCTACGCATATGCCACGGATCCAGCGCAAACAAGCTAGCCAAGATGTAGATTCCGTATGTCGCAATGAGCGAGACGACGATGTTGCGGAAGATGGCGTCCCCGAAGAAGGTACTGGCGGTGATCGGCCCGGACTGCTCTATACTCTGGATCCCCCTGACAGCAAGGTAGACTACGGTGTCAGCTGGTTGTCGATACAACGGACGAAGCAACTCACTCGCTGCGAAGAGCATGTAAACGGTCAAGACCGCAAAACCAATCATCGATATTGTGTACCCAACTTTTGACCTGAATGTCAGCTCTTGCGCTCGTCGGTCCGATATGCAGCCAGCTTAGCTCACCCAGCAGGCCGGTTCCCCAAGGACAGTAAGAAACATAATAGCAACAAGCCGATGTAAGCGAATTGAAGCGGGATATTGATGTACTTGTATCCGACCCAAGTGACGTTCAACGAAGAGGTGAGTACGACCTATGTGTAAGCTTATACAGAATTCATCGGCCTTCGGACAGCCATAGTAGAGTTCCAGACAGCTTACAAAGGCGATGTAGAAGTTGCCAAGAGCGAACCAAGAAAAGACAAGGTTGAGGACCTGATACAGGAATTCGATGTGCAAGAAGAATTTACGGGTGAAGGAATGACTGTACAGGTCAGCTTGAACTCGCACATGATGATCTTCAGTGACAAGCTTACGACGACCGGTAGAGGTAGCCAAAGTGGACGACCGAGTGGATGGCCGCGAAGAAGGACCCATTCAGCCATCTTCTCCGCTGAGACACTAGTTCGGGCACCTGCGAGTCAGCTGCTGCCCCTACCCCAGCGCTATAGGTAGCACTACTCACAGCATCTGGCACATCCGTGATCCCGTATGCCGACTTGACGTAGTGCAGTGTCCATTTGCAGGCGCGCTTACTGACCAGCTCCCAGCACAGAATACGATCTTCGGCTAGGTACATGTTGGCGGCGCTGATGGTGTCAGCTTCTGCTCATTACACAAGGATGTCTAGCCTGCAACTAACAAGATGCCCGCCTCGGAGCCGTGCATGCTCTCGCCGATAAAGTACTGCTTGAGCGGACCATTTCCCTTCTCATCGTTCTGCAGAGCGATGTACTAAGCTAGTCAGCTGCTGGTCGACATGCGGATATATCGCGTGAGGCAACTCACACGATACGCCGAGAAAGCACCGGGCCTGAATGGAGTCAGCTATCGCTCCCAGCGCTCTGAGACGGAGCTTCTCAACTTACAGTACAGTGATATACCCAAAGATACTCTCGAGCGGCTTGTCCAAGATATTGCTCATCTTATACTCAAAGTTCTGGGCAGCGACGAGCGGGTTGATGAGGTTCCGCCAGAACATCCCCTTGAGGGCGACAATCTCGCCGCATGCTCCGCCGACTGACGAGTTGATGTCGAACGCTTTCCAGAGATGGTAGATGGAGTCTGGACCGGGCTGAGTACCGACGTCTAGAAGTACACAGACGCTGAAGAGTGAGCTTTACGCTAACTTAATCGTGGATGTCTCAGCTCACTTCGGTCGCAGACATGCACCAAATGCACTTCCAAGTCAGCTTCTCGCGTCTGAAAGAGGTGAAGACCAGGGAGCTTACTTGAAGAACCAACGATGACTGTTGATCTGCACTTGGTCAGCTCACGGACTTTGCATGGGCGCAATATGCTGTCAGCTGACCTTTTTCTGATTCTTTTCCTTCATACAGAAGATCATTTGAACGGGTACAGCCTGGGGCTCGTTGCCGCGGATCTTGTTATCTTTACTGATCCACACTGATATGTCAGCTCGACAACCGCCAAGGTCTAGCTAGCAATTGCGGGTTAGCTTACATTGTGTTGTGTATTCGTAGAGATGGGCGTGCTGAAATGATCAGCTGCGGCCCGATCTTCAAGTGGGTCTGGGGAGTCGCTGTTCAGCTAGAGAGTGGAAGAGGTCCGGCCGCCCAGGAGAGGTCCTAGTATACGCCTATAGACCGATAGGGGCGTACCACACCACGCCAAGCGGGCGTAGAGCCTGGAGAGGAAAGAGCACGTACCACCGGCTTTCCGTTGATGACATTCTTCCCCACCCCATCCTGATACACCCCCAGAGCAGCCAATACCGACCTCGTCCGAGGGTTGATCTTTTGTCTTCCATCGGCGACCACGCAGATGACGACCTGAAGATCAGCTTCCTGACCAGCTCCCGAGGATAGGCGAGGGACCAGCTGACCTTCTTCCACCCATCTTTACCCCACGTCTTACTCTTGCCCCTTCCGCAAAGATGCGCCACATTCTGCATGACACCTCGCATTGTCCGGCAGAACAGCTCGTCGTCTTCGTTGTACATCGTAATGACGATGAAGAGCTCGGTCTGGCGTGGAGGATCATATAGCCGCTGACGGAGGGTGTATTGGTCGGCCTGTCTATGAGTACGAAATCCGCCCCGAGAGTGAGTCGGGCTTACCATGAAATCGTTAGGATCGCAGGTGACTGCGGTGTAACGCATACGGGTAAATTCGTTGCCCTCCCGTATCGCGCACTGGTTGAGCAGAATGCTGGGGACTTCGTTATCAACGACAAAGTGCCCTTGGAACAGCCTGACCCATCAGCACTAGCCTCGCATGCCAGCAGATGACGGCCTGACTCACTTGACCCGCTTCTGCGTCTTGTTCCGCCTGACCACTCTAGTCGGTACCGGCCCATAATGCACATTCACATCCTCCTCGTCCGCGCCCAATGCCCCGCCTCTTGATCCCATATCCCCATCATCTCGCAGTTGGAACCCCCTTCCCGACGCCGAGCCTGGCCCGAAAGCCGGCTGCGCATGATTCAGCAGCGGCGCCGAGTCATTCAGATCTCCATCATCCTGCCCGCCCGCCAGGTTGCTGCCAAAGGAGCTGGAATGTTGCATTCCGTATGGACCGCCTTGGTTTGGTGGGTACAGCATATCCGAGGAGGTGTGCTGCAGCATCGGCGGAGGAGAGCTCAGTCGATGATCAGGCATGTTGACGCCATTGTTGAAGGAGCCCGAGTGGGGGATGAAGGCAGGGTTGGAGTCGAAGCGGGTCCGTGCGGGCTCGAGGGCAATGTGCGGGCGGGAAGGCGAGAGGGAGGTAGAGGGGTGCTGTAGAGGTGCCGCCGAGTTGGAGTTGGGCATGAGTGGGTAGGAAGGGTAGTGATGGCTTCCTGGAGGCTGCGCCCACTGCTGCTCCGATGTACCGTTGTCCCGGAACGGATCGCCGTACCCCTGTCCGCCCGGCGCCTGCAGCGGATCCGAGTACGGCGCTTGTCCGAAAGGCTGCGAGTTGGAGTGGTGCATCTGTTGAGGAGGCTGCTGCGGATGCAGGTTGTCGTATGGGTTCGGCGTCGTGCTGGGGAGGTAGGGTGCCGCCGGGAAAGGCTGCCCGGCATGTCGAGGTGGACTTTGAGGAGGAGGTTGATTTGGGTCGTATGGGTCGTAGGACCTCCGCGACGGGTCGTGGAAGATATCGCCCGGGTTCATCGCGTAGAAGGATGTCTATAGGATGTCTCTGTGTCGCCCAGGAGTAAGTCTGGCAGAAGTAGGGGTATCAAGTAATGGAACTCGAGTTGAGAAGGATGTTCAAGGCGTGGAAAGGAAGGTCGCGAAAGTGAAACGCGCTCCTGAAGAAATTACGTCACAGCTGTGGCGGTGGGCACAGCATCTGAGTTCCACAGTCACAGCAGCAGGGGCTGAGAGTAGCGCCACAAGCGGCATCAGTGCATCAGCGACGATAGCGCTACCGCGATGACGCTCGGCTGACATTGGAGCTTTGGAGTCTTGCGATGGGAAGATGTGTCAACTTGTCCTTTGACATTCCTTGCCTTTGCGACCGTGCGCTCCCCTTCCCCAGCTTGGTTTCAGATGTGCCATACGAACTTCCCGCCGCTTGATCGCTCGTGTTGCCCCTACTCGTAGATCGCCTCTAGATGCCGAGCCCGGACGAAGGCTCTGCGTCTCTTGCATGGGGAGAGCAACGCGATGCATGGATTATTCCGCGGAGTACGGAGCGGGAGGTATGGGAGCCCCCTTCCCCACGGTGGGTGCCAAGAGCTAGGTTGAATTTCCTAATGAAATAGGATACTCCCGCTAATGACTATTGCCTAAATCCTAATGAAATAGCTGCTTACGCTATTCGCCTTACGCAATAACGCGTCTGCCGCGTCCCGGCGGTTGCCGGTTGTGTACTCTTTGTTCGGAGCCTGGGCTTTGTGTGTTGACGAAAAACCTGAATTCTCAAACGGTCCTGAAGTGAACCCACGCGAAGACGCTTGGACCATACATACACCCTTCTATCTCTGTGCAGCTACTCTAGCTATCCCCTCTCATCCCCTCCTCTCCCCCCACCGACCTCTCGTCGCTCTTTACCCATCTCCTCTTCGCTCACGCCCCGACTTTTCCTCTCCCGCCCTCCCCTAAAAAACTCAGCTCAAAATGCTCGGCGACATGCTCGCCTGGAAACCCTCCCCGGGACCCGTCTACTCGCTCATCACCGGCGCATGGTCAGCTCTTGGCCTGCCGAGGCCGCCAATTCAGTACATCACTTGGGTACCGGGACAGTCGCCAATGAGCACCTACAAGGAGGTGGTTGCGGCAATTGGAACCTACTTGCTGGTTATTTTCGGAGGCAGGGAGTTGATGCGGTAAGTCTGACTAGCGGGCGTCGGGTATGAGGAGGAGGTCATTGAGATGGCGCAGACATGGCTGGGCGGAGTAGCAGGCGCGTGGGATAGTCGGGAGAAGCAGGTGACAACATGGTTCGCGTGGACGCGTGTGTCAGTCACCAACAAATCTCCGAATTTCACCCCCACTAGGTTTGCACCTAGCGGGAGGTCTTCTGAGACGGCCGGAGGTGTCTCTCGGCGGGGTGGTCAGGGATCATCATTCTCTGCGTGGATTTGGCGCTCTACAGCGCCGGCGGCATGTCTGTAGGGGGGTATTTCCGGAAGAGGTCCGAGCGCGTCAAGAGTTTCGTGGGGAGGTCCGCGGCAGTGGGGGAGGTCATGGATGTGGACTTTCAACTCTGTACCGCAGCTGACAGTGCAGAAACCGCCCAGCATTTAAGCTCACCGGCCCCTTCCAGGTTCACAACATCTACCTCACCGTCGGCTCGCTCCTAGTGCTCCTCTGCATGCTGGAAGAAATGTGAGCTGAGCTCTGCAGGCAGCATCGAGGGCTAGCTGACTCTCAGTCTTCCCCTCTACCTCAAGCATGGCGCGTATCACTCCATCTGCAGCCCCAAGATGTTCACACCGGTAAGCTTTGCTGCTTTCACAGTCTTCGAAGCAGGAAGCTGATCTGGATAGCGTCTCGTCACCTACTACATGATCAACTACTACATCAAGTATGTTGAGCTGATTGACACCGTCTTCCTCGTCCTCAAGAAGAAGCCGCTGCGTGAGTTGCTATTCCTGCACAACCTGCGAATCTTGCTGACTGCCAGAATTCCTCCACGTGTTCCACCACGCCGCGACCGCTATCCTCTGCTTCACCCAGCTTGAGGGCGAGACCTCGGTCGTGAGTTCTCCGCGCGACTTCTTCGCCCTAGCGCAAAGCTGACATCGCAGCAATGGGTTGTCATTGTGCTCAACTTGACCGTCCACGTCATCATGTACTATTACTACTACGCCACGGCCGGAGGAGCCAAGATCTGGGTGAGACCTGCCCCTCACCTTCCTCCCCGTTCAATCAGCTAACCCGATCAGTGGAAACGCTACCTCACGACCATGCAAATAACACAATTCATCATCGACATCTCGATCGTCTTTTTCGCAAGCACGTTACTCTTCACCTACCGGGCCAAGGCCGACCGATACCCCTTTTTCCCTTCTTCTTTGATTCCCTCCTTTTCGTCGGAGAAACTGCCAGAATGTGCGCCCGCGATTACCTCTCCCTCCCCCCTGTGGCGTCTCCCAGCTGACCACCCCTGTGTACGGGGAGGAGGCTGGCCGAAATCCATACCCCACCTTTTAGTACTACTAGCGAGGGCGCAAGCCTGAGCCGGGAGCGGATCCATTTTAACTCGTCCCCTTTCTTCCTGTTTCACCTCTTTAATCTTCTACTGGGGTATCGGTCGCCTGCCTTCTCCTCTCTCCGACTTCCCCAGTCTGGCACCCGAAGGGTCAAGCTAATCTTCCCGCAGCATACAACCACTTTGGCTACACCTTCGGGAAGGGCTATCTGCCCATTGTTGGCGACTGTGCGGGAAGCGAGGGCGCTGCGCTCTTTGGTTGTGGTCTCCTGACCAGCTACCTGTTCCTCTTCATTGCGTAAGCTTTCCCCTCACCATCTTTGATGAAGTCGTGGTGCTTAGCTGACAATTCACAGCTTCTACCGCAATACATACAAGAAGGCGTGAGTTGCCATTCTGCACCTACATCGACAGTGAGCGTAGCTGATCCCTTCAGCGCAAAGAGCAAGGCTGCGGCCCTCGCCAACGGCACGGACGGCGTCCGGGGGAGCGCCAAGTCCAAGGTGAGTCTCATCTGCTGGCTCTGGCGCAGACGTTGCGGACACAGCTGATATACTGCAGTAGGTGGTGATCCAAGGACCGAGGGGAACGGCGATTGTCACGGAGGTACAGTGAGGCACTGAGGGACGAGTGTGGGTGAGCGGGGCGGGGCGGATGAGGCAGGCGAGCGAGCGAGCGATGGGTCAAAGTGGAGGACCATCAGGGTAGCATGTCGGCGCGCATGTGGAAGGCGACAGGCGGGATGTCGCAGTTATGGACCAGTCAACCTTTTCCTTACTCTTCTTCTGTCCGTATAGGGTTGGACTGGACGGACCCCCTTCTTAGTTTCTCTCTACCTCTTTTTCGGAAAATCCGGCATATACAGACTAATATCCTTCTTCATACACATGCATTAGAGATACCGTTGGCAAGAGGCGATCCGGGCTAATTTCAGACTTCAGATCTTTGCCTTTCGTGTGGTTCCCGTTATTTGCTCGACGAGTTGCTTTGGCTGAAGAAGCGGATCACTTTTGGCTCCCTTGCATGTGATTTGCCGAAATGCCATGCGGTTCAGGTCCCAGAGGGACAGGGGCGGGACGAGCCATACCACGCCAATGGCCATATAGTGTGGGGCGTTCTGTGACATCAGCATGATCACCTATATATCCGCGTCCAGTCACTCACCTCGGCTGTTGAAGCCAGTATCACCGGCCATCATCTTCCTCCTCTTCCTCTCGCACGAAGCTCAACCCCTCGGTCTCCCACCCCTTCTGTGCGCCATCGTCACCTGCCTTGGCTCCGCCTTTTACATCCTCGGCGTCATCCTCCGTATCGTACATCAAGCAGAACTCTCCCTTTGACTGTAGAGCGAGCGTTGTTCCGTCAGGCGAGAACTGCAAGCCGTTCATGTGGAAGCCGGCGCCTACCGGGTCAGCTCTTCGTCTTCGTCCCGGTATCCCAGCCGGAGCACATATCGAAGCCTGAAGACCGGGCAGAGCATACCGTTTGGTATTCCGACACCCTCCATGACCCCTCCCCTCGCCCCTCCCTCCTCTCCATTTGTCTCGCCTTCATTCTCCCAGCCCTCTTCGTCCCATATGTAGACGCCTCCCCCGCCTAAAGCTGTACCAGCCTGTCCCTTACCCCCAGAGCTCCGACAGACGACCCCGACCCGCTCTTTCCCGCCCGAAGCCCAACGCGCACTCCGTATGTTCCGCGAGAACACTACGGCAGCTTTGTGCTTGATTGACGGAGCGGCGCCTGGGGCAGGGATGAGGGTGTAGATGTGCATGACTGTGGGCTGATTGGGCGGTAGGAGGAGGAAATGCCGGCCTGAGGGTGAGATGGAGAGTGGCAAGGGGGACGAGGGCGTCGAATATGCGCCGACAGCAGATGAGGTAGGACTCGGTAAGGGCGAGTTGAAAGGTGTCTGGTCAACTACGAGAGTGAGCACGTGCAAACGAGATCTCGACCATGGCTTGTAGCTCACACTGTACAATACCTCTTCCCCGCGTGTCCTTGATCCATCCCTCAGGTTCTCGCCAGACAGTCTGCCACATCAGCTCTTGCCCTCAACAAGCGACTGTATGACTTGACTTACCACATTCTTCCCAACTTTAGGCATTCCGCCATTCAGGACGGCCATACACCGCCACTCCTCAGCTTCCAGTACGCGCACCTTCCCATCCCAGCCCAACAGTAGCAGATACTGCCCTCCAGGCACCCACTCCAGGTGTCGGATACCCAGTCCCGGGTCTTCGTGTATGATCGTTGCGGCTGACGAAGGCCCGGATGGGGTCGTGGATAATGCTGATGGGGTAGGAGAGTATGTTGGGGAGAGATGTGAGAAGTGTGTGAGGAGGGGACCGATCGGCGAGTGGATGTATACCGAATACTACAATGTCAGTGTTGCGCCTCCGGTGGCATCGCAGGACAGCGAGCAGAAACGGACGGATAAGTGGCTATCCACAACAGCAATGAAACGACCACATGGGCTCCAGCTGATGTTCTGGACGTCGCTAGCTTGTAGACTAAAGTTCTGCGACATCAGCCTCGACACCCCTGTGTTTACCTCGGCGCGACACGACTGAAGACCTACACGGACGAGGGCATAGCCATCGGCAGTGTCGTACAGCCCGACACTCTCCTTACCTGAGTGACGTTCGGCTACAGCAAGATACCGATGATCAGGCGAGTATTTATGACCTGCCAATTCAGCTTACATTGTCCGCCAAAGTACATGCAACGAAAAGCCGATGCAAAGAAAGCAGACTCACATCCAGTGGAAGCCTTGGGATCCTGTATGGCGCTGGTCTGCCCAGTGGACAATGTGTAGATCAGAAGCTTCAGCTAGATTCGTCAGCTGAGGCTCGTAGGATCAGTCTGGCCGGGCAAGCAGACCCACCCCATGTTCTCCCCACGCAAGAACCTCTCTCCCTCCCTTGGCCCACTCGACCCTCTCTAACCCCTCTACACCACCTCCCATGATCTTGGCCACTTCACCATCCTCCCCTTCTCCGACAGCTCCCAGGC
Source organism: Dioszegia hungarica (assembly GCF_025882075.1). NCBI lineage: Eukaryota > Fungi > Basidiomycota > Tremellomycetes > Tremellales > Bulleribasidiaceae > Dioszegia > Dioszegia hungarica. The sequence continues at coordinate 164,016 of NW_026515772.1, forward strand.
CTAACACCCAAGCTACTCCTGCACTCCTCGAGAAAACGAGGATGTACAGCCCATCATCGGACCACTGGACCGAGCTGACCAAGTCCGACGGTGCGAGCGAGGCGAGGTGCCATGCGCGCACGATGGCGAGGTTGTTTGTGGAGCGAATAATCACTCGCTTTTCGTGAGCTGTGGCGAGGAAGGTGGAGCCCGGGGAGAAGGCGAGGTGGGCGGCGTGGTACAGAGGGGAGAAGTCGTAGCCTGACATTGCGATAGGTCCGTAGTGTCTGGATAGTACAGCGGTGATGCTCGTTTTCAAGAGCGTGGTTGATCCAGGTGAGCCACAGATTGTGTCCCCACGCTCCACGGAGCAGTAGCGTGTAAGAGGATCGCGAGCGCGAAGTGAGGGCAAGTCAAGATGGAAACATCCAGAAACGCGTGGAATTTGTTGACAACCAACTCGGCCGCGACCAGGTACCAGCGTTGCCCTATCGGGTAATTTGGCCTTGTTTCAGGATTCGCCCTCCAACGCTTACAATCGCAGGCTTCGGTCAGCAGAGCGGGCCAGCGCTCGGTTTCACTGATTGCACGGGGGGCAGAGTTACCAGCAATCATTGCGACTTACGCCTTCGAAAGCGAAAGCACGGGCTTCGGTCTGGTCATCTTGTAGACCTAGAGCTTGATCCCGGCAGCGAGTAGCTTTGACTGGATGAGTACCGGGGGCGGCTCACAGCGAGAGCAATGCTTATCACTGAATTGCTGTCACGACCATCATGGCAAAACCATCCGGGTGATGGACCTCATCTTAATGGCCAGCACGCCTCCGTCGGCAAGCCACAAACAGACAAGACATCATCAAAAGACGCAGTAAGGCCGGGAGTACAGCGCAAGCGAGTCAAAACAGCCGGGACCTCTGATCAAGGAATGCCTTTTCAGGTTGGTCAGCTGACCTGGACTCTAAATATGTACATGTCCGAATGATTTTATTTTTAGATGTATGAGTTCGCTGACACTTGCTAGATCGCCATCTGTCCATCTCCATACCAGGGTAGCCCGCACCCCGTATACGCCTCCCTTCTGAGATCCTTCTTACTCTTGCAGATCGCCCTTCCCACCTGGGCTCCGTGCCCTCGGCGAAACACCCGCCCCACCCTTGCTAGGGTAGTTCCCACTCGCCAGTGCCTGGAACGTCCCGCTACTCGCCATACCGGGCGTCTTTGGCGTAGCCGACCCCGCCAGACTGGTAGCTGTGCCAGCTCCCCCGCTGAGCGGCATCGATCCACCAGGGTTCAGCTGAGCCGTCTCCAGGTCGATCGCGTCTGAGCTGAGGAAACGCCACCATCCCGCCGCGAGGGGAATAGTGGACAGGTGCCAGAGCGCGTGGGCGTCGAGGAGCCGGAAGAAGGGGGCAAAGTCGAGGAGTTCGAGCGACATGGCCAGGGTGGTCAAGAGGACGAGCGCGAGCGGGGTGGATGCGTTGGTGGACTTGACGCGGATAGGGTCTTGCGGTGGGTATGGCTGGAGCGCTAGGACTCGGCCGCCGATTTTGAGGGAGGGGAGAGGTGCGTAGAAGCTCGCGGACCAGAGGATCCAGAAGAGCGAGTGGACCGACGCAAGGACGACGTTGAAGGCGGTGTGGTAGCCGTAAGGGAAGTAACCGGCGGGGAAGGAGAGGAGGTAGGTGAAGTGGGAGATGGCAAGGAAGGCTATTCCCGCGATGACGGGCAGGCCGAGCCGGGAAGTTGAGGTAGGGGTGATGAGTGATGGGACCCGAAGGACCGTGTAGAGGAGAGACATGGAGATGGTGAGGGTTGCGGAGAAGTAGTCGAGCCTCTCTGTAAGAGGTGTATCTGAGAGTCAGCCTTGAGTTCCCATCTGATTTGCCAACGTTCTCGGCCCTTTGCTCTAGGAAACCGAAGGCGTTCTGGCACAGACAGATAAGCGAAACTTAGCTCACCTCTTCCGTGGAACACCGCCGACCATATCCAAGTGTTCATCTGGACCCCAGCGATGACCTCCAACCATCGCCGCATCTTATTCTCTCGCCGCACTCGCCGCCTGACCTCTTGCAGCCCCTTGTAGTGTACCCAGAAATTGCCGAGGGAAAAGATAAGCGAGAGGGGCTCTTGGAAGGGTCCGAGGCGGTAGAAGGGCCATTTGCCGTAGACTGAGTATCAGCATGGCACCCTATATCGAGGACTGAGTTGCAGCAAGGGACAGAAAGGAGTCAAACTCACATTGATGCCACCTACTTCCCGGTTTTATGTTATCCGTGAAACTGTGCATACAGCTGTACTTGCAGTTCGCCGAGCAGTCCCAGCCTGCCGCTTTGAGGTACCACGGATTTGTGTCCACCTGGGACGGGTCGCAGTAGGTGATAGCGCAGCCCTTCAGGCAGTGCTGATAGGTCGGGTTGCGGTCGCCTGATGATGCGAGAGCTGGGGCCGCGATCAAGAGGGAGACGCCCGCGAGCAGCAGAAGGGGAGTGAAAGAGCGCATGATGGGGAGGAAGGGCGGGGGGGCGCTTGGTCGATCTAAGGATGTAGCGAGGCGCTGTGTAGGTCTGCCTATAGCTCACGGGTGGAGAAGATGTATGATGTAGATAGACTGAAGATGTTCTTTTGGTGCGTTGTTCAGGTACAATTTGGTTAGACGCGTCAAAAGCGGGCAAAAGACGCGATGTGGGGCTCCAAAAGGGCAAAGTGGCTCCTGATCGAGAGGGTATTGTCCGAGAGCAGCTTGCGTCCTTACCATGACCTTCTCCAGCTATGGGTAGCATAGCGCAGGCGGTGTCTGCTACATCTTCGGCGAACGTGAAGAATCACCAGCATCCTGGCGTGGCGCCAGGCTCGGCCGAGTCATTCCTCTTCACAGGCGTGTCTCGGGATCTCAGACCTTCCCGCCTCCTGCCTTGCAGCAGTATTGATGTCTTGAGAAACGGCTCGGTCAGGCTACGACGAGTACGGCTGTTCATCATGCTCCCTGTGTGATCCGTATGGAAGTCTTCCAGAAGCATCAAATGTTACTTCGGAGGGCGCCACACCTCTTTCCTTCTTGCACGCTCTGTGGGTTGAGCCCGCCCTCATTGCGCATAGCACGGTCATATCCGTCCGTTTCAGATTACATTGATCTTACGGTCTATCCCAGCGACGATTGTGCGGCCCCTCAGCTTCAGCCGTCGCAGGCTTTTCACCATGGCCACCTCATGGCCTCATCTACTATCATCGACCAGCTGCCACTCGCATGCCGTAAACTCAGTCGCGTCCAGAACTCAGAATCTCGTCTTGATCTCGCGCATCCCACTTGAGCTTGCAATACTTTCCGCTTTCTTACCTTTCACAGCTTCTGAGTTACCCCCCTAGACGGCACGGATCCCATCAAGATGCCCTTATCTGCCGAACAGACCAAAACAATCACCCGAAAGCTGAAGCAATGGCTGGACAATGACCGTCAAATCGTCACATTCCGTCAAGTCAGCCGGGAGGTGGGATGTCATGTCGATATAGCGAAGAAGTGAGTACATTCCCTGTTGATATCGGTCCATCAGATAGATAGAAGGAGACCTTGCTACTGGTACCACCTCTCACCGGACTTTCACCTGATGCTTCAGCGTTCTTCTCGAGCACGCCCGCTTGAACCCCTCGCTGGAGATCACCTATCTCCTGTCGGGCCCTCTGCTGTCCACTTCATCGCTAGCCTATACGCAGCTGCCAAGCGAAGGTATCCAGCTGGATGCTAAAGCATTAGCGCAGCTCGAGGCCAGCCAGCGGATCAAGATCGTGGATATGGACGAAGTCTCGGACGGAGAGCGGAATTCGGAGGACGGGACTGAGGGGGATGATGAGCTCGTCGGAAACGACAAGGGTGAGCCTGACCACCTCGATTGGCACGACGAGTAACATCCTGAGCTGATTTTGTAGGTGGTGAAGGCGGAATAGCCGGGAACGGCGCGGACTTTCTTCAGCCCGAAGCCGACACCATCTTGAAGCCCGAGGAAACGCCCAGATGGGGCGTGGTCATGACTCAGCAAGCTCAACTCGAGAGTGAGTATGCACTGAGACTTCAGTTCTACCGATGCTGATAACGTCAAGCCAAATGGGGACTCTTCGAGCCTGCAGGACTAAACATTCACATCTACGCCCTTTCGCCTGCGCCCATCACCGTAAGCTCTCGATCAGACCTTCGGGACCTGATACTGACACGGCAGGACCCTGCGCAGTACCTCGTCCCCAACACCCTCCTCCGGCAATACCCTAAGTACAACGATGTAAAGTACGGCGGGATCAGCGGCGACTTACCAACCGAGGGATCCGGCTCCGGTTCCGGCTCAGGCAGCAAGGCGCTCAAAGATGGCGGGATGAACTTTGGGTCGGGGCCAGTCGTGTCCGGCAAGAAGGCGGAAGTGCCTATCAAGAAGGAGGTCGACGTGAAGGCCAAGGGAAAGGCTGCGCCTGTTGTGGCTACCAAGGTGACGAAGGAGGAAGAGGTCAAGAAGGAGGTGAAACCAGCTGTGAAAGGGAAGGAGACCAAAGAGGAAGCGGTTGCGGAGGCGCCGGTGAAAGCCACAGCCAAAGTAAGCCCTTCCTGGGCGACACGGTCGTGGTTGCTGCTGATGCGACAGAGCAAGGCAGAACCTGCAGCTACGTCAAAAGCCAGCACCTCGACAGCGAAAAAGTCGTCCCAGCCCAGCCAATCCCGCTCCAAGAAACGCATCATCACTTCGGACGACGAGTCCGAACCTGGCTCCAACCCCGCGACAGATACTGCCGAGCCTCCCGCTTTGTCCCCGCCAACAGCAGCCAAGAAGGCACTGACGAGCAGCATGGTGCGCGCGAGTGACGACGCGGCGATGCTCGCGATGATGGACATGGACATGTCGGAGGAAGAGGAGGAGGTGGAGACGGTAGAGAAGAAGGCGCCTAAGGCGAAGCCAGCTCCGAAGGCAAAGGCGGCGGAGAAGAAGGCTGGAGATAAGAAGGGGGAGGCGAGTGGAAGTGGGAGAAAGAGGCGGGTAGTCAAGAAGAGCAAGACGGAGATTGACGAGAAGGGGTATATGGGTGAGCTTAAAAGTTCCTGTGCACGTCTACCGGTCAAGCTGATCAGATAGTGACCAGAGACTATACCTCGGAAGAGTCGTATTCTGGCGACTCGGACGCCGAACCCAGCAAATCAAGAACCGCCGCCAAGCCCCGTAAATCCGCCACATCCACTTCGAGCGCTTCACTTGCCAACAAGAACACGTCGTCTCAGCAATCACGCGCTTCGTCCGTCTCGACAGATATCAACGATGAGAAGGACACAAAGAAGGGCGGATCGACGGGCCCGGCGGGATCGAGCAGTTCTGTCGGGACTGTCAAGCCGAAAGCGCCAGCTCCACCGCCCAAGAATGTACCGGGGAAGGCTGGGAAGCCAAAGGGCCAGAGTACGCTAGCTGGATTCTTTACCAAGAAATAGGCAGATGAGGGCTTGTACATGCAGGCTCTTCTGGCTCTATGATTCTGCAGCGTACAACTGGGAGCTTCATGACTACATCTTCATATCCGTCCAAAATGGGGACGGAGGCATCGTACTCTTCTCGTCTGATCTCGGCTGTGACGAAGTTGCGTCCTGCGGCGGCTGATCCGAGGTCGACGAGGTCAAGACAGGGGTGGGCGCGGCCTCTTGCGGCGGTGGTGGCGGAGCTTCTAGCGAAGCTGAGGTTGTCGTTGTGTTGTCTTGAAGGGGTGTTGCCGATCCCGCGCCTTCGGCATCTCCGCCCTCCGTCATGACAGTGTCCATTTCTGCGGATGCGGGCGGATCCGATCGCTGCCGGACCGGTCTTGGACCATCCCTTGCATATATCCTGGCGGGTCAGTGCCATCCACGATCTGATTGGCAGCGCTTACAGTGCGTATGGTCCGCCGCCCATCCAAAGGCCCGTCTGGTCCTTCTTCATAGCCTCGAATTGAACCTGAAGGTGGTTAGCGGCAGCTCTCGCGCAGGGAGGACAACCGAGTGAACGCGGAAGCAGAGGACGAGACATACCTCGGTGGCTTCGTGTTCTTCTATCTTCCACCAGGCGCCATTGTCGGCCCGGACATAAGCGTACAGGTGCTTGCCCGGTATAGTCGCTCCGTCGTGCATCAAAACAGCGCGTAGCGTGTACTACGAGATCAGCAATATCCCATGGCCAGAAAGCTGTACGGGTGAAGCTTACCACATGCTGATTATACTCTGGCTGATCCGTCTGAAACAAGGCCCCACCGATGATCTCCTCTTCTCGCTTGAGGTCTGCTTGCAGCGCCGTCGATTTCGCTTGCAATGCCTCCAGTGTGCTCTCCAGCTTGAATGCGGGTCAGCCGCCGCTCTTGCTGGTATGATCAGCGAATGGGCTCACCTTTGCCTTCAGCTCCGTTTGCAATTCCAAGCTGTTCTCGTCATTATCGGTAGATGTGGCTTCGTAGTGCTTGATAACCCTGGACAGTCAGCTGGTCTGTTCGCTCGGTGATGCAGACGACAATCTATTTTGGTTCGAGAACGTACGCGGAAAGACTGTCTTGGAAATTGTTGCCCTGGCAGGATCAGCTATACTCCAGGCCATTGCAAGGGCTTGATCCTGTAGTCTGTAGCTTACCTGGTACTGGGTCAGGTGATCAAGACGTTCCTTGAGCCGCCTGTGATTCCCTTTCGCCACCGCCTCCTGTGCTCTAATCTGAGTTGCCCATGCCAAGTTCTCCTTCATAAATCGGTCTATTTCGTCAGCACAGCCCCTCGCAAGATGATACAAGCCTCGACTCACCCAATACTATCCTCTCTTCCAATTCCCACACTGTCCGCTCCGCCCCGAATGTCCAAATGAGAGACACCGTCAGGACCTCGGCAATCTCTTCCATCGCCTTTGCTGCCGCATCCGGCCGCCATAGCACATCTGCAAGATGCGGGTAGATGCTGTGTGGAATGCCTGCGCTGCGCTCCAAAGTGACGTAGTTGGGTAAATCTCCCAATTGAGGATAGACGATCGAACATGTCAATCTGCGTATCAGCAATACACTAACGGTCAAGATAAAGGCTGAGGTCAGGAGGTTTGTGTAGACCTGATCGGCGGACCTGAGCAGAACGAGCCCAACGAAGACAAGTCGACACCTACAGCTCTGGTCTTGCCCAAATCGGGGATTCCTCCTTCAGCGCAGGAAATTTTTCCACCTTTGTCTGCATAGCCCTGACGAGTTCTTTGCCAAGCTCCATCAACAGAGCTGATTCTCTCAGCAACGGACTCAAGTTGCTCATGGAGACCCATACACCTTTAACTCACGAATTTGAGAATCCCTAGGCGGCAGCTGGGATCCAGGTCTGATTGGCACGAATAAGCGGATGACCTCGTCTACCTCGACGAACGAGTCCTTCGAGGAGGATCCAGCCTGGAACAGCTTCTCGAGTGAGGATTGGCCTACAGACCTGTCAGCTTGTTACGGTCATCAAGCCAAACAAGTGCTAGGCAGAGCGTACTAGTGGTAGTCGATGGGGTGGAATCTTCTGCCTGATCGTCCTCGACGAAGTGTAGGATCGCTGCGCGGACTTGCGGAACGGCGTATAGGGCTTGCAGGAAGTGTGCGCCGTAGGCCGCTTCCCCAGACTCGGACAAGAATACAAGTGGCCTGCTATTTTCAGTGAACTGCCATAGTCACCACGCGGATGACTCACGCTCCTTCCTTCCTTTGCTCAGGCTTTGGGCGTGTGACGTGCTGAGCGGCAGAAGCGGAGTGAAAAGAGGCGGTCATGAGCGAGTCTTGTATCGCTCTATTCAGGTCCTCGTCCTCCTTGGACGGCTTATCCTGATAGGTGAGCTCGTCCAAGACCGCGAAGGGGAAGACCTACATCTGCTCCTCGCAGTGTGATCATCGCCGATGCCCCCGCTTCCTCCTTCGTGCTCGGGCCAAAGAGGCTGCCCATGACCTCGCTCTCCTCGTCCAGCTCGTTCAGTTCCTTCTGCTTCTCCCGGTCCGGGCTTGGTGGGGGAGCAGTAGCTCTGATGCTCCGCTCCCTCTGCTCTCTGTCCTCCCCCATAGCCGAGTCGCCCAGATCCGTCTCCTTGCTGAGCCGTATAGCCCGCTGGAGATCGGCATCCTCGTCATCGTCGACGTTGATGATTTCGCGTGGAGGAGGGGGTCCAGCGCCGTAGAACGGGTTGTTGGAGCCAACATTGATCACTTGTGAGCGACGAGGAGGCAGAGGCGGAGCAGGTACATACAAACCACCTGTAGAGCCACCGTGGTCCACGACTTCGTGATGCTCGACTGGAGGTCAGTCAATCCAGGATGAGGTGCCCGGGGGACATGGGAAAGACAGACCTTTGTGCTCGCCATACTTGGGGAGATCCAGCATGGGGGCCGGCGCCCACTGACATATCAGCACGTCCATTCTACGCCTGCTAGCCTGCGCTGGCCAGGCAGCTCCCACTCACATTGGCTCCAGCACCGAAACACCAGTCTGCAGCAGCCTCCACATTCCCCAGGTATCGCTTCGACGCTTCCCTCGCTATGACAGTGTCGATACCAAAGTCGAGCAGGCTGTTGTAGGTCTCGTCGGCGCCCGGCATCCTGCCTGAAGGTCTGGGTGGTCCAAGAAGCGTCTATATGAGCTGCGCAGAAAGGGAGGCGATGTATGGACGGTGGACAGATAGAAGAGCGATGACGCCAACGGAGTTCGGAGCAAGATCTTGAGATTTGGTTCGACCAAGTTCCACTTCATCTATCACACTTCTATCATCTCTCATCTCTACTGTCATCATGGCTTCAGCAGTAGCAGGACCCAGCACAAAGCCCATTCACCCGTTCTATTGCGGTGTATGCTCGCTCCCGACCGAATACTGCGAGTTCGGGCCGAGCATATCGAAATGCAAATCTTGGCTTGAAGGAAAGGACATGAACGAGTATCAGCGCGTGTGGGGAGGTACGTCCTGGTCATTTCAGGCTCGTTTACCGATGGGGCTGACATCTTCTAGGGTCTATTGAAGACCGTATAGGCACATTGTCACTGGACAAGCAGGAGAAGATAGAGGCAGACGCGGTCAAGGCTGAAAAGAAGGCCGAGAAGAAGGCCGAGCTCGAGCAGAAGAAGAAAGAGGTACGATACTGACTCTTCTACATACTCAGACCACAACGAGCTTCAGCTGATTCTCTAGGCTGCAAAAGTACGACCATCAAATGAGCCGGCTTATGTGCGCAATGGCTAATGTACCAGATCACCATCAAGCGATCCGAAAGAACAAAGCGGAAGTTTGCGACCCATATCCACGGCTTGGATCTCTTCGGTATCGACCTGAAGAAGGCGGCCAAGATGTTCGCTGGGAAGTTCGCAACGGGATCAAGCGTCAGCAAGAACCCACAAGGGGAGGATGAGATTGTTGTGCAGGGGGATGTGGGAGATGACATCGTGAGTCGGCTGTACCCACCTCGGGGTCTTTACCTTCATGCGAACGGCAGATACTGATGCTCAAGGTGGAAATGCTTCGCGCTCAGGTCAAAGAGCTGAAAGGCGCGCCTGCAGACCAGGTGGTCAGAGTGAGTCTTACATCCAACCTAATACATCACCAGGCTGATGAACTCGCAGGTGGATGTCAAGCGGAAACAGGCTGAAGAAGCGGTGTAGCGCTTTGTGCATACCGCATGCAGCTCGCAGTCTTGATCGGCATACAATCGAGTTGCTGATTCGACTCTGCTATCACTGACCGCGCTCTTACACATACCCATGTACACACCCTCGGAACTCATGCCTGGACGTAGATATGTATACATTCGACACTGACAGATACCGAAGATATACACATGTAGGTTCCCGCCGCAACGGCACTCGTATCTCTTGGAGGCACTCGCGGGACACAGAGGGCACGCTCAAGCCGCCTCACAGGCAGCAGCGGCAACGAGGAGTGCGAGTGCCGCTGCAGCCGCAGCTGTCGAGCCGGCGGAATGATTGACTTGGCCCCCAGCAGTCAGCGTAGAGGCGATTGGGGCGGGTGTGCAGGCCAAGCCGGAATCCGTGGATGTGGTCTTGTAATGGTGGATCGGGACTCGCTTCGCGTGATCGGCCGCTGACTGATCGGTTGGTGTGCCGGCGGCGGTCGACGTGGCGGTAGACGGGTCTTCGCTGCACGTCGGTGCCACGACCACAACTTCGGTCCTCACCTTCCGGGCATTTAGGGGTCCATTGAATGACCCGGCGATGGAATCAGCCCCAGCGGACGCGGATCGAGTGGCAGTAGAGGCGGCGGCGTACGAGCTGAAGGGACTGACAGAGCTCTTCGTGAAAGACGACATCTTGCGTATGGAAAGAGCGGAGTAGGGGCAGATTCTGCGGAGATAAATAGAGATGTGTGAGTAGGATATAATACATATAAATCAGGGTCAGGCGGCATCCTGGCTGCTTATAGCTGCGACTCAACCCAATACGCCGCAGCACTGGGGTGTCTCTCCTCCCCTTCATACTGACGAACAAGGGATCTTCGTCATTTGCGATTGTGTGGTGTTTCGGCGCTATCACTGATCTGGCGGCTCTTCAGAGCGATCCTTACAGCCCCTGTTCTGAGGTGAACACCTCAACGTGTTTGAGCGGAATGCGGTGCTCGGTTGGGAGGGCGAGATATAGAGCCTGCCAGAGTGCAACATCCTTTCCCTGGGCATGAGCCCCTTCGAGCGATGCTGTTAAGGCCGATGACATGCTGGACATAGCTAGATGTCAAAGTCATTATGGGCGTCATCTACCAGGACTGGCCCTCCTTGATCCTACGTGATGTTCGCCCGCTGATATCTCCGGGATGACCTGGAAGAACTGTACACTAGAATACTAACCCCATCAGCCCATTGACATACGATCGGTTCGGAATTGGCGACACGTACCATATTCCACCAGTCCCACACATCCTTCCCAAACGCCTGACCCTCGCCCCCCTCGGCCCCTTCTCCCTGCATCTGACCATCCTCACCATTCGCACCGTCCTTTGTCATACTCAGCAGATCCAGCACGATACGCAGTACCTTGCCGCGCATGCTCTCGCCGTTACTCGCGAGGTATTCGATCGGGACGTTGGACAGGGTGGCGTATGCCTTTCGAGCGAGCGATTCGCGTTCGGTACGAGTGTCTGCGTCTGCATCAAGGTGGACTCGGAAGTCGAGCTGCAATAGTCAGCTAGCAGTACCACTGAAATGCACGATCGCAACTCACCAGTGCCAACTCAACGCAAAGAGCAGTGATATGGATGTTCGCCCTCTGTATTCCCAGACTGCTCTCTTCCGCCCGCTCGAATCCGCCAGCCTCGCGCCACTCCGCCCTCAGCTTGCCCGGCAGTTCACCCAGCAGCCTCCTCATCCCGATCCGCTGCTCTTCCACCCACATAAGCAGCTTCTCCCTCGGTGGTCCCGCGTCCCGGTTATTCGCAAACGTCTTTTGGCGAATTTGACATTGGCCCAGGATTTGAAAGATACGAGAAATGACGACAAAGCCGGTCATGTATGAGACTTGACCGTCAGGCTGGGGAGTGGCGACAGAGGTGGTGATGTAGTCGTCGTCGATCTCGAGAGGGAGGGGTGGGACACCTTCGAGGTCGTTTAGCGAGATGGCAGATATAGCGTTCATCACATTTGTCCTGCTCTTTAGCTATGGCCAGACACAAGAATTAGTCGATGCTAGCTTACTTGTCGCTCTGGTAGATCTCCCAGAAGAGCCTCCGGCAGATCTGAAGCTGGATGACAGATAGACCGTCCTTGGGCTGAGCAGTATGCAGGCCAAGCGCGTAGACCTGCCGCCGAGCGTCCGATATCAGGGCAGTCGCGAGATCCACTTGCGTAGCGGCCAGAGCGGTATTGATATCGCTACTGGTCAGCAGAGAACCATTATCAAGCACCCGCGAGCAGGACTCACAGTTGTAGACTCGCCAAGCTCTCTAGACTGGGACTCATGTGCCATCTGAGCTGTATAGCTCGACTTGTCTTTTGACACCGGCGGAGAATGACTTCGAGGTCTTGTCGACTGTATGGCGGGGTGACGATGTTGATTGGACTCTGGCAGATACTGCTCATCAGCTTATCTGGCTATATAGACAAAGCTCGGACGTAGTAGCCTTACGTGTATGCGACTGAAGTCATCAGCCCTAACACCCCTATCGGGCGGACCAGCTGGGAGGAGCTCACCGATACTGCACAGCAACCCCCTAAATGTCTCGTCCGCCACATCCCGACGCTGCAGCACATCCTGCGCAAACGTCGGCTTGTGCACAAGCGGCATCAACCCGTGCTGATGCCGCATATGAAGACTGACGAAGAAACAGATATCGCTCCAAGCGGCTACCGCTTCAATCTGGGGTATATCGTGCGGAGTCGCCGGGTGTACCTGGGGCAGAGCAGCTGAAGCGGTCCCGGATCCCGACGGGGGCGGGGACATGTAGGGTGGCCGTAGGGAAGGAGTGGACGCGTATGTTTGAGTTTGGTGAGGCGGGAGAGAGGGGTAGTCGAAGGGCCGAGCAGCGGGAGATGCAGCCGACGAATGGGCCGACCGAGGTAGTATCCAGTCGGATACCCGACCGCCCGACGGAGAGGCGTCGTCGATCCTGGTCCCATTCGAGGAGGTGTGGTAGTTGTCATTATGGTGGTCGGTCGTAGTGTTGACAGATGAGACAGGTATGACGCGGTACGGGTCCACCTGCGATTGACGGAACGTCGAGACGTCCGGGCCCATGTGACCAAGGATGCCCTGTATCGGCGCGTGACTCTCCGCATACATGGAGCCCGAGCCGCTGGGGTACCCATGTTGACGACTGCCCGTCCCGTATATATCGATTGACTGGCTATCCCCTTGCGTCATAGCAGTCAGGGCTGAGCCAAAGATCGTTCCCGTCGCTGGGCCGTATGGTTGTTCGGACACGCTGGCGTACGATGACACGTCGAGGTATGACCGATGCTGGACGGCCGGGGGCCTTTGCGGTGTACCATCATCGCGCTCAGCATAGTTGAGCGTGTTATGCTGTTGATGTGTGGCCGACGGAGGTGGACTCAGGGGTGGGAGGGGAAGAGCAGTGGGAGGGCGAGAAGAGATGGAAGGGGAGTGGGACGGTCGAGAGGGGCTTTGAGCACTGGATGTCCGGCGAGGGCGCTTCGTGAGAGACCTAGAATGATCAGCACTATCTCCTATGACGAATTAGCACACTATCTGGCTTACCCCTTAGGCCGACCGGGCTTCTTGTACCTGTACTCGAAGACGCAATCCTCTTTCCTGCGATAACATCCCCTGCAGCTGCTACCTTTCCCTTCGGACCGCGCTTGTTCCACCTCGCTGTCTGTCAGGCTTAGACATCTGACCTATGATGTGTTCAGCTCTAAACCATATCAGGTCTGATTGTCCGGCTCACCTTTCTCACGCGACAAGAGTCGCAAGTCGAATTGACCTCTTGACTCTCCCTCCTCGCCCTTGATCCAGCATCACTATCGCTTGGACCGGCCGCTGCGGAATCCTCCGCTTGCTGGGAAGCCTCTGCTCTCGGGCTAGATGGACCAGCCTCGGTGTCGTGCTGTATGGCCATGGCTCCCAAGAGAGATGAGACTGAACATGTGGAACCCCTTCTACTTGCTCATTTATTGTCCACCGGCGCTCGGCTCCGATGCTCCGGATCGGGGGCAAACTCCGAGACCAGCCAGCCAGCTGGGTCCAGGCTTCCATAGCAGCTCAGAGGGTCAATACAGCACATAGATACAGCTACAAGTCGATCATCCTACAAGATCGCTACACCCACTTACTCCCCAGTTGCTTCGCACGCATAAATCTCGCCCCTATCAAAATCATCCCTCCTCCCAATACCGCACATCCGCAGAATATCGAGGCGGGCAGATAGTCCGTCTTGCCCTGTATCAAGGCGGCAGTTGCAGGCGTGCCAGGCAGCCAGAACCATGCGGTCGTGAAGAAACACATCCCGAGGTATAGGCCGGACTGATTTGGCTCTGGGGCAAAGGAGGCTGCGCCCGGATTGAGGGATGCGGCGTATGCGCCTGCGGGATCAGTAGTTGCGCGTTCCTGGCAGGAGCGAGAAGACTTACCGCTGGCGACACCATAGAAGGCTTCGTATATCAGGAAGCCCTCTACAGTCCTCGCTGTCGTCCATAGGAACAGCATCGTTCCGCTTATCAGAGCGAAGAGGGTGAACATGTTGATGGTGCCGACTTTTTGGGCGATGATGAGGGGTATGATACGACCAAAAATGGAGCAGCCGTTCCCGATAGCCACACTGTTGGTGTCAGCTGCTACTTGACGCAAGACCTGACGAATGTTGTGAGGGCCGAGGACATACGCGTAGAAGCTCAATCCCGGGTCAAAGCCCTTAGCTCGCATATAGGTGGCGCCGAAAGTGAGTGGGGCGTAGCTACCAAGTCAGCTTGCCACCTTCCGGATTGGCTGAGACGGCTCACATAGCAAGTGAGCCTAGTCCTGCTCCCATGACGTAGACAGTGTATGCCTTGTTACGGACTGCAGTATGAGCGGATAATGGGCACATATGAACGGCCCACTCACAGACAGACGGACTCAACAGAGCCAGCTCCTTCCGGGGAGGATGCACTCGCGAGAGGAAGAAGAACGCGCAGGTCACGATGACAAGGACAATGAATCCCACTGGACACTTCAGTCGCAGGACCCCCTTTACTTCGACCGAGGCAAGAGCTTACATATCCGCATTGCCCAGGCAAACCCAACAGCCGGGAACAGCTGCCTGAGCAGTACCGGCACGATGATCCCCGCCAGACTGCTCCCTGTCGCCTGACACCCGTACGCCAATGTCCGCCACCTACTCCGCCCAAAATGATGCGATAGCGTCGATACGCTCGGGCTGAAGATCAGGCCCATACCGATACCCACGCCGAACCCGTGAGCGAGAAGGAATTGATAGTATTCCTTGGCGAGGGAGGTCATCATGAGTGAGAAGACGTAGAGGGCGCCCCCGACACCGACGAGGGACTTGAGGTAGCCGGCGTCAAAGAGGGGCCCGGAGATGCAGCCTAGTAAAGGACAAAGCCAGAATTGGATGGTGCCGATCCAGGAGATGGCAGTTGCGCCGGAAGAGATCGTAGGTGGGTGAGTGGTGGTGTAGTATTCTTGAAAGACGCCGAAAGAGTTGGTCATCCCGTCTGCTTCGTCAGAAGGGGTTCAGGGCATAGAGCAAAAAGCTCACAGCATATCGAGTTGACCAGTACGGCCTGGAAACCCGTCAGCGAGATGCCGTTCCTCAAGCGATCTGAGTAACTCACACCCAGTAGATTTAGCCATCCTTTCAGCCCAGGCTCAACGTACACCATTTCGCCTTTGCCCGATTCAATCTCGACAGCAGCTTTCGCATTCGCTGCAGCCTCCACGGGCGCAACGGGTCCCTCCCCTAACGTGCGTAACGGCAAGTCCTTCTCGCCGAAGGCCTTCTCACCATCCTCCTCGTCCCATTGGGTTGTCTTGTCGAGACGGTTGTCATGGTCTATCGAGCCTGTAGACGGCAGCGGTCCGGATGGCAAGCGGGATTGCTTGGGCAAGATGGGAGGTGAAGCGTTCGGCCGGGACATTTTCAGAGAATACCCGAGGTCTATTCGGTATGAAGTCGTAGTGTTTGGGAAGCGCTGCTCGACGCTGACTCATGGTAGAGGGTCATAAACGCACGAGGTAACAGCAGTGTGATTGATCAGCGAGCGCATCGACTCCACAGCACATCTCCGAAATCATCTCGTTAGATCGTTTTCGGCTGGACCGGGCCGGAGGTCAGTCGCGTATATCCATTAAATGCGAATGAGCACGACCTTGCACTCCGAATGACTTGGATGATGAACGGTGTTGATCTGTTGATGATCTTGATGGAACTGCTGAGCGGACTGCATGATCATGACAACTGGTACGGTGCTACAACGATGCCTGGTAGGTATATACAATCACTGAGTCTCACTTCATTTCTGCCTTCAGGACCTCATCCGCCCATCCCCTTTCACCCCCGGGGATCGCCAGTCCAGCCTTTTCCAGCCGATCCTCCCCCCAGCTCATAAGCCTGACGAGCCCACTGAGCTTCGTCTCCATCCCGAGACCCTGCGACTCGAGGATGGCCGCATTGAGCTCCTTGGCGACCTTGACGCGCTGACTCCGGCGCATCAGCTGACTGATGGGGAGGAAGGCGGGGTCGGCGAGGAGCTCGGCGGTGGCTGGTGGCAAAGTGGGATGATGAGCCTGATCATCCGAAAATTTGGCGAGGTCAGGGAAAGCGAGAAGAGCCATCGTCTTTTCGAGGTCGGCGAGGAATTCGGGATTTTGAGCGCCGCGGGGTGCGAGCTCGTTCGTCGCAAATTCGAGAGCCGGCTCGAGTTGTTCCGTCCGGATAAGCTCGATGAGGCGGAGGAGATGCAGATGGAAGAGGAGTGGAGGGTTGGTATCGAGGATCTACATGTCAGCTTGGTGTCAAATATGGTGACGCCAATAATCAAAACAATGTAGAATGGATTGCCCCTCATATCAGGTCTGTAAATCAGGTTGTTTCAGCATGGCCGCGCAAGAAGCGGGCTAAGCGTGGTGCATGATTGTATAATCCTTGGGGTGGGTGGGAATGGAGTTGTTCTCGAGAAACCGAAGCACAGAAAAACTTACCTCTGGATCGAGCTCGTTCACCCTCCTTACCGCCTCTTCCACCCGTCCCTCCTCGACGGCCTCTTGAATCTCCATCCGCTCCTGTATCGCCTCGTGGTCAACTTCGGCGGGAAGTCCGGTTTCGCGCGCAAACTCCATCGCGGCGTCGGGGAAGCCTTCGAGCAGGAGGTAGTCGAGAATCATGGCGTTCAGGTCTCTGTTCCATCAGCTACTGATCCGATTGTTGGGACCAAGAGCACAGTCAAACGAGGGAAGCGAGGAGGATCAGAGATGCATAATGATTGGGTTGTCCGCAGCTTTTGGTCGGAGAGATTCCCACTTGCTTTAAGTCTCATCAGAGAAGGCGGGTTTGTGAAGAGGTGAAAAGAGAGGGTTGATTGAAGATTTTCGCAACACATTCAGAAGATTCGACTCACGACTTGTTGATCTCGGCGTCATTCATAGCTCGCTCCCATCGCTTCACGTCAATATGCGCGAGCGGGGCCGTCTGAGCCGCAGGGAGAGCAGAACGAGAGGCCTGTAAGTCAGCTGATGGCCTGAGGATTGTTCCTTAAGGGGATCGCGTGCAGCTGTACTCACGGAAGTGGACGCCATCTCTCTCGCCTGCTCACTTGTATGTGTATAAGAGCAGAGTCATAGAGAGGTTGATGGAAGAAGAAGAGAGAATGCAGCGAGAGGTGAGAGGTTTGGGCCGACGAGGAATGGCCGGGAATAGCCGCTCAATTCCCGATGGAAGCACCAGTGTGGCACATTCCCGTGCGCGTGTGTGGCGCTGCAGGGAGCTGGGGAGAGGAAGAGACGAAGTTGCTATACCATGCCACGACGCCTATACAACAGCGTTAGCTTCGTCCGAGCAGCTATGCTATGGTCATACTATGAGATGTTGTCGAATGACTGGAGGCAAGTCCCATCCGCTGCTTCTGTACGTAGCGAGTGGCGTGACTGCCACATTTGCCACCCGTGACCCTGACCTCGCATCCGTGAGCGTTCCATCGGCCTCATGTGCATATTGTGCTGCATCGCGCGCTACTGACTGGGTACACCGGAGACTCCTTGGAGCGCCGATAAGATGGCCACGTGTGATGGTGCGGCACAGGTGAAACGGAGTGGATGGCTGTGTTTCATGAGGACGGGCACACGGCATTTCGGGGAATCAAGCCCGAGCGCGATAACTCAAAGGAACTTCACTTGCTGCTGGCCATCACAAACGTTCTCAGCAATCGATGTCCACGTTCGGCCTTGACTGACGTTGTGCTCATCTTGGAGACTTCACGCTTCACGTGCTGGGACACATTGACGCTGAAGGGAGGCAGGCGAGAGGTATAAGCAGCTGATTTGGCGTGCCGCCGGCTTCTCTTCGCCAGTGTTTGCAAACATACGACGCTCAATACCAAGTCAGCTCATACGCGTATCATCACCTGGATCACCAAGCACGCCTGGTCAACCAAACAAACGGTCTCACACTTGGCTACTACCGCCTCAGCCACTCGTTGCCACCGCACCGCAGACAGCTTCTCTTGTCTTGAGTGCCCTCTGACCCGGACTTGGGGGAGAATGTTTGCTTGCATGTCTGCTGCTTTCGTGAGTCCTTCTCGCCATCGTAAGCCGAACGAGTAGCTGATCCATTGTAGCTAGAGTGAGTTAAGCTTTGAATCACTACAGCTCCTGGACCCTCTGGCAATCCACGCTCAATCATCCCTCCCCGAGCCTGCGCAAGTAACGCTTGCATCGGCATCTGCCCCGGCCTTCCCTCATTCTTCCATCGACTTCCACCCAAGAGCTCCACCAGAGCCCAAGCTGACGTTCTAGAGACCCCGGAGCACCACCCTACCCCCTCACCGAGACCCGCACCCAAAAGAAGATCCGATGGCGATGGGAAGCAAGGCATCTCGTGCCCCGCTACGGCCCGCAGGCAGGGATGAGCAGTCCGCGGTTCTTGGGAATACTGGAGAAACGGGGAGTGAAGGTGTCAAAAAGGGCTAGGGAGGGCAGTATGTCTCCTTGAGTTGCGAAGCGGGAAAGCGGGAGTCAGAAGGGCTTCGCGGGACGCTTGAGATCGGAATGGGAGCAGGGAATCCTAGGTAGTAGGACAGATAAGGGCTACGTGCATACCTCTACCTAGACCACTTTGAGTGGACCCTGTGATAGCCACGATCAGCTCCGACTACCTCTCCATTCATCGTTATGCACGGTAGAGGGCCTTAGTGAGGGGACAGAAGCAGCCTCTATCCCTACACGCGCGCGCTATCGAGCTGCACTTCGAGCTCGTCGGCGCATTGTGTGCTCGACAACTCTGCGGTATGACCTGTCTTTTCTTGAACGGCGATGCCTAGCTGACCTGGCCTTTCTCTGCCTCGCTGGCGGCCACTGAGCATGAGCTTTCGCCCCTCCAGAGCGACTGCCACACTCGCCACATCACCGCCACACTCCCCAGCGTCGCGTCCGATCCAGCCGGCAATGGCCGCTTCCGATCGGTTTGTTGACAGGTGACGTCAAGCCGCGCCCACAAGGAAGAGGGAAGAGGGGTGGGGCAGCCTTGTGCTCATGCCCCTCTCTTTTGCCCATATCACCAACAACTACACCTTCCTACTCACCTCCATCTAACAAAGTCCCCAGCTCCACCTCTCACCATGCCGTCCACCAAAGGAAAGCCCACGAACACCAAGCTGCACGATGAGATCACGGAGAGTGGGTTCTTTCTTCCCTTCTCTCCGCCCGCTCCGCTCCCATGCCTGATCCCGCCCGAACGCACCTCGACGCGCCTTTTTGGATCGCAGAGCATTGTTGATGAGCCCGGCTGACACGTCCAGAGATCAAGAACGAGACCAACAAGGATGGATCGGGCGCAGGACAGATGGCCGCTTGGAAGGTGTGCCCATTGCCCTCCCACGCGACTTTACGCGTCAACATGGACATCAGCTGACGCGCAGGCATCCAAAATAGCCAAGGAGTACGAGGCCCAGGGCGGAGAGTACGAGAACGAGGCCGGATCAAAGAACGAGCCCAAGACTGGCGCGCCGGAGCACAAGTCGGACGACAAGAAGGCCGCCGAGGAGAAGGCGGACGACGGGGAGGAGGCCGGCGGTCGCAAGCCTTCCAGCCGGGCTGCCAAGGCCGCGTCGGACAAGAAGGAGAAGGAGGAGGCGGCGGCGGCTGCCAAGGAGAAGGCGGACAAGGAGAAGGCCGACAAGAAGCCCGCGTCCAAGAAGCCGGCGAGCAAGAAGGCGGATGATAAGCCCGCGGCGGAGAGCAAGAAGCCTGCGTCCAAGAAGGCGGATAAGGAGGAGACCAAGAAGCCGGCATCCAAGAAGGCGGCGGACAAGGATAAGGAGGAGACCAAGAAGCCCGCCTCGAGCGCTGCTGCCAAGAAGACGGCCGCTTCCAAGAAGAAGGAGGAGGATATCGCGGAGGATGAGGAGGATGGAGAGGAGGCGGAGAAGGAGACCAAGACCAAGAAGCCGGCGAACAAGAAGGCCGAGTCGGCTGCGAAGCCCGCTAGCAAGGCTAAGCCGGCTAGCAAGAAGGAGGAGGCGAGCAAGAAGCCCGAGAGTAAGAGCGCGGCGAGCAAGAAGAGGGAGGCGGCCGCCGAGGGAGACGAGGAGGCGTCCAAGAAGAAGAAGACCAAGTAGAGCGGGAGGCGAGTTGGTTAAGTAGTGTAGACGCGTCGAGGGGTCGGGAGGCGATATCTACGACTAGCTAGCCTACGAAGTGAAGAATAATGCAAGCAGAGAAACGGACGTGTTTTGCCAGCGAGTCGATGGTCGATCTGTCCCTGCATTGTTTCGTATCTCCTTGTCGACCGTCGACCGCCAGACGCGAAAGTGAGTAAGCCAGTACGGAGATAGTGAGGCAGTCAAGGGCCAAGGTGAGTAGTCCAGTGAAGATACAGTAAGCCGGTCCAGAGCGTCTTGCACCATTTCATGCATTCCCTCTATAACCGAGATAGCAGTCTTTTTCGATAACAAAGCGCAAAACCGCTTAGAGCTTGAGCTCGGGGGCGGTGGTACCCTTGGAGAGACCCTTGCCGCCGGCGAAGATGGCCTTGTCACCGAGCTCCTCCCTGAACATGTCAGCTGGGCCCCAATCGGACATGAGAAAGCAGTCATTACGCACTCGATGCGGAGCAGCTGGTTGTACTCTGCCGATATCAGCTATGATCATCCTTGGGGCACTCCTAACTCACTGGCAACACGCTCGGATCGGCACGGGGCACCAGTCTTGATCTCGCCGGTGCGGAGAGCGACGGCGAGGTCGGCAATGTAGGTGGACTCGGTCTCGCCGGATCGGTGCGAGGTCATAATTCCCCAGTCGTTCTGCTGCGAGAGCTGGACGCTGGGATGTAAGCTTACATCCGAATCGAAAGGATCGCAGCAATCAGCTTACGCCTGGATGGACTCGGTGATGGTACCGATCTGGTTGATCTGTGATGTCAGCTCCAGCACTACCCGGTATATCTGTTCCTGATAGCTCACCTTCAAAAGCAAAGCGTTGCAAGCCTTCTTCTCGATGGCCATCTTGATACGCTCGGGGTTGGTGACGGTCAAGTCATCACCGACAACCTGAATTTTGTTGCTGGTGTTGAAGTTGGACCACGCCTCGACGTCGTCCTGCTCGAAGGGGTCCTCGATGGAGCAAATGTCGTACTTCTCAATGTACGACTCGTACACCTTGGCGAGCTCGGCGCCCGTGAGCCACTTGGACTTGTCAGAGTCGGGGTTCTGGCTGTCAGCTCCGCAACCAGAGGTCTATGTTCGAGAGCTCACCTTGAAGTCCAAGTCGTACTTGCCGTCCTTGTAGAACTCGGACGAAGCGACGTCGAGACCGATCTGGACCTTGCCAGTGTAGCCGGCCTGCTTGATGGCCTCGGTGAGTAGGTCGAGGGACTCCTCGGCGCCCTGGACGTTGGGAGCGAAACCACCCTCGTCACCAACGTTGGCGGCTGATCATCAGCTCTGCGCAAATATCCTGTGTACAGATATACTCACCATCCAGACCGTACTTCTTGGTGATGACCTTCTTGAGGACGTGGTAAGTCTCGGTTCCCATCTGCATGGCCTCGGAGAACGAGCTGGCGCCGGTGGGGAGAATCATGAACTCCTGGAAGGCGAGCTTGTTGCCGGCGTGTTCACCGCCGTTGATGACGTTGAAAGCGGGGCAGGGGAGGACGTAGGGCTCGGGGACACCAGCAAGCTGGGCGAGGTAGGCGTAAAGGGGGAGACCCTACGCTGTCAGCTGTTTCCATACGAAATGTCTGTGCCGGAGAGCTCACCTTGTCAGCGGCACCGGCCTCGGTGGCAGCCATGGAGACGGCGAGGATGGCGTTTGCGCCGAGCTTGCCCTTGTTGGGAGTACCGTCGAGCTTGATCATGAGGTCGTCAATCTCCTTCTGGGAAGTGACGGGGAGCTGGGACTCGACAAGCGCGGGGGCGATGATCTTGTTGACGTTCTCGACGGCCTTGAGGACACCTAAACATCAGCACCGAAGCTAGAAGAGGCAGGTGCCTGAAACTCACCCTTGCCTCCGAACTCCTTAGCTTTGTCACGGAGCTCGACGGCCTCGTGGATACCGGTAGATGCACCGGAGGGGACCATAGCGCGGAACTTGCCTAGCTCATCAGCTGCGGATCTGGAGGACCTAAAATGACTGAACTCACCCTTCTCGGTCCAGAGGTCAACCTCGACGGTAGGGTTGCGTACTCATGTCAGCCAATGGTCAGGAGGTGATGAGGACAGGCCAAAGCCAATAACGACAGAGCTTGGGCGGGAAGAAGGAAGGAAAGGGTTGGACCAAGGGACGTGCGCGGAGCCAAAGGCAGCAACGCCGCTGCCGCACAGCAGCACGCCCTCCTACTCCTCTCATAGCCTACACGACGCTCCGCAGCGCTCCAGAAAGCAAAAGTAGACGCCATGAAAGAGAGGTGAAGAGACTTATCTCGAGAGTCGAAGATCTGGAAAAAGGTTCAGCAATATTCCCCCACTGCTCTCTCGTCCAGAGCGGGAAGAGGAAGAGGGCTCACCTGACGGGCGTGGATCTTGGTGATGGCGGACATCTTTTCTATGTGTTGTATGTGGTAGGTAGGAAGTGTATAGAAGCTACTGAAAGATAAGGTATGGAAGGTAAAGTCGAGGTCGACTCAGAATGATTTGGGGATGTCAAGCTGAAGCCGCCATCAGGCACGGTGCCGAGCGGCTATCGCCGGGTGTCGGAATGTCTCGCTTCGGGTCTCGGCTTTGTCGGAAGGCTCACAGTCGTTGACCTTGTGCTGCGGCGACGTGGGATGCGAAGCGGCAAGCCGCTTTATGCAGATGACACAAGCAGCAAGATGGTTCATGCGTTAGATCGTCTCGTATCACATCCAAAATACACGTCCGCCTCTTAGATGCCAGACCAGGTCAACCCCTTGCCCACCTCAAACTTCTCCGACCCATACGTCTTGCTCGCATCGTACCCGACTGTAAGACCCCACTGCCCTGGCTCCGCACGCCAGACACTCGCCCTTTCGTCCCAGTGCGAGATAGCGTCTGACCATCAGCTCTGCGCCCAGCCAACCAAGGAAGACTTACACTTGTCAAGCGAGACCTCGACCACCTCACTCTGCCCTGGCTTCAGATTGTGTACCTTCCCGAACGCCTGCAGTGCCCTCTCCGGGTGCTTGAGACCCATCGCCAATTCGGGCGGGGGCTGAGTGTAAAAGTGGACCGAGTGACTACCGGCAATCTTGCCGGTATTCGTCACCTTGACTTTGGCCTTGAGTTCCCACTCGTCCGCTGACGTGCCCTTGGCGGGACTGACCGATGTAATGGCGAGATCCGAGTATTCGAATGAGGTATAGCTGAGGCCAAAGCCGAAAGGGAAGAGAGGGACAAGCTTGCGGGCGTTGTAGTGCTTGTATCCGACCCAGATACCCTCTTCGTACCGGGTGATGGTATCCGCCGACTTGTAGGCGAGGTACGATGGCACATCCTCTTCCCGAGCGGGGAAGGTGACTGGGAGCCGACCAGAAGGGTTGACTTTGCCATAGACGATATCAGCGATACCGGTGCCGGTCTCGCAGCCGCCGTACCATGCCTGTACGACCCCCTTGACCTTGGAGAGCCAGGGCATGGCGAGCGCCGATCCGCCCTGGAGGATGACGATGGTGTTGGGGTTGACGGCGGCAACCCGGTCGATGAGCTCGTTGCTGCGCATAGGGAGATCGAGATTTGGCCGGTCATCTCCTTCTGATTCCTGATGATCAGCTTCGCCTACGCATAACAGCATACTGTGACAGACTCACCCAGTCCTGGTTGAGACCGCAAACGATAATGGCGATGTCAGATGTCTTGGCGAGCGCAACAGCCTCCTCCATGGCCTGCTCGGGCTCGTACGCCGGCTCGGCACCGATGCGCATCCCGTTGTAGGTGAGTGTGGACGAGCCGGACTTGACGGGCGGGCTGCGAGTGTCGTGCAGTACGCGGAACTGGTATTTCTACTGGTTAGTCTTGCCCTGTACATTGACTCACCTTGCCCTGCTCCACTTTGACCTTGACCTTGGTCTCCTCTGACCCATTCCCGTAGAACGCCTGCCCCTTGACCTTGTAGTCGCTCATATCCATGACCAGCTTGTCCTCGAACCAAAGCCAGAACTTGCCAGTACAAGTAAGGGCAAACTCGTACTCGCCAGTGATGGGGCTGGTGAAGGTCGCCTTGATCTCGGTGTACCAGTCCTCAGTAAGGCCGGACCGCTGGAAGTTGTTGAAGCGCATTTCGGACCGAGTGAGGACGTCGGACGCGACGTATTTGTCCGCCTGCTTACCGTCGGCGGTGACGGCGTAGTGGTAAGCGTCAAACCCGACCGACCCGTCCGAGGCGGTAAAGTTCTCGTCGAGGAGAGGGGCGTATTTGGCGGTGAGGGTACCGACAGCGTAGGAGAGGTCGATACCGTCCGGCTTCTCCTGCTCGAGACCTTGCCAGGGTGTAGTGCTCCAGGAGGGATTGAGCCGAGCCGATCCACCACCAGTAAAGACCTTGGCCTTGGCGTTGGGGCCAATGACAGCCACCTTGCCCTTCTCAACCGGCAGGATATCCCCCTCATTCTTGAGCAGAACCATCCCCTCGGTGATGATCCGCCTGACGAGCGCCGAGTCCTCCTTCTTGGCGTCCCACCGGGTTTGCTCGCCCTTCTTCTCGCCATACACCACGTCCTCGTTCTGCTGTGCCAGCTTCTGCACCCACGTGAGGATGTGAGTCGCGAGCTCGTCGATCTGCCGAATGTCGACCTTATGCGCGGTAAGCATGTGGTTGACCAGGTCCTTGGCGCGCCATTTGGCCGGTCCAGGGAACTCGATGTCGAGACCGGCGTTGATGGCTTCCGAGACAGAGTAGGTGCCGGTCCAGTCGCTCATGACAATGCCTTCGTGTTTCCATTCGCCCCGGAGAAGGGTGTTGAGCAGCCAGTCATGCTCCGCGCAATGGGTACCGTTGAGCTTGGCATATGAGGTCATGTAGCTGCAGGTCAGCTTGACACTCGTGCGTCGGCCTGGAGACACTCACCCCCAGGGTTGAGCAAGCTTATGAGCGATCTGGAAAGGACGCAAGTAGACCTCCCGGAGAGCTCGAGGGGCGACGATGGAGTCTTGGCCCATCCGGTCGTGCTCCTGGTCTTTACCGTCAGCACAAACCACATCTCTGGATCTCGCGAAACTAACCATTGCAGACAAAGTGCTTGATAGCAGCCGAGACACCCTTCTCCTGCAGCCCCTTGACGTAGTGCCCGGCAATGACTCCGCTGAGCGTAGGGTCTTCCGCGTAACTCTCGAATGCCCGGCCACCGAGAGGGGACCGCTGAATGTTGATGGTGGGCGCAAGCAGGCAGACGCTTCCCCTAGCCTTCGCTTCGGCCGCGAGCGTCTCTCCCATCTGGTAGGCCAGATCTTTGTCAAAGGTCGCGCCGACACAGGTCGCGTTGGGGAAGGAGAGGGCGGGGGCTGAGGCGTTAGTAACGTGTCTATGTGTAGCAGAAACCGGACGGATCGGGAGAGCTAGGAGGGAAGTGACCCACTCATGTTGTAAGCAGAACCACCACGAGCTCCAGCAGGACCGTCCGTGACCTTGACACTGCCCCGTCAGCGCTTGAGCAGTCCAGCCCTCGCGTGAAAGCTCACCTCGGGATGTTCAGGTGCGGGTAAGCAAAAGTGCTACAACGTCAGCCTCGACCCCCGCTCGGTCTGCATAAAGACTTACTGCCACCATCCATCACCAGCGAGCAGCTGGATCTTCTCGTTGGTCGTCATCTTCTCGACCACTTCCGCAATGTTGGCCGTGAGGAAGGACCTGTCCATCGCCGGGTTGACATGATCGGGTTCGCGCTCCATTTTGGTTGCTTTCGAGGCTGGATCTTTGGGTGCTTGTGAGTGAAGAGGCAGCTATGGGGTAGCTGATGTGAAGAGGGCATCGTGGCGGCCCTCCTGTGCTGGCTTTAAGGACCGGGCCGGAGAGGAGCAAGAAGGTGGAGGAGGGAGTGCGACGGATAAACCAGCTTGGGGAAGAGGCTTGCGGGCGAGCCAGTGCGGCGGGTTTCTCCGAGGTATTTCCACGCAGGTCAAGCTGTGGCTCCAGCTGTCTAGCTAGCTCCCGTGCAGACCGAGCATATCAGCGGCGATGGGCTCGCAAGCGCTCGGAAGGGCAGAAGCACAAGGGGCAAAGCACATGCCTGTATACAAAATAAGCTACAACACCATGATTTCGAGATCGTGTATTGACCAAGCGGGTCGGGCTAAGCTGATGTATGATGCCCGCCGACCCCCTCCTACCCAATCGCTCAGTCCGACCAGAACCCTCAGCACGCCATGACCTGCCTGGGCGCCTCAGCAGTCCGCGCCTGTCTGCCATCCACCCTCTCTGGGACGCACAGCCCCCTTCTCCCCTCCCACGCCCCACAAACATGCCTCTTCCCATCACCCGCCTTATCCGCCCCGACCCTGCACTCTCTGGAGCAGAACACGATCCCGCATCGCCTACATTCCGGAAAGTTGATCCCCTCCGTCCGGCATACGCCACACTTGACGCGCCTAGTCAAGGTGC
The DNA here is from genome assembly GCF_025882075.1 of Dioszegia hungarica. Classification (NCBI taxonomy): domain Eukaryota; kingdom Fungi; phylum Basidiomycota; class Tremellomycetes; order Tremellales; family Bulleribasidiaceae; genus Dioszegia; species Dioszegia hungarica. The sequence continues at coordinate 190,684 of NW_026515772.1, forward strand.
TCGCTAGCTCGGCCGCGGCCAGTGCCGGGTCGATGGTGGTGTTGATGTCCGCATGAAGGTTGTCGAACGGTCGAGGAGTGAGATGGCCCGAAGAATTGGGAATGTGAGGCGATTGGCGAAGAGAGCCAAACGTCGGCGTGGACGCGACAGTACGGATGGTGGGTATTGGGGGCCGTGCAGCGGCTGCCTTTGTGGGTGATGCACCGGGGTGAGAGACGATGATGGGTGTCGCCATGGCGTTGGCTTCATCCGCCGCTTCCGGATCGGGGGAAGCGATTGGCGGCGAAGATGGCGGCGAGAATTTATCTCTGGACTTTGTGTAGCTCCAGCTCGCCAGAGCAGGCCACCATGCCTCATCCCCTTCCTTCTTGGCCAGCGCGGCCAGATCCATCACCGATTGTGCATGCACCCGACGTAGCGTATCCACAGCCCTGACGGCCCCGTCCGAATTGGCCACTGCATTGACCTCCACCTTGCTGCTAGCCTCCGCCAAGGACGGGATGGACGGGAACGACTTGATCGAAGTCCCCATAATCCGCGTGGAGCACGTTGTGCGGATAGACGAGATGGATGCTTGCTGAACATGACGGGAGACGCGGGTTTGCGAGGGCTTGATGCGGGATGGGGAGGTGAAGGAGCGTTTTGGGGCCTTGAGGAAGTCCGGAGACGGCGCCATGTGGGGGAAGGGATATTCTGGGCGGCGGGAGGTATAAGGCGTGAGAGGGGGTGTATCCACAGGCGGGGAGTTGATAATGTCGAGGTGCTTGGCAGCGTGTCGGACGATCTCGTCGGGGTACTCTAGACCGCTATGCCCGAGAGAGATGATTTGGCGATAATGCGCTTCGGACTCGGCAGATGGGCCAGTCATTGCCAGCTGCAAATGTCAGCTGGATAGATCAAAAGGAAGCAACAAAGGATCGCCTTCAGTCACTTGATACCCGACAAAGGGGATATGGACTTACGATGTATCTCGCCATAACCTCTACACCTTTCCTCCGTCTGACAAGGCCCCGCCTGTCATTCATCCCAGCTCGCATGATCTTGAGCCCCAGCAGCTGCTTCAACACCCGCCCGCCGAGCGACCAGACATTCCGCCGTTTCTGCAGGTCGCCCTGCGGACGCAGACATGTGGGTAGTTGCGAGTAGTTGATGGGCGGCAAGTAAACGGGATCTGAGGACTGGATATGACCATTGCGATATAGCCGAAGCAGAGGCTGAAGGAGATCGTACTGCTAGTCAGCTACATCTTGAATGCAGTTCATCAACTCACAATCAATTTGATCGTCTTTTCGTTCTCTTCCCTAGTCTCGCCGTCCTCTTGCTCATGTGGGGGCGTCTTGAGTGTCGTCCCTTCGGAGCTGCTCTCTGCGTTCCCTTCTGTCTCGCCTGGAGTCGCGACACCCGCTATGCGGACGACGAGCTCGACGGGCGGTATTATGGGCGAGAGTCGGGCTTTCCCCTTCTTGCTCCCCATGACCAGCGCATCCGAGTCCGCCTCGTCAGGCACGGCCAGCCTTTCCTGAGACGCTATCACTTCTTCGCCCTCCGCGATGACCCCTAATGCCATCTGCCCGTCCACGATCCATCCCAGACCGAGCACGAACCAACCTCCCGCCACGCCCATTCCTTCGACATCTCTCACCGCACGCTTTCCCTCCTTCGGAATGGTCCACCCGGAGGCGACGAGATCCGTGTATGTTCTTTCTGGCGGAGAGGCAGGCGCGGGTCGTTCTGGCGGTGATGTAGGCCACACGAAACCCATAAAGCGGGAGACGGCTGATTGGGATGGGGAAGTTGGCGGAGGTGCGGAACCCCTCCGAGCTTCTGGCGACTTGGGACCAGTCTGCATAGTTGGCGACATGGGACCGAACGAGTAAGCTCTGCCTTTGCCTTTCTCAGCGGCGGTGAAGCGGGAGGTCTGTTCTGAGGGTGATTGAGGGGCAGGAGCGAGACCAGAGCCGCGAGTGAGGAGGTTACCGAGTGCCAGGCAGGCAGGAGAGGAGCGGTATGGCGGGAGGGCAGCGATGGTGTAGTGCTGAATAGCAAGCGCGGGTTGATGTGCGATCAACGCGGTCTGTAAATAAGCGACCATTCCATGTCTAAGGGTAATATCACAACCAGCCACCTCTGAAACCCCCTGGCCCTTTTCAACCTAGCAAAATCTGGCGGCGACTTCCCACTGAATGTACCGAAACTCACTTGAGCATCCCATAATAGGCTATCCTCATCGACATCTCCAGTCTCGTCCTCGTCCTCCTCTCCGTCCTCTTCACCGTGCCCATTCTGCTCACTCCCGCTCGGACCCCCATTCTTGGATTTTCCCGCGGACTCCCGTCCATCGCTCAGGGATGACTCAGCATCACTGGTCGAAGCCAATCCGAGGAGATTCGCCAGACATGCGAATGAGCGGTTATGTCGCAGCGCCTTGGGGAGTGGGAGGCTAGAGGTTGGGTAGGATACAGCAGCGGCGCCCTGCTGCTGATACGGCGCCATTCGGGGGCTCGGACCGGTAGTAATATCGTCGGGTGCTGGTTCCGGCGATATTGGAATATTCTCCCTATGTGGACCCGTTCGAGCAGGGACGAGCTGTTGGGATGCTGTATATGAGGGAGATGAAGGGTAGATGGTACTTGCAAGTACTGAAAATCTACTTGATTCACTGTTCTTCTGCGCCACATGGACGTCGGGTTAAATACCCCTTAAACCTTAAAGCTGACCCTGGCGTCGATGACGTGATAAAGACCCGGGGCCGGAACACTGGGCCGGAGGCATCCCTGCGGGGAGGTATGAGGCGGGTTAGTGGCGGGTTTGCAATGTACCACGTCTCCGCCGAACGCTGCCGAGGATCATATCACAGGGCAAAACCTGCCTCATCATTTACTCGGAAGTCTTATGACTGGTGCTGCTTAGCTGATGAGGAGTGCCATTCTGACCTTCGAGGCGCGCTAGGAGAATTGAGGCCCCCCCGATGCCGCTACTACTCATACCCTCAACAGAAAGAGGGTTCTGAGACTTTGCGTCCGATGCGAACACAATATGGGGCTGATGCCGTTCTGGCAAGTGCCAGCAAGTGCGCCACGCTGTAGCAAGCAAGAGCGAGGACGGAGGGAGCTGGTGGAACAGAGGGGGGAGTGGGCAAAATCTCATCAGCGGCACCCCCCTGCCACCGGCGGTCGCTTCCGACCGCATCGCGCAGACTTACTGACAGACAGTACAATCCAGTCGGGGCTGTGATCGCAAGCGCCTTCCTGGTGCTATGCTGTGTGTCCAGCCCGCTGGACCGGGTCCGCAACTCAGCTTGCCTGCTCGAATTCTGCTGCCACGCACGGATCTCAGATAAGACTAGCCGTGCCTGACGAACCTTATCGTAAACACCCTGAACAAAACGCCATCGCGCTCTTTCACTTGTCGCTTTCATCTTATCTCCTCTCATCTTGCCCACTGATAAGATGCCCAGCCAATCAAGCAACCAAAAGCGGTCTCTGGGCGGATTGTACATCTCCATCCCGCAATCATCCGCCGAGACCCCCACGCTAGCTCCGCTTACATCCGACTAACTCTCCGCGGGCGGAGGCGGGGGTACATCCTTATCTGATCTCCCGCCAGGCTCTACGCCGCACAATCTCGTACACTGACTAGCGGCTCTATCGCGCGAGTCTGGAGCGACGCGCTGATTGGTGCATCTCACTGTATCTGGCTCTTAGATCTGGTGCCTCATTGATGAAGTGCGGGGAAGAGTTCCGAAGGCTCAAGGAAGGAGGAGATGAGCGGATGGTATAAGAGCGCCGACTCTTCCACTCTTCCCCAGTCCCGTTTTCTCCTTATTCTGCTTGTTATCTCTGACCGCGCTCTCCTCTCTTACTCGATACACCTACCACGATGTCTTCCACTCCGGTCCTCCCCCAAGCCGCCGGCTACGGTGTAGTCGTAAGTCCTTTCGCACCTTGAGGTATGTTCATCACTGACTCTGCAGGTCGGAATGGGTCTTGTCTTCTCGCTGTTCATGATTGGGTGAGTGATCCTACAATCCGTCAGGGATCCGCACTGACAGGTCAGCGTGACCAAGGTTCAGAGCCGATACACCTCGCACAAATTGACAGCCGAGGAGTTCACTTCTGCATCTCGAAGGTGAGCTGCTCATGCCTGAGGCCTGAGATACTCCCCTCGAACAGCGCTGATGATATAGCGTCCCTCCTGGACTGGTCGCTTCGGGTATCGTTTCCGCCTGGACATGGGCTGCAACCCTCCTGCAATCTTCCGCCACCGCGTAAGTCAGAAAATCCCTCATCTACTGCGATATCGTGCTGATTCTACAGGTACAAATTCGGTATCAGTGGACCGTGGTGGTATGCATCAGGCGCGACTGTACAGAGTGAGCTCTCATTTCATGACCTCTTCATTGAGATGCTCCTCGTTGAGATCATCCTCTTTGAGATATTCCTCCATGAGATACTTCTCTTTGGGGAACCCCTCTTTGAGATGCCCCTTTTTGATATGCTGCTCTTTGATGTGCTGACCACCAGTCCTGCTCTTCGCCATGATCGCTAGCAAGCTCAAGCAACACGCCCCTTACTGCCACACCTACCTCGAAATCATTCGCGCACGATGGGGCAAAGTCGCTCACCTGACCTTCCTCTTCTTCGGAATGGCCACCAACATCATCGTATCCAGTGAGTCTCTTGTTTCATCATGTATCGAGACGCCTACTAACACCACAGCCATGCTCATCCTGGGCGGTTCCGCGACCGTCACCGACCTCTCCGGTATGAACACCGTCGCTGCTTGCTTCCTCATTCCCCTCGGCGTCTCTATCTACGTCCTCGCCGGTGGAATGCGCGCCACTCTCATTGCGGATTACTCGCACACCCTTGTACTCTACTGCATCCTCATCGCCTTTGCGCTCACCGTATATGCCACCTCGCCCATCCTCGGCTCGCCCGCACGCGTCTGGGACCTGCTCTACCAGGCCAGCGTCAGTTCGCCGGTCGTTGGCAATGCTGAGGGAAGCTACTTGACTATGAGGAGCAAGTCGGGGCTGATCTTTGGTGTTCTCAACATTGTCGGCAACTTTGGTACCGGTGAGCTCTCACAAGTATGCAATTATCGGCTTGACGCTAATTTGCAGTTTTCAACGACCAGGCCTACTGGCAGCGCGCTATCGCCTCTTCTCCCTCCACCTCTGTCAAGGCCTTCCTGCTTGGAGGTATCGCATGGTTCGGTATCCCCATGGGCATCGCCACATCCATGGGTCTGGCCGCTGTCGCCCTTGCCCACGGCGACAACCCCGTCATCTCACTCACCAAGAGCGAGGTCTCTGCCGGTCTCCCCGCTGTCAAGGGTGAGTCTTCCACATAATCTTGGGCTTCCTGACTGACTTTGCAGCTGCTGCCGCGCTCATGGGCCAATCCGGTGCTATTGCCATGCTCATCCTCCTTTTCCTCGCCGTCACATCCGCTTGCTCGGCTGAGCAGATCGCCGTCTCCTCGCTGCTCACCTACGACGTTTACGGCGCATACATCAACCCCAACCCGACCGAGAAGCAGATTCTCTGGGCCACTCGGATCAACATTCTCGGCTACTCTATCTTCATGGGCGCCATTGCCACCGCCTTCAACTATATCGGTGTCTCGATGGGCTACCTCTACGAGCTAATGGTAAGCTCTCCCTATCACCTTCGCTGGATGTGGCTGATGGACAGGGCACGATCATTGGCTGCGCCGTCGTCCCCATCGCCCTTTGCATCACCTGGCGCAAGTGCAACGGCACCGGAGCGGTCGCCGGCGCTATCGTCGGATTCATCGCCGCCATCGCTGGCTGGATCGGGATCACCGCCAGCCTCAACGGCGGGGTCGTCACCGTCGACACCACCTTTGGCGACTACGAGATGCTTACCGGCAACCTTCTCTCCATCGGTGTCGGAGGCATCATCACCGTCGGCTGGTCCCTCATCAGCCCTGCCGACTTTGACTGGGAGATCACCCGCCGTATCAACGCGCCCGTCCACGCTCCTTCCCACTCTACTGTCGAGACCTCGCTCGAGTCCCCCAGCCTCGAGACTCCGGGTGTCGAGAAGGACAAGTACTCGTCCAAGGAGACTACGGTCCCGACTCTCTCGAGCCCGCCCAACGAGATGGAGAGCCAGGACGCGGACGAGGAGGAGCGCGTCAATTTGCAAAAGGCCTTCCGCTTTGCCGCGTGGGCAGCTATTGGCTTGACATTCGTCTTGCTGATCCTCATCCCTCTGCCCTTGTTCTTCTCTTCTCATGGTATGTCCACTTGCCTCATTAGGTGGGACAAAGCTGACGATCAGTCTATCCCAAGGGAGGCTTCACAGCTTGGGTATCGGTATCGCTCATCTGGCTCTTCGTGGGCTTGGCTATGGTCGGTGTCTACCCCGCGTATGAGGCAAGGCACGGCTTGCTGCAGGTGAGTTGATCATCATACATGATGAGGACGTGGCTGATGATGTAGGTATTCAGGGGGATCAAGGCGGACATCACAAAGAGCAAGTAGGCGAATCAGGGGAGGCGAGATCTGGGATTCATTATGGGGTGGGGACAGCAGATTTGTAGGCTTCATTTTGGGTGTCATGCGGTAGATCTCACGAATATAGTTTTGGAGCTAGATGTATCGCTTGACAAAAGCGATCTACCTGTGTTGATCGTGCTCATATCACTGACTACTGACCGCGCTTGACCAGATCGCTGATAGAGCCCATGCGGGCCGGGCGGACAGCGCTCCCCCCTTTCCAGATCTATACTTTCCATATCGATGGTGTGGTTAAGCTCACTCGGCCTCGGGCGCAGGCACAGCGCTACCCACCCGCCGCCCTCGGGCTTCTAGCGTCCAGAAGCAGGCAAGTAGCGCGGAGCCCCAGACATGCAGTGGCGCAGAAGCCGAACAGCGCCACAGGCGATCAAGGGATGATGTGTGGATGAGAGGAATAGGGGGTCCTTTCGGTCGATCTTCGGTGGATGGGAGTGGAGGTTTGTGCCCCCTGCCCCTGTCCGACGGGGTAAGCTGATGGGAATCGTTGGTCGCCTGACCGAGGAGAAGGTTTTCGCTTTGAGGGTGGGTGACTGTATAGCTGTACTGATCTAGGGTACTTGGCTCTGCCAGGGAAGATGGGGTCGGGGAGGGTATATGAAGGGAGGTTTTGCTTGGTTCAGGCTTCATACCTCTTACTAAGCGCACGCCACCGCTAAATCCACTCCTTTGAAGCTCGTCATCCAAAAGAATAGAGGCGTAGAACATGCTCGTCGAACACTACGAGGAAGGCACGGACGGCGCCAAGGCCCATGTCGACGCCAGCGCCAGCGCCAACGCCACCAAGCCCATCAAAGCTACCATCCTCGAGCTTGTCCCTGCCCTGCATGCACAGATGCGATCAACGCCTCATGCTCCTCCCCACACTCCCCGGTACTCTGTCCCCATCTCCCCTACCTCCTTCTGCTCCACCTTTTCCATCGCACTCATCCTCCTCGTACTCTTCCTCTCCATCAACGCAACTCCCGCGGCGGCGATGGACCCCCGGCTCATGCTTTCGCATATCTGCCGACAGAACTGCGAGATGCAGTACCAGATGTGTGCGTCGGTCGCCTGTAAGTCCTTCCCTCCTTGACGATCGCAGTCGACGAGACCAGGGAAGGAGGCGAGAAGACATGAGGATGTGATTGGGAGCGGGTGGCGAATCAGCAGCTGACTTTCCAGTCACTCCCGTCCGTATGTCCACCTGCGTCGGTGTCCGTATCGCCTGCGTCATCTCGTGCTAGGAGAGGAGAGAGGCGGAGGAAGGGAATGAGTGGCGTAGGGAGGGGACATATCATACTATCTTGAAGCGGTGGTGGTGGCGGGTGGCGGGAACCTCGCCGGATGGCAGTGTAAAAGGATGAGGTGCCGCTAGGCATGTCGATCTTGTCTAGGGATGTGATGTGTAGAGACTGGCGGTGCATAGCAGTCTGCTGACCTAGCCTTGAGAATCTTGTCCGTCTGGTTCTCGGGGTAGCCGATGTCGGACCGGAAGAAGCAGAAGCTCATTTTGCTGACATTCTCACCATCCAACAGCTTCGCGCCTGACTACTGCTCATGTATCATGGTATGCCTTTGTCAGCCTCTGCCGCCTCCGCACCCCGCTTGTCCGATACCGCCGGAGAAGAGAAGCCGCTCAGATCGCCTACCCTCGTCCTATCAACCTTCTTTACCCTCGGCGTCCGCGGCGCCGTCCATCAGAAACACAACCTCACGTCATGCCCGTGTTTCAAGCGCGCCGAGCCTCCCACTTCTCGTTACATTGGCTCAACGAGACACACGCCTCCGCGGCCCGCTGCAATAGAGTTGGTCTCGGATCAACGCCACGCACCTCGCTTAGGGTCCCAAAGCGGGGAGCCGGCGGGGCCACGAGGGGACATCAGGGGAAACGAGGGGGAATGAGGCTTTTCCTATTGGTACCGAGCTCAGTTAAAGGACTTTGTCTGGCGCTTTTCGGGCGTTTCAAGCCCGACTTTGACCCAAATTAGCGCACGCCTCTCTTGTGTGTATGGCAAGGGGGGCTCCTCGGGGTCAGGTGGTTTGCGGGGCAAAGGCAGCGGCGGATCCGGAGGCGATGTTGATTGGGAATGAGGATGGTGCCATGGGGCTTGGGCGCGAGCTGGGGCGGGCGAAGTATATAGGTCGGATGGTAGGGAGAAAGTGAGAGGCAACTACATCCATCTGCTTACAGCCTACTGTCACTTTGCCCAAGTCATCTCTCCACCCCACCGATATACTACCACCACTCACATCAAGGCCTCATCTCCTCAGACCAAGCGGATCCTCCGTCACGCCTCACAAATCCTACCTCTCGAACTGAACGCTCCCCACCCTACCGCTCAAATCCGGCTGTAAACCTCACAGACTCGGCATCACCACCATGTCCCCCCACACTCAGACTCTCCACCCCTCGCTCCCCCTCGCAATCCTCTTCATCCTCATCGCTTTAGCCTTCGCCCCGGCCTCCACCCAAGCGTACAACCCCTACATCGGTTGTCGGTCCATGTGTAATGCGGCGTATATGAGTTGTATGCAGGTGTATGGTGAGTCGTAGTCTCTGAGGAGGTCGATAAGGATGGGCGTGGTGGAGATGGCGGAGGTGAAAGCGAAAGGAGGATGGATTGCTAATATAAGCAGGGAGTATCCCGATTTGTAACGTCGCTGTATCGAGTTGTTTCGCCAGGTGCTGCTAAGGGATTGTAGCGATAGGGAACGGAGGAGAGAGGAAGACCCAATAAGAAGGTATACACGCAGTGGGAGGTAGCCAGTCGGAAGAGGGTTCGAAAGGTTGTATTCACGCTCAATATGCATTCTATCATGCCTTCCCTTCACGACCGCTCTTAATCCTTCCTCGCCCGCCTTCTCCTGCCATCAATCCTCCAGCCTCGAGAACATCTGTGCCGCAGTCTAATTACGCCCAATCCACGAAAGAATGAGGCGTACTCAAGACGCGTCCTTTTAAATTTCCTTCTGCACGCCGTTTCCCCATCCCCACCTCCATTCCACCAATCGACGGGTCGATAAGTCAGAGACGAGGTGGAGGGGGCGAGAGACAGCTTCGCCGTTGAGGTAAGAAAGCGGGTTGGGCGTCGTCTGCTTGCGTGATGTAGAAAAGAGAAGGAGACCAGGGGGAAGAATTTCGATGCGGGGCGGAGAGGGGCGAGGCTGAAACGCGTTACGTAAACGCTTGAATGACGCACGGGCGTGCCTCGCGTAACGCGGAATGTCGGCGAAGGTCGTGAAGCGGAACGACGATGATGAGAGCGTTTGGACTTCATTCAACGCTTACTCAGCTTCTGTGCTTTACCTCTTAGACTCCGCACCGACACAGTCAGCGGCATATCGAAGCACCACAAGAGGGACGAAGCAAAATGAGGCTCATCATCATCGGGGACGAGTCGGTGTATGAGCACGAAGTGGATCCGTCCATGGAGGTCCAGGACGTGATCGCGTTGATCGAGGCTGAAGTGAGCTCTAATGAATTGCTGCAAGTAACTGCCAGGAGGTAGTAGCTGACACTCCTCAGACAGGTCTCTCAGCGGATCAAGTCCTCTTGTCGACTGACACCGGAACGCCACTCATATCATCCAACAAGAGCTTGGAGAGCTATGGTCTGAAAGGCGGGGACGCTACTATTTACCTCACAGTCGGGTGAGCTCTATCCCCTCGCTGATCCGAGTGTGATTCAGCTAACACTCCAGTCCCCGCGCAAGTTCATCCCAGCTTCCTCGCGGCGGTGGCGGACCAGTCAACGAGGATGCAGAGTATGAGCGGATGAGGCTGCAGATGCTGGGTGATCCGGCCATCATGTCGCAAGTCCAGAGAGTGAGCTTCTTTCAGGATGTAGATTTCCGCGGCCGTAGCTGATACCATAGGAACTTCCGGATCTTCATCGAGCCATCCAGGCTGGAGGAGCGCAGTTCAAGGCGGCGGTCCTGGCGCAGAGGTCACAAGTGCAAGACTCAGCTGCGGAGAAGGAGCGGCAGATCGAGGTAAGCCTTTGACAAGCCGATGATTGTAAATCTGGAAGTCAGCTGATTCATTGCAGTTGCTCAACTCTGACCCATATGACATTGAGGTATGCCTGCCGCTTCCTGCAGCTCTTTGCGCTGTTGCTGATATTCCAGGCACAGAAGAAGATCGAAGAAGCGATCAGACGAGAACGGGTTCTCGAGAACATGGAGCACGCATGGGACTATGCTGTCAGCTGCCTTCAGTATCGACCTGACCGTGTCTGAGCTGACGCCTCTAGCCAGAAACATTCGCCAATGTCACCATGCTGTATATCAACGTCGAGGTCAACGGGCATAAGGTCAAGGCTTTCGTGGATTCCGGCGCTCAGCGGACTATCAGTGAGTATCCTGATTAGACTCGTTGGGGCGGGGATATAGCTGATGTTCAGTCTCGCCTGATTGCGCCGAGAAATGCGGGTAAGCTTCCGGGTCTCTATTATCGCTTAGTGCTCATAGCTTACCCTCAGGATTATGCGACTCCTGGATGAACGCTTTGCTGGCGTTGCTGTCGGTGTAGGAACAGGCAAGATTCTCGGCCGGGTCCACTCGGCCCAGATCAAGCTAGGCGAGCTGCATCTTCCGTGCTCTTTCACTGTGCTTGAGGGGAAGAGCGTGGAGCTCCTCTTCGGTCTCGACATGCTAGTGAGCTATTATAGTGTCTATTTCCCCGACAACGCTCAGCTCACACACTAGAAACGATATCAATGCAGTATCGACCTCGCGGCCAACGTCCTCCGAATCCAACAAACCGAAGTCCCTTTCTTGCCAGACCACGAACTGCCCCAGGACGGGCTGCAGCAGGAGATCCAGGCGGCCCAGGACGAAGCCGAGGTGAAATCTGGACCGTCCCAAGCTTCCGGATCAGGATCAGGATCGGCCGCTGCGGGTCCGTCCAGCGCATCCGGATCGCAGTTCCCGGGGTCCGGCAATGTCATCGGGAGCACACCGTCTGCGGTTGCCGCGTCTGGGTTTGGCGGAGCCGCTCAGGGCGGTGCGCCGAGGGCGCCGGTAGGGGCGCAAGATGCCGCGCGGGCTGGCAAGGTCCAAGAGGACGATGTTCAGACCGTGAGTGAGAGCTATGGAAGTTTCGATCAAGCTGACAACTCAGCTCATGGGACTCGGGGCGGAGCGACAGCAGGCCATCTCGCTACTCGAGGCGGCAGGCGGGAATGTGGATTACGCGGCGTCGATGCTGTTCGGCGGAGGTGGCGGTGGGGCTCAGTGGCCATAGGGCTCAGGACAACGCTATATCCGGGATTTGGGAGACATCAGTCAAGGACGAAAGCAGTAATGACATGCAATCTATGGATATACAGTGCTGTCAGGCGCATCGCTAGGACATGGTTCGAGAACTGCTGCATGCGCTGCATGCTCATCGCGCTCGTCCGCGCGAGCAATCACAGTCGCGTGGATGCATTACGTCAGTATTTGCGCTGGTCAACAAATTTGGATTTTGGACGCGACTTGATAGCGACTCGAGCTGCAGCTGCATCATCTGCTCTCTTCGATATCTGCCTCTGACTCATCCAGCCTCATACTACTCAGAGCCCAGAGCTAGACATCTGACGGCCTGAGAACCAGGATCGCTACTCGGCTCCGACTCGTCACGAGGACACCTCAGAACCCCAGCTGTCACTCGACCTAGACAACCTCTTTCGCCCTTCTACTCCCCTTCAGCTTTGCCAAGATGGTCAAGTACATTGTCGTCTGCGGAGGTGTCATCTCCGGTATCGGGAAGGGTGTCATCGGTACGTCGCCTCTGCTCTGCAGCATGGGGAACGCTGATGGCCTTAGCGTCCAGTACCGGTCTCCTCCTCAAGACCGCCGGTCTCAAAGTCACAGCCATCAAGATTGACCCGTACATGAACATCGATGCCGGGACTATGGCACCGACCGAACACGGTGAGCTACGCTGCGCCCAAGAACGAGATCTGGGACAAAGGGCAAAGAGCTGATTGGGACAGGCGAGGTTTATGTGCTGAATGATGGAGGGGAGACGGATTTGGATTTGGGGAATTACGAGCGATATCTCGATATCAGTCTGGGGAAGGACAATAACTTGACGACGGGGAAGGTGTACCAGTATGTGATTGACAGGGAGGTGAGTCAGGCTTGAGCGGACCGCTGGATGAGGGGAAGAAGAGCGGGCAAGAGAAATCAGCCGGAGGAGCAGTGAATGAGGAGGGCACGGCGGGATGCGGAGAGGAAGAAAGGACGACGTCGAGCGGGTCCAGGAGCAAAGAAGCCAAGATGAGGAAGGGAGTATCGGTTGGAAAGTCTGTGCAGAACAGGGGATGCATGCGAAGCACAAGCTGATCATGTAGCGCCGCGGAGACTACCTCGGCAAGACCGTCCAGATCGTGCCTCACCTGACCAACGCCGTTCAAGACTGGATAGAGCGTGTATCCAAGATCCCCGTCGATGAGACTGGAGAGGAGCCGGACGTCTGCGTTGTCGAGGTGAACCACTAGGACCGTTTTTCATAGTACTGGCCCTGAGCTGACACGCCAGCTCGGCGGTACCGTTGGCGACATCGAGTCTGCGCCATTCGTCGAGGCACTCCGACAATTCCAGTTCCGGGTCGGACACGACAACTTTGCACTCATCTACGTCTCGCTCATCCCCGTCGTTGGCGGCGAGCAGAAGACGAAACCTACCCAAGCGGGCGTGAGGGATCTGCGTGGTCTGGGGTTGCTGCCTGATATCGTGAGCTCCCTACCCTCTGACGCTGCAGACTGCTGCAGACTGCTGCAGACTGAAAACTGATCCCCAGATTGCATGTCGGTGCGAGAACCCATTGTTCTCAGCGACGATGGAGAAGGTCTCGATGTTCTGCCATGTCTCGCCCAAGCAGGTCTTGGGGGTCCACAACGTATCGTCGACATACCACGTCCCTCTCCTGCTGCGGGAACAGGGTCTGCTCGAGTTCTTCCAGAAACGGCTGAATCTGGGGGAGATTGCGGTAGGGCCGGAGATGATCAAGCGGGGTGATAACCTCCTTGAGCGGTGGAAGGCGCTCACGAATGGGTAAGTATCTCACATTATAGATGGGACGAGAGCTGACCAGTAGTCGGGACAGGCTGTTCGACACGGTGTCGATTGTACTTATCGGCAAGTACACGTCATTGCAGGATTCGTATATGAGCGTGGTGAAGGCGCTGGAGCACGCTTCGATGCGGTGCGGGCGGAACTTGGTTCTTCACGTAAGCTGGTAGTGCCGCTTATATGATATCGTGAGATCAAGCTGAGAATGCAGTGGGTCGACTCGTCCGACCTCGAGCCACAAGCTCAGATTGACGATCCGGTCCGATACCATGACGCCTGGAGGCATGTCTGCTCTGCCAAGTGAGTTTCAGCTTCTACATGTCAGGTCATCGCTGATCAGCAGGGGCATCATCGTTCCTGGCGGTTTCGGCGTGCGCGGCACAGAAGGCATGATCTCCGCCGTCAAGTGGGCGCGCGAACAAAAGGTTCCCTTCCTCGGTATCTGCCTCGGCTTTCAAGTCGCCGTCATCGAGTACGCTCGCAATGTCTGCGCCCTGGCCGACGCCAACTCGGCGGAGTTGTCGACCTCCACTCCACACCCCGTCATCTGCTTCATGCCCGAGATCTCCAAGACGCAGATGGGCGGAACGATGCGGTTGGGTCTGCGCCCGACGGTATTTGAAAAGGGGACGGAGAAGTCCAAGCTGCGTCGGCTGTATGGCGGGCGGGAAGTCGCGTGGGAGAGGCACAGGCATCGGTACGAGGTGGAGCCGAAGTATGTGGAGAGGCTCGAAGCGGGCGGGAAGGGGCAGATGCGGTTTGTGGGCAAAGATGAACGGGGAGAGCGGATGCAGATGTTGGAATTGGACGGTGAGTCTTTCTCTTGCGTCAAAGCGGGGAAAAGCTGATGAGTAGACCACCCGTACTTCACGGCTCTCCAGGCCCACCCGGAATTCTGCTCCCGACCGCTCAACCCCTCACCTGCATTCCTCGGCCTCGTCGCTGCAGCCTGTGGCGGCTCGGTCCTCGCCGAGCAAATAGCCGCCAATGACAATGAAGGATATACTGCCCCTCATCCGGAATCGGCGATGGTGGTGCCCGCTTCCGAAGCGGTGACGGACGGTGCCAAGGGCCGGGCGCAGCAAGTCGGCGGGATCAGGGTTGCGGGGGATGTGAAGGGGAAGGATGTGGGAGAGGTGCAGAAGAAGCTGGAGAAGGTGACGCTGGGACATGAGGGGAAGGCGGGGGAGGAGAAGGGGAGCTTGCCGAATGGGATATAGGGAGTGGTCGTTAGATCTGGGGACTATCACTACCATACGTTATCTCTATAGATGCACTGTCTGTCAGCCTGTACCGAAAGAAGATGAGATGCCCTGATACATGATATTTACTAGATGAAAATAGCTGAAGATTGAAAGATTCCTCTATGTAATGACCGACTACTGGACCTGCCAGATACCACCTTCCCTGCCCACCCAGCTGGCCCTTGACCTTCAGCTCATCCCGCCATCTCTTGCCATCTGCCCCTATCTACACAACTCTCCCTGTACACCCCTACCCACTCCACTCTTCTGAAACACCCCTACCGCCTGCCCATGGACATTGGTGTGCCAGCATACCACGCGTCCAGATCCAATGGCTCCACCTTCTTCCCTCTCCACCTCGACCGCCGCATCTCTTTCCGCCCCGCGACGCCGTCTGGTGTATACGCCTCCCGATCTAGCATGCGAAGCGCGGGGTGTTGCATGCCGGCTGAGTCTGGGCGGCGGCGGATGTCAGCAAAGTAGGTGTAGTCCTCTGTCGCTGGCCCGCCTTCCTCCGACTCCCAGACATCCTGCTCCGCCAGCGTGCCTGACACCTCGGGTGTCCATCCCTCCTCCTCGATCCCCTCATACGCCATCGTCAGCGGCACCTCCTCCCGGCCCGACTGATCCCGGATGAACAGCTTGAGGCGCATCCGGATCGCCCGAAGAGCTCGAAGCTCGGTCGTCGAGATCCGAGCGGTACAGTCTGGCTGATTGGATCAGCCGCAGCCCTCAGACGCAGCAGGAGGGATAGTCAGAGGGCCAAGAGAGAGACTCACTGTGATGCCCTTGTCTGCACCGCAGGTCACGACGTTGAAATCTCCGGGATTGGACGCGAGGGCGGCGGAGCAGGTATTGAGCTGCGCGAGGAGAAGAAGGAGGAGGACGGGGAGGAGACGGCGGAGGGGAGGAAGCATCGTTGTATTGTAGTGACCGTGATGAAAGACCGGAAGAAGAAGGAGTGTGAGTATGTATCGACCAGCGAAGATGTATAGAACGAAGCGAGCCTGAGGCGGCTTGGTGACCTGGTGAACAAACTTGGGATGCGAAGATGCGAGAGAGGTAGAGGGAAGAGGACAGCATAGGCTGTTATCGCCTTGAAGATCCAAGCCATGTTAGTCGTCAGAATGTTAATGCGCTCATTGGCAAATGAAACAGGAACGGACGGGGCTGGTCAATGAGTAGGAAGCTTGGAAAAAGCCGAAGCCTTGGTATGCGATAAGAATGAGGAGGCGGTGTCGTACCATCAGCGAGGACAGGAGATCGATCGGACAATGCGGTATTTCGGAGAGAAAAGGGATGAAGTAAGAAAGGCTGGAGGGAGGATGAATGGGATTCGAGAAGTGGGAAGGCAATGTTACATTGAAAGGTTGTTGAACACGACGCACATCCCGCCATTTGGCCCTTCTCGACCCCTCGTGATGCTCCACATGTCGCCCCTACTTCATAAACGTCTCCCGCCACTGATCGATTGATCACGCCCACTATTCATGTATTGACAACGCCCTCTGCCGATTTCACGCGTCGTATCTATTGCCCACCGACCTCTGCATTCCATCAGCGCTAGCCCCGCACGTCTCCCGGTATAGATTAGGACTCACGCTCGAGCAGAACCTCAATCGCGTCTCCATCCTCGATATCGAGATCGGCGGCGGTCTGATCATCCAAAATACGGTTCCCGTCGAAAAGCAGACTATCCCGTCAGCCCTTCTTTCCTCGTCATTCATCAACAGATAAGCGCATACCGGATAGTTTGCGCGTCGGCACCGACTCGCTCTGCGTATGCGGCCTGCGATGTCAGTCTCACTCTTTCCCTCCCATCAATACACTGCAAGGAAGGAAACCCACCTTGAGCTTGTTGAGCTTTGTGGTCTTCTTAATCTTAAAGAAGACCTCGTTTCCGTCGGTCGAAACGATCTTGATGTTCAGCGCATTGGAGTCTGAACGAAATCAGCATATCTTCTAGGTGGTATTGGCTGCTGAAATGCCCGTGAGGAGTGTGCGACGCATGATTGATTGCTCACCTTCGGCCTTGGGCTTGCGCTCCTCCGGTGCGGGCGATCCCTGTTCAGACATTGTTTTTCGATTGGGGTGAGGGAGGAGAGAGCTGTGAGCAGTAGGGTGCTGTAGGATGGTTAGAGTACAATGTGAGTTGCGAGGGGAGATAGCTGAGCGTGTCCAGTCCAGAGCAGTAGCAGCTGTTGAGCGCGGCGCACCACACAAATATTGGAATCGCGTCTTTACGGTAAGTGTAATCACGTCACCCACTTTGGAGTTAGATCCCGCTAGTTGCCTCTTTCCTCTTTGGGAGTTGTTTTGATTGATGCTTCATTTTGGCTCTGGGTCCAGCCTTCCTTCTTCTCTCGCGCGCTCAGGCTATTTGCCTTCGTACACCATAGGTATAGGTATATAGAGTAGCTGGACAAGCCACATAGCTCTAGCCATCATCTCATCCAATAGAGAGGGTTAAATAGCTACTCGACAAGCCGGTAAAACCAACTTTGAGGCTCTCTACCCGACCATCCCATCGTCGACATCTTACTCGACCATCCGTGCAGAAACCTGAAACTCGACGCGTCAGATCTCGGTATTCTATCGCGTTTCGGTTACCGCAGTCACCGTCGCCGTCGTCCAACCAGCCGGGGAGCACAATCGCCTAGTATACTCCCTCACATACCAAGGTGGACCTCCCCGCGCCATGCCGCCCCGAAAGTTCACCGCCGCCCTGGCGGGCCCCCTAGCTACCCCTCTTCCCCCTCCCCCACCTTCCCCACTTGTCCAGCGGCTCCGGACAGACTGGCGATGGGCCGGCATCTCACAGTTCATATGGACCTTCTCGGATGCCTTTGGGTTGCTGGACTGGGACATCGAGGTGAGCTGGGTAGTCTTTATCTATGAGACAAGGGACATAAGCTGATACCTCCCAGACGCTCGAGGCGCATCTGGACAAGGATGAGCTGGGGATGATGCCCGACTTGCTCGCCAAGATGCTATATGCCTTGACGTATAATCGGCAGATCAAGTAAGCTGTTGGAACTCGTGCAGCCGGCCAGCCAGAGTCCCAGCTGATACCACTAGCCGGGATAACGCGTTTGAGCACCTTCGAAAGCAGTACGCCAAACGAGCTCCGGATCAGCTGGTACTAGGGACGGAGGAAGAGCCGCGGGAATGGGCCGCACTGGGACTGTCTGAGAAGGTAAGCTTCGTGAAGCGGTAGTGTGATCCACTTTCCGAGCTCACGCTCTAGGTTCAGGTACTATGGGACCTGTGCGAATGGCAGATGGCCGACCCGGCGCGCTTCAGGGCTCTACTGAAGAGCGAGGAAGAGGCTGTGTCTTGGGTGAGCTGAGCTTTTCGGATCGTAGCAGGCTGAGCTGATACAGTAGCGCATAGAACCGGTCGGATGGGACAAGGACGGCAACACGTACTTCCTCTTCGATGGTGAGCATGCTGAGGATGTCTTCAACCGTGTGACTGACTTTCAGACAATCGTCTCTGGGTTCAGCGGTACCGGGCACCCCCTCCCCGCCCAGCGAAAAAGGCCTCGGTCATACCTAAAAAGTCCCACAAAAAGAAACCTCGCCCCACCGCTGAAAGCTCCACGTCAACACCACGTCCCAAAGCCGCCAAGAAGAAGCGGCCTGTCTCGCCTGACCTCACTCCTCCTCCCCCACTCGCCGAGCCAGAAGATACGCCCGTTTCTGGACCGAGGAAGCGCACTCAGGTAGCCTTCTACGGAAACCCGCTCAAGACGGTCGAAGCGCTACGGCGAGGCGGCCCGCCACCTGCGCATACGCCATCGAGTAGCAAGATCACACGCAGTAGCTCGCGAGGCGGTCTCGCTGCTGTCGCTGCTGCGCCAATAGCGGACTCGACGCCTTCGCGGGCACCGGCCAAGACAAAGGCGAAGCCTACGCCAGAGGCTACGTCGGTATCTCGGAGTTCGAGAGCTACGCGCCGGACGAGGGACGCGGAGGACACTTGGCAGGCTATCCCTGCGGAATGGCTGGATCCCGAGGCGTCTGCGTCGCCGGTCAAGGCGGAGCCGAAGGGGCGGAAAGGGAAGCGAAAGGCGTCAGCGGTGGAGGAGGAGAGCGAGTTGAGCTCTTTGACGGATGAAGCAGCTGCGGACGAGGCGGTCGTCGCGGCGGCGGAGGCGGCTAATGAGAAGGGAGAGGGGAGCGAGTATGAAGATGATGGGGACGAGGCTCCGGTCAAGCCGCTGCGATCAGCTTCGAGGGCGAATCGTGCGAGGAAGGTGGAAGTGGAGGATGGAGATGAAGGGGACAACCCAGAGGAAGAAGAAGATGGGGAACCGGATCTGCCTTCAACATCGACGGCGGTGGAAGAGGCTGGGCCCGAGAAGGTTGACAAGGATGTCAACGACAAGGGGGAGGAGGAGAAGGTAGTCGAGGGCGGAGAAACTGCGGTACCTGAGGACGTGGAGATGAAGGACGAAGTGGCAGGAGTGAAGCCAGCTGAGGAGGCAAAGGTGGAAACTGAGGAGGGGGCGAAGGAGGAGGACAATGAGGGGAACAAGGAGGATGCCAAGGAAGAAGTCAAGGGGGACGCTGAAGAGGAGGCCAAGCAGGACGCCAGTAGGGAGGCCAAAGAGGAGGCTAAAGTAGAGGCGAAAACGGAGGAAATGGAAGAGACGGATGAGGTCAAGCTGGCGGTCAAAGAAGCTGCGAACATCCCCGAGGGTTTCGTCGAATGGGAGGCTGTGAGCTGTTTCCATTTGTGCAGCATGGAGTCAAACTGATTGAGCAGGTCTGCGTGACCCTCTACGACTGGCGCACATTTCCCGAACAGTTTGCCAAGTCTCGCAATCCGGACGAGAAGAATTTGTACACGTTCCTTACTCAGGCTGTTGGTCCTGCTGTCATTACCGCACTCCTCGTACGTCCTTAGCCTCAACAGCGTTCGCTCAGAACTGATAGTATAGGCCAAAGAGAACGAACGCCTCCGCCAGGAAGCCATCAACAACCGCAAGCGCTCTTCTCGAATCGCGACGAAAGAGCTCGAAAAGGAGGAGATCTTACGGCGCGAGAAGGCCCAACGGGAGATGGAAGAGCGCATGGAGAAGTCCCGGCGGGACGAGAATTCCAAAGCTACAGTGGAAGCTACGGCGATCTCGCAAGAGAAGGCACGAGAGGACCGGGTCAAGGAGCGAGAAGACCGGATAGCGGCGCGCGAGCTGGCCGCAGTGCAAAAGGCGGAGGAGGAACAAAAGGCCAAGGATAAGGCGGATCGAGCGAGGATCAGGCGGCAGAGGAGGAGGGAGGGCGAGGTGGTCGAGACGAGCGAGGAGAGCGAGGGCGAGGGATCGGTCAGGCCGTCGACTGCTAAACGGAGTCGGGTCAGCACGCCTGTCGTGCCTGCCAAAAAGGGCAGGAAGGCCTCGGATGAAGGATGGGAATTGAATTGCGAGGTGTGTAGGAAGTCGGGGTGGAATATCGTAAGTCTGGATGCAGGATTGCCGAGCTGTAGCTGATAAAGAAGGATGACGACCAAGATGTGGTTTCATGCGATGACTGCGGGAAGTGGCAGCACACCGATTGCCACGATAAGCTGGATGCGGCGGAAGGGCGCCCGAGGAGGAATTGGGATAAGGTGGACTTCAAGGTGAGCTAGCGCAGTTACGATGTCGGTACCAGGGCTTTCGCTGATCTGTGCAGTGCAAAGAGTGCCGCCGCAAAGCCGCTCGAAAGCGCCAGCGCCTGTCACACGAGCCCAGAAGCTCTCCCCTCGCCTCCACACCCCTCATCGCGAACGGCTCGAATGGCATACATCCTCCCGCCAATTTCTACCAAAACGGCCATCCACCTGGACTAGCGCCAGGGCATACTGCATCACCACTCGCCCGTCCCTCTCAGTCACAGGTCTACGGTCGCCACACCCCGCAACATCCAGGACAACAGGCGCGGCCGCTTTCACCTGGTCAAATCCCCTCCTATCCTCCTCAACAAATGCAGCCCTACCCCCGCCCTCAGCAGCACCCGGGCTACCCCAGCTCGCAGAGCCAACATCCGCAGTACGCAATGCATCCGCAGCAATACGCCCATCCCTCCGCCGGTCAGGCGGCACCGCAACAGTACGCTCAAGCCCGGCCTTATCCTACCATCCAGTCGCTTCCGCCACATTTGCAAGCGCTGTACGCATCTCCCTCGGCCGCTCGCTCGCAGATGTCCTCTGCTCCATCATCGCAGCAGCGCCCGGTCCAGATCCAGCACGCTCAGCCAAATCATGCGTCGCCGCAGATGAGGCCGAACGGTGCGGCGTATGCGCCCAACATGTACGCCGCTGCGTCCGCCTATCCTCCTCAGATGGGCGCGCGACCGGTCCAGATGTACGCTTCATCCCCAGGCCAGCAGATGGCTCATCGACCTCAAGGCCAGACACCCCCTCACCCGGCTTACTCCCAGCACCCCGCACAGTACGCTCAGCAGTACGCGCAGCACGTGCCAAATGGCGGTTCTGCCAGTCAGCCACGGCAGGCGCCAATCCAGGCGAATGCGCAGCAGCAGCCTCCTCAGCTGCCTTCTGTCGCGCAGCAGCCTCCTCAGCAGGCTGGTCAGAAACCGCCCGCGGCACCGCCGGTCTCAATGCAACACCTCTTGCAGCCGAGCAGCGGTGCAACGGCGGCGGCGCAGAATTCGGTACCTGCTCCAGCACCTCAAGCTGCAGCGGGTGCGGTAGCGCACAGCGGTGCGAGCTAAGCCTGGTCGAGTCAAAGGCGACAGGGATGATGGTCCAGCTCCGGCTGGTCAAGGAGGAGGCCGAGAGGTGCGAGCCCAGAGGGGATGATGTATAGTGGTGCCTGGCGTTTGTATCGTCATTATCATTGTCGTATGGATCACAATGCATCAGTCTCGGTGACTATGTCTTGAAGTGTGTCCATCTGCCAGATCCAAGCTTAGCTTCAAGTCTCAAGTCGTGCCTGCGAAGTTCATGGTGAGCGGTCGCGGATCGCCCCCGGAACCAACAGCAATAATTCGCCACCCAAAGTTCATTCAAGCAGCAACCAGCCGCCGCTGCAGCACCTTACCTTTGTACATCGCCCTTGTCCCGTCTCCTCTCTTCTACATATCAGTCTCTTGTATGCCCCTCCCCTCCAAATCAGCCACTACACGGTAGCTGGACTCAAAAACCACCACCCACAACTGCATACCCCACTCCCTACCTCCCAACTCGCAATATGGCAATGCACCCTTCTCGTCAGGCGGCGCTGGGTCTCGCTCCCGGACCCGCACCAGCTGCTCGAGGGAATCTGCAGACATCGAAGGGAAAGCAGCCAGAGAGACCATAGTATGTCCCCACCAGCCCATGGTCCCTGCTTGGTTTTCACAGATCTCAACTGACACCTGTAGCATCGGTCCTTGGTCCTCTCACGCCCTGGACGCAGCTTCGCATGGCGCTATAGCGTTCTGCCAAATATACTATGAGGCGTACGACGAGCCCACTCGGCGCGATACGGTATGCTCTCAGTACACCCTCCCTGCCAGCTGGAAGCTGCCCTGACATCTTCTCGAGCTGCAGAGCTGATTCACTAGGAAATCCCGCAGCTCTTCCTCCCTCAAGCCAAAGTAGTCTGGAACGGTAACCCCGTCCCCGCCGACCTCCCCAACTTTATGGGGTTCCTCAAAGGCGTTCCTCTTTCGCGACATGATCTCCAGACGTTAGACTGCCACCCCATACCAGGTGAGCTATGCCTTAGAGTTCTTTCCGGGCCAAGCTGACTCTAGCAGTCCTTGACCCAGCCGCCCCACCCTCCAGCGCCCCCGATATCATCGTCAACGTCACCGGCTCGGTCTTGCACGGTCCACACGTCCTCGCGGGTTTCAATGATGCCCAGGCTACCCATGCGCCTCAGAATCACCCACGGAAGTTTCACGAGATGTTTATGCTTCGTGCGGCGGAGCAGGGAGAAGGGATGCAGCCCAAGGTGAGCTACATGGGTCATTCAGGCGCGATGCGGGAGTCTGATTATCAGAGCTGATGTGTCTAGTACGCTATCCACAGCTCGAACTTCCGCTTCATCGGGTAGTGGAGGAGCGACAACGAGGAAGAGAAGGACGAGACAAGGGCTGGACAAAGGACAGGGACAGGGCACAAGCATTTAGGAGTCATTCCGGGCCATCATCAATCCACCACATTGTATCGGACATCATACCATCAACAGCAGTAGCATAAGAATCAATATTGTACCATACATTCAAGCCTTCACCCCGGTCTCGGTCCCACCCTGCGCACCAAACCTGCTCGAGGTTCTCCTACAACGCCTAGATATCAACAAGCTCAAAGGACGATCTTGGTCTTGCCTCCCGCCTCGGCAGCTTCCGACTCGACATACGCCGCGTCAATCTCCTTCTTGTACCTCTTGGCCGCGATGTTGCTGTGTCTCATCAGCTTATGCGTCCTACTTACCACCTGCATGACTGTCCGACATACCGCTTAACCTTGAGCGTGGGGGTGAGTACCTCCTCCGCGAATGGCTGAATAGTCAAGTGAACACCCTTGACCATCTCGAATCTGGTCATCAGCTCATCCCATTCTAGTTCGGGGGAGCAGACTTACCCGTTGAGCTTGTACTTCTTGGATGTCTTGGCCAAATTACCAAGCACAGCCGCCTTGACCTTCGGGTGCTGCACCGCAGTCTCCAAGCCCGCCACGTCACCAGCGGTGATCTTGGTCCCGAGGATAGCAGAGACGAGCCCCGCAGCGCGCTCGGGGTCGAGCACGCCGATAGCGACGAGGGACGAACGTGAGGAGTCGCCGTGTACGAGCAAAGAGGCAAAGGTCGGGTCAAGAGCGTACATTCCTTCGAGCTTCTCGAGCGCGACGTACTCGCTGATCAATCAGCAAGACAGCCGAAGACTCGATGCTTGTAGACTTACCCCTGACTGAGCTTGACGACATTCTTGATACGGTCGACGATCTTCAGACGACCACAAGAGTCGATCTCCGCGACGCTGTCGTCTTTAGCTACCATCTTGATGTACTAAATCGATATAGCTCACTCTCCGGTGTGCATCCATCCGTCCGGGTCGATCGTCTTGGCCGTGTTGACTTCATCGTGAAGATAACCGACAAAGATGTTTGCGCCCCGCATGCACAGCCTGGTGAGGTCAGCTTCTCGCCCTGGTGATGGGGGAGAGGCACTCACTCTCCACGAGGGTTGGGGGAGTCTTTGCTGGTGTACTGTCTTATCAGCTGCCTGTAGCGCAATACTCTCATCAGGGCCAACTCACGCCCATCTCTGGTACATCCATCAAGCAGACATCGTTGACAGGCTGGATCTGCCCGCAAGTCCCGGTGGCGGTAATGTCCCATGGTACACTGCTTCATCAGCAGCGTTCAAAACGAATAGTCTGGGAAATGCTCACCCCTTGGTTCCAGTCCCGCAAGACTCGGTCATACCGAACTACACATATCAGCATTTACTCTCGTGACATGGGGATAGCACCTACACCCTGGATCACATCGCAAGCGAACGCAATCTTGAGCATCTCGTGTACTTCGCCCGAGAGCGGTGCCGCCCCAGAAGAGCAGTATTGCAAGTTCCCGCCGAGGAGGTTACGGATCTACCGCCATCAGCTTTGGGGGTTAAGCCTGGGCACGAGACTCACCTTGCGGAAGAC
Organism: Dioszegia hungarica; assembly: GCF_025882075.1. NCBI lineage: Eukaryota > Fungi > Basidiomycota > Tremellomycetes > Tremellales > Bulleribasidiaceae > Dioszegia > Dioszegia hungarica. Next base: position 215,155 of record NW_026515772.1, read on the forward strand.
GAGCGCATCGTATACTGCGTGCTTGACCTCGCCCTTGGTCCGCCAATTCTCGAGCTTGGTGTTGACCGCCTTGGTGAGCAGTGCGCCCTTGAGACCTCCAGCTGCCATTTGCGTCTTGACCGCCGCGTGGATCCTATTGGATTAGCTTGTTCATGATGCCTCTAAATGACTCTACTCACCGATTCCATACCCTCGGCACACCGGCCATAACGTGCGGCTTGAGGATCTGGGCGTCCTCGAGCAGACGAGCAGGGTCGCCGGTCGTCAGGCAGACAGTACCGTCACCGTACCAGACCAGCATCTGCATGAATCGCTCGTAACTGTATCGTCAGCTTTACGTCCCAGGGAGAGACAGATCAGCTCACATGTGACTGAGCGGGAGGTAGGAGAGGTATCGCCACTCGTCGCCTTTCCGCATCATCTCGGTCGCGCCCATGGCGTTCGAGACGGCAGTAAGCGCCAAGTTCTCGCTCGTGAGGACGACACCCTTCGGGTCGCCTGTCTATCAGCTTTGCCCCTGTCGCAGCGACATTTCGGAAATTGGTCAAGCTTACCGGTAGTTCCACTGGTGTAACTGATAGTGATGACACGCTTCATGTCGAGCTCCTCCTCGCCGGCCAGCGGTCCCGGCTCGGTCCAGATCCCCTGCTGCGCGCCCCAAACCTCCATATCGGCCAGAGTGAGTAGCTCGACGTCGACGCTGCTCGCCCAAGCCTGCAGAACCGACATCTCCGTCGGGGTCATGGGGTCCATACTGACAATGACCCGGAGCGTGGGGCAAGCCTTGGCAATCTGGAGCATATCGGCCAAGTGGTTGGTCGCCGCAAAGACAATCGAGAGCGGGCAGTGGTTGGTGCTAGAAATCAGTATCGCTCTACTTCTGAGCAAGGGATGACCTACATGTACTTGGCGACGTCCGGACCGAGGGTCTCGTACAGACTCACCCCGACCAGCCCGTACGCATGACACGCCAGGTCGACGACCTGCCATTCCTCCCTGTTCTTGCTCCAGACACCGACCGCCCATCCTCGCCTCGCGCCCACCTTCCGGCGGTTGTGCGTCCCATAATGCGGGATGTGAGGGTGCGTGATCTCAGCGGGCAACACGCCCGCGGCGGTGCCTTCGCGTCCGCCCAATCGGCCCTCCCGCTCCAGCGCGAGCAGCGCGGAACCGAGGTTGTTACGGCGGGCCTGGACGGCTGCGTATGTGGTAGACTTTAGGCTGGTGCTGTACTCGATAGTACCGACGGGCTTGACGACTCCGGTAGGGATGATTTCGCGCTGCACGAATAAGTTGCGGTCGGGGTGACGAGCGACGGCTGCTTTGTCAGCTTTTATATTCCGAAGGGCTGGCCAGTCGGGACTTACACTGTTCAAAAAGCTCAAAGAGGGACTTGGGCTCGTCAGGGCCGTACAGGACTGACCGGTCCCAGATACCTGTATCATCAGCCAACTTGCCTTCCGCGCTGTGCTGGCGGGATGAGGATCATACCGTTTCTCCAAACACCTGAAAGTGTCAGCTTCACCAAAGCAATTATGGAGGAGTTAACTTACCACTCCATCCAGGTCGAGCACTCCCAGGGATCTCCTACGCCTGTCAGTGAACCGCTCCGCCGCTCCTGAATAGCCACTGCCACTCACCACACCCTGCTTCGTCAAATCCATATCATCGGGGAAGGGTCGGGGAGGCATCTTGTACTGATGTGTTGTTTTAGTTCTTGTTATATGTATAGGGCAAGCTTGTCACTTGTAAGATGGATGTACTATATTGCAGAGGAGTCAAGACTCAATGAGCGACGTCAGATGATTATGAGCTTGCCTGTTGGTCGGTAGGCTGCCGAGCTCGAGCCGCAAGGGACAGCATGGGGAGTTCCGCTTATTACGGACAGACGAGTAACCGGCGAAATCGGGCCCCGACTACCTTCCAGCCGCTCTTCTGGCTGACAGCAGGACCTCTTTCACGCTTCATGCACATGCTCCACAGATAGACCAGGTAGCTAGAGTCGGCCGCATGCATAAACACTACCACTGGGTATCCTACTCTGTTCGTACAATGTCACACCGTTATGATTTCCCTTCTGCAATTATTCGTCCCTTCTCCCTGCTTTCCCCTTAAAGGCCTAACGCCTCATCGTCCTCGATGCTCTCTAGACAATTCTCTGTGAAGTCCCACACGCTGTTCTCCTCTCCCTTGCACCGCACCGCCTATAATGCCGCCTCGCTCTTATCCATCAACCCCTCGACCTTCGCCACCGCCGGATACTGATCGCCCTGGGGCGTCGGCTTGAGCTGTTCCGGCGCAGACCCCTTGGCAGGCATCCGCATCTGTTGTAGTTCCTGGTGTGTCGGGACCTCGGGCGATCCGATCGAAGTGAAGGATGGGGGGATGGGGGAGACCTTGACGCCAGTGGAAGCGGACGAGGATTCGGCGTTGGAGGTGGGTGCGGGAGCGGTAGTATCGTCCGATTCTTCGTCAGAGTCCATGTGAGAATCTCCATCATCGTCCAACTGGTGGATTCGAGCCTTTAGCAAAAAGCTTCAGCATGCGCCCCATTTTTGACAATTTCCCCGACTAGGGATACATAGCTAAGCATCCGGACGTACAGGTTTGCCCTTGTCCTCACCGGCACCAGCACCGCCCTTTGACGTCTCTCCTGCCGCAGCAGACGCCTCCGACTCGTCGTCGTCGCTATCCTCCGCCGGCCGGAACATTATGTTCGAGGCGCCAAGCATGCTAGCAATATTTGCAAGCCCACCAGCACCAGCAACGCGAAAGCCAGAGCCGGTCAATCCGCCCATACCGCTTGTTGGCTGAGTTTGCAGCGCGGCAAACACGTCGGGGATGGATTCGGGTGTGTCGTGGCCGACTAGAAAGTCAGCTCAGAGCACCATGGTTGTGGGACGCGCAGCTCACCCTTCTTCTCCACGCGCTCCTTGACCCACGCCTGCCATTCCTCCTTTGTCCGCCCGCCCAGAAGCGCAACCACCACGACAGTCATGTTGTCGCATCCGATCCCGCCCGTCTCCGATTCCTTGGCCAAGCACTTGACCATCATGTCCTCGCAGATCTTGCCGAGATCGTCTCCGTTCGCAATTGCCCGGCGCGTGAAGTCAACCACTTGCTGAGAGGTGAGGCAGTCCCAAATACCTGAAATCAGCCAAAGCCCTTCCTCCCCAACTAAGCACACTCACCGTCACAGGCAACAACGATAAACTCCTCCTCGCCGTCGATGTCATGTACGACAAATTCAGGATCGGCAGTAACGATCTGCTTCTCTGGGTCAAGGGCGAAATTTTGCTTGAACTCGAAATCGCCCAGCGCGCGGGAAAGGGCGAGGTTACCGTTGACACGGCCGAATTCGACGAAACCGCCCGCCGAGGTGATTCTAGCAGTCTCCTCTGAGTTGTTAGCTCCAGTCCGGCCTGTTTGGGGCGATGAGCTCACCCTTGTTGGTAGGTTTGTGGTCATATGACATGGCTTTTGCCTCGCCGCGATATCCGAGAACACATCGAGAATCACCAGAGTTGGCCTGATGGTCAGTTTTGTCCTGCGCACACATGAGAACCACAACTCACGCATGTGAATTTGCCATTGGCGAGGACACCAACAACAGCTGTGCATCCTGAAGGGTCGTTGAAGAAGTTGGGGTCTGGCAATCAGCTAGGCTTCTTACGAGAGGCCTTGATAAGACATACCGGCTCTCAGGTCTTCGTCCGTCTTCAAGAACGCCTCCTTCAGCGCATCCTTGTAGTCTCCAACCTCTGTTCTGATCAGCTCCACTCCTTTTACCATTCTTCTTGAACTCACTATATGAGTCCAACGCCCTCAACCTCGAGTGCATCGTCGTCCCTGCAAACTTCGCCGCCGAAGATCCACCATGTCCATCAAAGACACCAAACAATGCCGGTCCTTCATCGTCCTCATCATCGTTCGACACCGTACATCCCGCCGGCTGCTGCTTGATGTTATCGGCCGGGTGTTTCGCCACGTATCCTGCGTCCGCCGGAGGGAGGTACAGATGTACTGTGTGGGAATCTTCCATGCCTGCTTGGTCAGCAACAGCACCGATACCAGCACCGCATTTCCGGCAGTAAACAGAAGGATACTGACTGATACGCCATCCCTGCATGTCTGAGATCCCTACCCAGTACTTCTTCCCTCGGCTCACCGTCGTGGTGTGCTTCTCGGTGACTGCTCATTAGAAGCGAGATATGCGTGGAGGATGCGTGATAGGTTGATAAGGAAAGAATGTGCGTTTAGGCAGAGACAAGTAGGAGAAAAGACCGCATCAGCATGCTTCCATCTACAGATCACGACGAGCAACAGTACCTGGTTCTGAGAGTGTTTGACCCTATGTCGTCAGCATAGACTCCAGCAAGGATCGGTCAAATGGCTTAGTGCATCGCACGGACAAGGAGAATGGGACTTCGAGCTGAGTAAGGGAATCAACACGTACCATTTTGCTATATTATCTGGCTGAAAACGGGAGAGGGGAGCGCAGGAGAGTCCTGAGGGGTTTGCTAAAGGCTGAGGCGAAGAGAAGTCGAAGGTGTATCGATTCGATATGGATTTGCAGGTGTCGCAAGCGCGACGTGGAAGGGCTGTGTAGCGCTTCCTCCTTTCTCTGATTCCGATGATCAGGGGTATGAGCGGCGGATCTGCTGAAGCCTTCTGTCGCGCGTGGCTTCTGAGGGATAGTTGTAAGAGATAAGATGTATGTGGTGTGTATGGAGAAGGACAGAGTACTTTTCGTGGAGGTTTGCTTTGCTCTGCTTGGATTGCCTTCTGTGCCCTGAGCGAGTGATCGCTCGCCGCGTACGTCATCTTGACGGCGCTGGCTCTAGCCCGTGCCACGATTTGCTCCCGCGTGCCTCAAAGTGTCGCACGAGCATGCAGCAGCTGCTGCTTGCAGCTCCATTGATATGAGCGACGAGCGGACGCTCAGGCGCTGCCACGGCATCGCAAGGGCCGCTCTGATGAGGTAGCCTGCACACGAGATTCAGAGTAATTGGCAGGCTTGCCTCTTGCGGGGCGGGTCGCATTCAGAAGAATCCATGGGAGAGCTTCCCGTATGCACGAGTCTAATGATCTGCCCTTGTTGGCCTGGGGAGCCTGCTCACAGAATCTTGGCGCCAGATGTACCTGCATCGATCGATGAGAAGGGATAGATGCATGATGCATTGCACAAGTAGGGAGGCCCAGCCCAGCAGCAGCGACAGCAAGGTGGTCCAGATATGACGGCATGACCGCCCGCATCGGCGATTAAATTACCTCCGTTCCTGACCTGCCACAATCGCCCAAATGCTCTTTTGGCTGCGCCGGTGTTTTCCGTTAATCCCGCCTGCGTCACGTTACCGTTTTTCCCCTCTCCGTTGCAGCGCGCGAGTTGTGCACAGAGAGACTAGATACTGTTGGCTCATATCATCCATCTAGCGATATAATGGCACCCTCGACCACAAAGACCGGCGGCAAAGGTGAATTGCCGTTCAGCATCGCATCAGGCGAGCATACGAGGTGGAATATGCGGGATGAGGGAATTGGAGAGATGGACCATGGATGAGAAAAGGGATGCACTTCAGGGTGGGGAGTCGGGGACGAGCGGAAGGGGCATGCTGTATTGCTCCGGTGGGATCGGCGGCATCGGCTTCATGGGCAAGGGAGGGAGGTGCTGGGAGTTGGATTCGGAGGAGTCTTCGCGGCATAGCGAAGCTTTGCTTGAACCACAGCTGACAGTTCAGCCGCCGCAAAGCCCCAGGATGCCAAGGCGAAGGCGGCCAAGAAGGCAGCGCTGAAGGGTACGGCCTCGCACACCGCCCGCAAGGTCCGCACCACGGTCTCCTTCCACCGCCCCACCACTCTCAAACTCGCCCGCAAACCCAAATACCCCCGCAAATCCGTCCCCCACCTCCCGCGCATGGACCAGTTCCGGACCATCCAGTACCCCCTCAACACCGAGTCGGCGATGAAGAAGATCGAGGAGCACAACACCTTGGTGTTCATCGTGGACTTGAGGGCGAACAAGAGGCACATCAAGGATGCCGTCAAGAAGCTGTACGATGTTGAGGCGCTCAAGGTCAACACCTTGATCCGGTGAGTTCATTGAGTCATAAGCAAGGGGCCGAGCTGACGTTGCAGACCAGACGGCAGGAAGAAGGCGTACGTCCGCCTGACACCCGACCACGACGCGTTGGAGGTTGCCAACAAGGTGAGTCCTGGATCATGAATTGCTGGAGGATCGCGCTGATTGTCAGATTGGCTTCATCTAGTTCGCTCTGGGTTCTGTTGGGTCAGGCGTGTATGCATAGGATCACCGCATGACACGTTATGCTGCAGCCTAAAACCGGAATACTCTGTTGTCTGATTTTAGGAATGTCCCCTCTCCATCGACCAGTCCGCCTATATCCCTCTCAACAAACGTCACCTCGTCTTTATCCGAAACGAGAATCACAGTCGACACGCGCGTACCATACCAACTATCGCTGAGGATGACGGGCGGGATACAGGTGCATTGGGGGGCGTCCGCTATGCTCTTGATCTCGGTGGAGCGTCTGGAGATCAGCACTGTGCGGGCTGGTACTGGAACCCATATTATCGGAGCAGGACCCACCTGAGAAGTCGGAACAAGCGCTGGACAAGCTCGTCCTCCCCCTCCCCTGCCTTCCCCCACTCCGCAAGCGTCTCCCCCATCCCCTTCTCCCCATCTACGACTTTTGGCCAAGGCTTCTCGATTGGTGTATTTGAGATCCCATGTGCCCCTCTACTCTTGTCGTCCAGGATCTCTGCTCGTACTTCAGGCCGATTACTGACGTGTCCTACTTCCGCTCCGTCCTGCTTGACATGAAAAAGCAAGAGGTTGAAGCCGTCATAGTCTGCCGAGTTTGAAGTGGCGTCCATAAATGCCCGTATTGGATCGGATGAGGGTGGAGCTTCCAGGAAACCGCGCAGGAGCTGTCCCCGGGATGGTGCGCCTGGTCGGCGAATAGCGGCTGCTGCAGGCGAGATGGAAGGATCGCGGATATTGGTTCTGCTCGACTCAGCTCGAGATGGGGGATACAAGCGATTAGACAGCGTACATGAGGCCTATCCGTAGATCTTTCGTCATCCCCAACCACGTCCCCCCTCCCGCCGCCGCCAGGTCCTGCCCCGACAAGAACTCACGCGAGCCTTCTGGGCTATCACGCCCGAAGGTGTGCCATGCAGCGGGCGTAGCGGGCCGGTCGTAGAATTCATCTCGGTTCGAGGCGATGATTCTGCTCAGTCAGCGTGCTGTCAAAGCTGGACTGTGGAAGACGGCAATGAAACGTACAGCTTGAAGCCGGGCTGAGTGGTGGTGAAGAAGGCGATACACATGCTGCTTCCTCAAGATTGAGATGGAGGTATGAAGCATACAAATGAAGCTGGCCGGTAAGCAAACGCAAGACGTCTGGTTCGCGTTCGGCGACCGAGGTACCGGGTCCGACAGCCGGAGTACATGTATGTGCGCTGACCTCTTACCTTCCATGTCCCCATGTCATGCATACTGAACTACTTGAACAATTACTGAACTCTACTGTTTCTCCTCGACATCTACAACCTCGACTTGATATCCTCGTAGATCGTCTTGATCTCATCTTTCGACAACTAGCATTGTCAGCTGTTCCGTTCCTGTTGCACCGACTTGGCCACGGCGACTTACATCCTTCTGGACTGTACTTGTCAGCTTATGCCTCTAAGAATTTCAAGGCTATCTAGCTCACCTGGCCAACCAATGACGAGACCCTCCTTGTCCCCCGCCTCGGCAGGCTTCGGGATCATGTGGAAGTGGACATGGTCGACGACTTGGTGTGCTGCTCGACCGTTGTTCTAACTCTTCAGCCATTGCTCCCTGAGTAGTCTCGGAGGAGGGGAGGTACCTGAAGGATGTTGTAGTTCTGCGCGCCCTATTTCATCAGCCGAGTCCTGATCCGAAGCTAGTTAAACGGTGAAGTGAGCAGAAGCGTACCGAGGCAATAGCTATCTTCTTGAGCGCAGGCAGGATGTCCGCCATCTCGGACTCTGGGAGATCACTCAGTGTAGCAGCATGGTCTATCGCATCAGCACAAGCTGCCAGTGTGCGAATCAGTACTACGCAGGTCTGAGCTTACGCTTGGGAATGACGAGGCTGTGCCCTTTGGCAATTGGTCCAATATCGACAAAAGCAAGGACGCTCTCGGTCTCCATGAGTTTGAGACTGGGCTATCAGTATCTCAAGCCTGATCTTCGTGCGGGTATATGGCAGGCATACCATGGGATCTCGCCTAAAACCAGTCAGCTCCGGCCCGACTTCACAGCGGTGTCGCTGTATTTAGCTCACCCTTGACGATCTTGCAGAAGATGCAGCTGCGGAAGTCAGCATTCTGAGACACCGCAGCTAGCAGGAGAGCTCACGTAGCGAGTGATGCGGCCATGGTGCTTTTTCTATGTGTAGTATAGTGGGCAAGCTGTATATTGGAGGAGAAGGACCGTTGAGCGATGAAGCTGCCGGGTATATATGGCCCAACCCGAATTGACATCCGTGCGTATCCGGCCGACGTTCCCGATGGACGGAGGCACCGGCCGAACGCCAGCAGCTACACATTCCTCGCCGACGTCGAGCTCTTATCGAAGTCAATTGCATCAACCCCACCATGTGAAACCTTCTTCATTCACCCAACCCAATATCACAGGCAGTATGGCGTCACTAAAGAACCACACTCCCGAGAATTACAACAAGAACGCCTCGTTCGTCTACTCTGACAAGTTTACTTCGCCCGTTCTGGACCTCTTGAATGCTCAGCCCGGCGAGGTCATCGCGGACCTAGGATGCGGGACGGGGGAACTCACTGCCAAAGTGTGTGCTGCTGTGGGCTCGGGCGGGAGAGTGGTGGGTATTGACTCTAGTGCTAAGATGGTACGTCTCCCTCGCTAGCGCTAAGGCCCAAACGCAAGCTGAGCCCGCAGCTGGAGAAAGCAAAAACAACCCTCCCCGGCGTAGACCTGTTCGAGGCGGATATCCAGAAACTCCCTTCCCTCCTAGATCCCAAGCTGAAGGGCACATTCGACGCGGTCTTCACGTCCGCTACGCTGCACTGGTGCAAGGCCGACCCGGCGGGCGTGGTGGAGGGGATCAAGTGGTTATTGAAGCCTGGAGGAAGGGTCGCGTTTGAGTTTGGCGGGTTTGGGAACATGTACGTCCGCAAATCTCCACTGACGTACCAAAGAGGGGACTAGAGCTGACCTATCAGTGTGGGTGTTCGAGGGGCTATACATCAAGTTCTCCGCTCTCATGGGCATGACCCGCTCGGACTGGATCCATGGTACTTCCCCACCGTCAGGCAGTACACTCAGGTCAGCTTCCAGCTCTTGACCGAAGATCGCGCAGCTATTTCGGCTACAGTGGCTCAAACTGACTCCCAGGTCCTCGAAGCAGCCGGCCTGACACCGTCCAACCTACACCTAGTCCCCCGCCCCAGTCCGCTCGATACCGACTTTCTCGGCTGGCTTCGGACGTTCGCCCGCAATACCTGCTTCTCGACCTTCTCGGATGACGACGCTGAGGGGATGATGAAGGAGGTAGAGGCGCTGGTTGCGCCGGACTGTTATTGGAATGACGGGGCGCCTGGGGTAGGTGCTGAGGCATGGAAAAACGGCGCCGCGGGAGTGAAGGGCCAGAGTGGGTGGGAGCTGATGTATGTTCGTCTGAGGGGGACTGCTACGGTCCCTTCATGATCATGGACACGTACAAGTAGACGATGTGATGTATACATACGATAGAAGCTGTGGTCATGCGGCGGCAGTTACGAGCTTGACTGAGAACCGCACCTGCTCCTCCGTCCCCAGCTCATCCACCGTCTCGCTCCACCCCTCGAACCGCTTCAGTTCGCTCTTGAACATCTTGGGAGCTCGTGGGGCGCTTGAGCATACCTCAAAGAAGGTTCTCCCGGCTGGACAGTCAGCTACTAGTCCATCGCGAGCACGATGGTAGGCCAGCTCACTCTTCACGCTCCGCCCCCAGAACTCGCCGTCCTCGCCACCTTGGTCCCAGTCGTACCTGTCCACATCGGCCGGGAGGCGGACAAACCACGTCTTCTTGTGGACTCCACCTCGGCCGAATGTGGAGGAGCGAGAGTTCTGGACGTCGAGTACGAAGATAAACGCTGATAGGGTCAGTACGTCGGAGGATGTGATGGGAGGTAAGCAGCTTACTCTGACCGGTCATCTGGACTATCAGCTGCTGGCCACTGCAGATGAACATCCTCAACGCGAGGACATACCTTCCTTCCACCTTTCAGTGTGAGCCGGATGGTCCGCTGATTTCCAGTAGGAAGGACCCGGGTGAAGCGATCACGCAACTTGTCCTCTTCGTGCTTTCCGAGCCTGCACAAGTCAGCTGCGCACCCTATGCTCTCCGAGAATATCTAGCTCACGGGTCTTCGGCCTCAGGCGAGACCTTGCGTCGTTTCTTTCGCCGCTCATCTTCGCTGTCCGAGCCGACCGAGCGCCTGGAATTGGTGATCTCGTACTCGCCTATATCCCACAGTACTGGCGTGGTCAGCAGATCCCGGGGAGGGGAGGGAGTGGACATACGTGTTCCGGCTCTTTTACCTGAGCTGAAGACTGGCTTCTCAGCTCATGCTCCCTCGAGGTATATTCTTCCAGCTCAGCTCACCGGTACCGTCACTTCCTGAGTCCATCAGCTAACGTTCCCTCCACGCAGGGTACGTCGCTTGAGATTAGCTGGACCGACCTTCATGTGTAGTGTAGCTAATGGGATGTATGGTAGTCTGCACAGCCATCCGACTGGACTCCCCCTTCTTATCCATCCCTGCCAAGTCAGCTGCACCCCCTTCCCCTAAGAGTTTGGAAGAAGCACCTATCAACCCCTTGGGTATAGCCCAACTTAGCGTCCCCCCATCCAGCTGCAATCTCAGATCATAGTGAAGCGCCCGGGCCTGATGTCGCTGTATACAGAAGAAGTTCCGTTTCCGAAGCGCAGGGAAACGCTCAAGATCCGCGGCGGGAAACTCCCAGGGGAAGGCGGAGGTGTCGGTCTGGCGAGATGATGAGGGTCCGGATGGCCTGGCGGGTGGGTCGCAGATGGATGATGGGCCGCGTCGGGAGGTGTCCCGGGTGTTCAGCTTGTGGAGGGTCCACATAGCTCCCGGGAATGAGATGAGCTGGGGAGGTGTACGGGGAGTTGGCAACGAGGAGTGAGAAAGTGAAGGCGAAAGTGGAGCTGACTGGACCGGTGAGAGTGGAGGTTGTTCTCCACGTGGCTCGAAGATACACATTCCTCAAACGAAGCATATAGCTGCAACAACCGCCTTCAAATAGCTACTCAAGGTCAAACAGTGCTACACAGAGCTTCACCATCTCAAGCCGCCTCTTATAAGCTGCCTGTCATGTCGAATCAAGCTGGTCCTTCGAGGCATCCCGCTGGGCCTCCTCCCTCGCGACAACCGATCAGTCTGGAGCCATACGTACTGGTAAGACCCTTGTCAAGTATCCCTCGGACCTGCGCTAATTAAAGCAGGATAAGCTAGCACCTGCAAGACTCTTCAAAGACGCTATAAATGGAAAACTGCCCTGGGTTTCCACTGCACACCATGGCTACTCAACGAAAGCCCAGATCTCCAGTATCGCCTTTGACGATACTGGCAATGGCTGCGTCACGGCAGGAGAAGACGAGCTGTTCAATTGGTGGGACATCACTACCGGAACGTAAGTGTATCTCCTCAATCACAAGACCCTTGCTGACGAGACAGGAAAAAGAAGACATATGCATCTCACAAGTATGGATTATCGCAGATCCGCTTGACTCATAAGCCGACCAACGTCCTTCACACGTCGACCAAGACGAATCACGATATCCGGTATCATTCCATGCATGACAACAAGTACCTCCTGTATCTGAAAGGACATAGTGCGAGGTGAGCTGCCGAGGGAAATGGGATTACGGATGTGGCTGACGACCAGGGTCCGCTCTATCCAGATGCACCCGACAGAAGACCGCTTCATCTCGGGAGGGGATGATGGGACTGTCCGGATATGGGATCTTCGGCAGGGTAAATGCCAGGTATGTTGATGAGATAGCGTGGGCTGATTGTAGGCACTGCTCAACAATGTTGGAGGATCCACGATAGCAGCGTTTGATCACGCCGGGACGATCTTTGCGGTCGCTTCGTCGGACCTAGGCGTCGTCATGCTGTACGGCACCGATGCGCCTGACGCCGTGAGTGTTGCTCTTGAGCTGAGTTGACCCCAGATCCCCTTCTCTCATGCCCGACTTGTCGATCCCGAACTCGAACGCGCAAGCCAACCTCCCCGCCGACCCGTCTTCACCTCGATATCCTTCTCCAACGCCGGCGACCTCATCCTCATCGGTACCTCCTCTGACGTGCACTACGTCGTCGACGGTTACGACCTCAGCATACACTGTCGACTCGTCGGGCATCAGGGGCTCGAGACGGATCGGAATGGCAGAAGAGAGCCACAACCACGGCGCGGGGGAAGCGGGGAGGAAGTGGGCTGGACGGCCGATTCGAGATGGGTCTACTCGGGCTCCGCGGACGGAAGCGTCTATTTCTGGGATATGGCGTCTCATCAAAGACCGTCAGACGATGCCAAATTGAAGGCGGGAGGGAGGATACCGTACAAGACGCTCACGCCAACGATACGGAAGAAGCCAGAGATGTTTGCCGAGATGGGACCGTCGAGGGCGGTGAGGTTCAATCCGAGGCATGCGATGATGGCGGTGGGAGGGGAACAGCTGGTGAGTGTAGCACAGACGTCATTGCTAGGGAAAGCTGACGAAGGTAGGCATTCATGCTGCCCGAGCGAGAAGAAAAGGCCCCGGAGGGGTGGTGATCGCAAGAGAAGGTCGAGATAGGGGATGGGAAGGAAGGGGATGGGATGATCGATTCCCTGTATGCATACCTACACCTTGCTATCCTGTATGTGCTACTGGCCTGACCTCGCCAGACCCTCACCGGTCATAGCTAATATAGGCAGCTTCAGCACAGACCGGCAACTCGAGCGGCGATCGCCGGAGGCCTAGGCGCGCGACGGTCAAGCTTCGAGGAATTCGAGCGACTTTCGCTGCCCTTCTTCCTTCAATCTGTTAACAGTCTACAACCCTTACAGACAGGGAAACATCGAGACAATGTACGGCGCAAATAATGGATTCGGAGGTCCTCGTGAGTCTGACCAACTTACAGAAGGTGAGAGCCGCGGCTGACGGGAGTAGCCCCTTTTCGACCTCCTCCTGGGAACCTCCCTCCGTTCCCGCCAAATCTGGCGCCCGGCGCTCCCGGGGCTCCTGGTGCGCCCAGCGGACCCAGCAACATCGGTGGCTACCATCCCTTTCCCCCGCTTACAAACTTCGTCCGGCCGCCTTTCCCTCCTCACCTCCCCCAGGCGCCTATGCCTATGCCCATGCCGAACATGTACCAGAACGGCTCTCCCTTGCCTGTCCGGCCTCAAGGCATGCCCTTCGGCAACTCCCCCGTACGGCCCATGTACCCCGGTATCGGGCTCCCTCCCAACCCATCTGCGCTCCCGACGCCCCCGCACAGACAACCAAGCACAAACTTCGTTAAACCGCTCAAGACGACCGACATGTTTGTGGGGTCTATCGCGCCTGGTATAGACGATGCGACGCTTATGGAGCTTCTCACTGTATGTCTTTTCATCCATAAAGAGGGTCCAAGCTGACCTTTAGGCTTGCGGACCGATCCACGAGCTCAAGCGAGGTCAGAGCAACGGCAAATCCCAAGCGTTTGGGTTCGTCTCGATCGAAAATCCCGAGGTGGTCATGCGGTGCATACGCTGCTTGGACGGTGTGGAGTTGCCGGACTTGTCGCCGGAGGGGATCAGGGAGAAGAAGCCGTCCAAGCCGTTGAGGGCGAAGGTGGATGAGAAAACCAAGGCGTTCTTGGACGAGTTTGAGCAGACTGTGGGGCGAACAGACGTGAGCTTCCACTTTGCGATCCATTCGGTCAGAGCTCATGATTTAGGACGACGAAGAAGCAGACGCTGCCGCGCGAAAGACCATCGCCGCCATCATCGCACGGATCGTCCAAGCCCACGCCCCCGTTCCTGAACCTACCGCTCGGCATTCCGGCGGCCAATCACCTATTACCGTCATTGTCCCCGCACATCTCCAGGATCTTCGGGAAGGTGACCTGCCGGAGAACCAACGCGTAGCTGTCCTCGACCAGATCTCGGTCTTTCGAGAGAATGCTGCGCGGCTGGAACGGCAGCAGAAGCTCCGAGAGGAAGAATTGGAGATGGCCAAATACAACAGTGCGGGCGGGTACAAACGGCCGCCGAACCCCGCCGAGTACGGGTACGGCCAACGGGGATTTCAGACGAATGCACAGGGTCCCAGTGCTCCGTTCCAGCAACCCCAGCGCGGAAATGATCGACCCCTACTACAGGCGAATGGGCAGGGACCCCAGGGGTACTCGAAACCTGTCGGTTTCGTCAAGGCTCACGCGGCGGAGGCGAAAGTGGAGAGCGGTCGGACGGATGAGGAGGAGGAGGATATGAGGCAGATGAGGCTGGCGAGGGAGAAGGAGGGCAAGCTGAGAGAGGTGGGTCAAGTCCTTCGCGGCGAGACCGCCCCGTCTCGCCCATGATTATCCCGTGTTCCCTCCTCGCAGCTCCCGCACCATCTGCCATACCCGCTTCAATCGGGGCCGTCAATGCCTCGACACTGGCCGCTTTCGTAACGTGATGTAGCTGACTCTTTAGCGCGAGCGGCAAGTTGAAAATCGAGAGCGTTACCGCCTGGAGAATCTCAATCGGGAAATGTCTCATCGGCGGCAGCAGGGCGAGGCAGAGGACAGGACTAGGCGGGCCATGGCGGAGCGTCTTGATCGATTTGACGATGACGAGGTTGCAGACAGGGGCAAGGAGTTGTTCTTTGCGGATCGGTACGTTTGGACAGGAGACTGGGCTGATTGCAGTACCCGCTGGCGCAATACTCGGCACCTTCACAGGACAAGAGAGTACCAAGACGACGTCCGAGATAGGCAAGCAGAGCAGGACGAGATCAAGGCGCTCGAGAAGGAGTCGGAGGAATTTATGCGGCGGCAGATGGAAGAGATGGCTCGGATGGAGGAGGTGCAAAAGCAGCGCGGGCTCCTTACGGAGGATGCGGCGCCTGTCAAGCTCGCACTCGCTGTACCCGCGACCGCGCCTGAACCCGCCGCAAAGGCCAAAGCAAAGGTCGAACCAGCTCCCGCCAAGGCCCGGCCGGCACCGGCTATCGCGTTTGACAATGATGATGAGGAGGAGGTCGCTGCGGACAAGCGAAAGCAGCGGACGTTCGTCAAGTTGGAGTATGACGAGAAGGATGTGGTGGATAGCACGGCGGAGGCGGAGAAGGCCGTGGCGCGAAATCGGCAGTTGTTGGAGGTGCGGAGCCGGGTGCCGAGGGATAAGCGGACCTTGTGGGGTATGGAGCTGAACTGGAAGGCGATAAACGAGGTACGTGGTTCTCTATCGTTTTGGCTCCTCTCATCCCCAATCCTGCCACACCTCATTTCAGAATCTACAGGCTTGGATTTGGATGGTTCCCTACTCTTTCCCGCCCTCCTTGCTGTCTTCCCCTTCCGTCTGTTGCGGAAGCCGTCACTCTTTTGTTGTGGCAGTCTTTGATAATAAAAGTGGGTAAGCTGACAGACTAGAGCGCGACCAAGGCCAAAATCCTCTCATTTGTTAATGGCAAGCTCGAAGAATATCTCGGTGAAGTAGACAAGGATCTCTCAGATTTCGTCATGGAAAAGGTCGCCGACCGCAGCAGCCCCCAGAAGGTGGTAGACGAACTAGAATCAGTAAGTGCTTGTCATGTCTACTGTGCAGGGGTATCAGCCGATCACCGCTCAGGTTCTGGCGGAAGATGCGTACACCCTCGTAGTGCAATTATGGCGATTGCTGGCGTTCGAGACAGCTGCTGCAAGGGCCGGGCTGCCCTCAGGGACCATGCTGGTGTGAGTGTCATTGTGTATGCAGAAGATTTTCACGCGCAGAAGTAGACGATCTACGAGTATCTTCATTATCTGGAACGAGCAGCTTTGGAAAGCATCAAGTGTGAGCACACGGACCTTACTAAGCATTTACTCACCCGATTTGCTGCAAGATGGATCATGCCTCCTCATTGGTGAGTAGGTCCTCCCCTCAAGGCTGTCGACTGTTGGTCAAATCAAGGAGGAATCATAAGTCTGACGAGTCGGAGGGAGACAGAGCCGGGGCTCCGGGGCAGGGTACATGAGGAGAGAATGACGGGTCTGCGATTTGGTGAAGGTAGAGAGGACGTTATGTGCATCGTATCGCTGTGCCTAGCCAGGGCTATGTGTGAGTGGGCTTCTCTATGTTCACAAGGTCCGCCACGACTTATTGTACCGTCGAAATTCACGCGCGAGGCGTCTCAGCAAGATAGTATCCGGGCCTGCATGTATACCCTCGCTTGTTCTGCCCTCTATGATGTCGGACATCTATATACAACTGTTCCAAGGTCTCTCCACAGGATCACCATCACCGGACGAACGCCTTCGGTAGCATCACCGCCCGATCAATAGCCACTGGCAAACCCCTATGTCTCCCGCGTATCATGATAAGCATGAGCTGAACGGTTAGCTATATTTTCTCTACCCTCCCCACCGGGATAGGAGGCCAACTCACCACAATCTTGGACGGTACCGAAAACTCCCCGCAGAACGAGTAGTTGTTGTTCGGCGTCCCCATCGATAGCCCAATCATAGAGTATGCCGAAGTGCACTCAAAGATGATCCGAAAGAGGGTGAACCATGACCCCGTATCGGCATCGACGATCTTTGACCGCTCAAAGCAGGCAATGAGGAAGACTGCGAGCGCGAGTGGCCAGATGTCAAATGCGAGCTGTCGGCGAACGTGCCACATGACGTATTTGCTGCAATGTCAGCCAAGTAGCATTTCGGATCGAACGGACGGACCTGAAGATTTCGGTCTTCGCCTCTGGCCTCTTGTCGTCCGGAGCTGGCTCGGTGGTCTCGGACGTGTCGTGCTCCGCGTTGTATACCCCTAGCGCTTGTTCCTCGTATACGTTGGTAGAGCGCACCGAAAGCGCGATCGCTGCTGATCAGCTGATGGGCTTCAGGATCCAACCGGGACGTCACTATAGCAGACGCACGATAGATGGCGATGTACATGAGTATCTGCGATCAGCTGATTCGAGTCAGGTCATGGAAGACATACCACATAGAGGAATCTGGGCGTTAGCGGCATCCTGCTTGGGGACATGGTCCGCAGAGAGACTCACAAGGTAGACGGAGCAAGTCCAGGTACCGCTACTATCCCAAACCCTGACGCTCGCACGCTGAGACTCTGCAGCACTCCCTCGGAGAACCGCTGCCACCCGCTAGTGATGCTGTCAAGGACAGGTAGACCGATGTTGAGCACAAGGAAGCTGAAAAGCTCAATTGCGCTGATTACGTCAGCAGCAGCCTCGACCATGATCAGAATCGCTCACATGAAGGCAATAAGAGCTAGAAGGAGATACCAAGTCTGATGACTGGGGAAGAGGTACAGAAAACATCTACGGTCAGCTTTCGCTCCAAGTAGCACGTACCTCCTCGGGTGATCCAGCAAGAAATGAAGCGTCTGGTGCAGGGTGGAATCACGCGTAAGCTTGGTCCCGAGCCAAATGAGCATCCGCAGCGTCATCGGAAAAGAGTGGTTCCCGAGTAGCATGGCGAAGTTGAGGACCCAGATGAGGAGGTAGCAGTTTGCGAAAGGCGCGATGCTCTGATCGACCAATGATAGACCGGCTCCTGTATAGGCGGCGACAGAGAAGTAGAAGGACGACCAGACGGGGTTGACGGTCGTGGTCTGCACAGCGTCTGAGGCCTGAAAGGCGGACGACCAGTAGTTGATGCGGGAGAAGTAGATCGAAAGGACGGCGAATGGGAGGATCTGGCAGAGAAAGATGTACTGATGTCAGCTTCGTCAAGCTGGAACTCACCGCTCCGACAAAGTAGCTCAGAAACCTCAGCGCGCGATACTCCACTCCGCCGATCTGCTCCAACCGTTCATCCTCCAGCTCCTCGGTAAAGAATCGGCTGTTGCGCCCGATAACGAGCCCTCCGAATCCATCTGGTAGCCAAGAAACGACGTGCTCCTTGACCGAGCTGGACCAGTCCTTTGACTCGTGCGTAGTCTCGCGAGTGAGGAGAGTATGGGGATGCTCCAAACGCACGGGTAGGCGGAGTGTATCGACGAGGAGATGCCCGAGCTTCGAGAGGAGTGGGAACCCCCCTAAGCCGGTATGAGCGGGTTTGACGGGTGCCGGGATGGTGTATCTTGTCTCGTGTCGGTCGCCCAACCCGACAGTATTCAGGCCGAGCGTACGAGCTCGGATAGTTTGCCGTCGGTGGAAACTATTCTGGCCTATAATGGCCTCCCGTTGAGTGTTCTGGCTGATCGTAGGAGATTCCGCCAGAACGCGATCGGGGATGTAGTGGTCGAGTAGCTGGGCGTTGATGGGACCGGTGATCTTGTCACGGTCCACGGCGTGCTGCTCGACGCCCATCTTGGAGGCTGCGAGCGTCTCAGCGCGGTGGAGCTTGTCGTTCGCCAGCATGGTCTGACAGTGGACGCGAAAGAAGCGTTTCCGGACAAGCACCATGAGGAGCGCGACGAAGGACGTGTCGCCGATGATAGCGAGGAAGATGAGGCATGCTTGCTGGAAGGGATGAAGTGCGGATAGACTAGATCAGCTCTGAGCGTTTATGAAGCTCACTTGATGGGGACCAGACCAGTCGTACTGTCAATCAGCTCGATCCCGTTGATGGCAGGATAAACAACTACTCACGTCATGGCCGAATAGCACAAGAACAGGCAGTCGACATACTCCGACCTCTGGATCCCAGTGCTGGTGCTCCCCTCGGCCAGACCGGTAGCACCTGCATTTCCAGCATATACGATACCGGAAAAGACGAGCGGTACGAAGACGAAGCAGGCGAGGTGAATCCGGAAGAAGTTCCAGTGCAAGCTGCGGAGCGCGTGGAGCGCTTTCTGAGCGAGTGTCATGATGGCAAGTATGATGTATGAAGACAAGAAGAAGCCACAAGTGCCATGATGAGAGTAGCTATCTATACAGATGCGAGGGCAAGGCGCTGTCGAGGTAAAAGTTGATTGATACACACAGTTGCGACCCTGTGGCGATGTGGTGGCCCGCATCGGATCTCATATCTGAAACAGCTGACGTAATACAGCCACGAGGGTCCATGCATGATATGATGAGCACGAGCACGACCATGTCCATGCGCTGCAGCAATACAACAGGTGTTAGGGACAGAGAGCATCTATGTACAATGCAGGATAATACATGGAAGACACAACGGATCCGGCATCCGCTCTCAAGTTTCAACAACGCAATTCTCGGTCTTCACCGCGCAGCTTTCCCCGAGCTACAGTAACGTGTATTCGCAGTATTGTCCCACGTCGGCGCATTGCGGTGGAACTCCCAGGCGCTACATGTTAGCGAGCGATCGATGATAATGATAGTTGGTCTTACGGCGGAGCTGCTCCAAAGCGAACCCCTCTCGAATCGGGGACAGCCGGTAGAGCCTTGTTCGTGTTCACTCGGGTATCCTGTTGGCGCTACTGATCAGTAAATAGCCTCGTCAAGTCGCGCGCAAGGAAGGGATCAGAGTGGAACCCACTCTCAGAGAGAAATCTCCGGCGTAGTGTCCACCAAATAGGGGACCATCATACTGATGCTGCGCGTATTGCGGACGTGTTTGATTCTGACCCATTCTTGATCAGTTGCCTCAGTGGGTTAGTGAAAGCTGGGTGGCGACTGCTGGATCTGGTCAGTCTGATGTGGAATGGAGAAGAACACAGGAGCGGCAACCCGCAGGTGACCTGGAGGCCAGAGTCGGGGCACCTTGAGGGGTTGAAAGGACGACACCAGAAAGGAGCGACAGGTGATCACATGGTTCTAGGCTATTCGTGTGCGTGGATTGAGAGCGACCCGGCTACCTACAACACCCATCTTGCTCATCGTACAGCCTCACGAATGACCTTTGCTTGCGCTTATTCGCGGCAACCTTCTCCTCGTCGTCGACGTCGAACGCGAAAGCGATGGCCGGCGCCAACCGGGCTTTTGCCCTGGCGGTGGGTCTGCGTGTTATGGGCGGCTCGGGGGGCTCTACGCAGTTGATAGGTGCGGCTTTGTCGCTGACAAGTCCGCGCTGCATCTCTACCTCCTCCACCCGAGCCAGCTCTTGCGTTTGCTCCGTCACAGATCCCCACGACTCCCTCTCACCCGCCTCGTGCTTAACCATATTCGCTTGCTGATCTCGGACGTCCTCTTGGTGTTCCTTTGTCCGGCGAGAGTGACGACCACGTCGATGAGTACTGCGACCAGCACTGTGGAGGCTGCGCTTCGCTCGGGCGGTAAGATCTCCCCCGTGCATCTGTGGAGGGGGTCGATCACGCCCGCCTGGAGGGTATTGAGATGATGCGCTTGATGTCGAAGCGTTCCACTGAAACCCCCGCGGGCCATACCCGTACGCGGAAGGACTGGGCGGCCGCTTGTACCCGCCGGGATTGTAAATTAGGGCCATCTTTGTTTGTTCCTCCCGGAGCTTCTGCTCTCGGTCCAGCCACGCAGCGTTCTCGCGGAATACACAGATTTGGTCGAGGCAAACCACACGCTGTTTTTCGGGCAAGTCGCCTACTCGGAGATTTTGGAGATGTGCGGGGACAATGACGTTGATTGGGGTTTGACCGCCGGAGGCTCGAGTGACAGGTTCGCGGGCGAGAGCTGTATGGACTTGGCCGAGGCGCGCGATGATGACAGCAATGATATCTCGTGCGGCAGCATCGGCCGTGTTGTCGTCCTGGGATCATGAGCTGGTTGGACGGAATAAGCGAAGCTGACGACGACATACAAGCTCACAATCGACCGTACTTCCGGACGTCTGCTTGAACGCCATGGCCTTCTCATCTACCCTCAACACCAATGCTTTGGCCGGTCTCTTCTCCCTGATCCCCTCCGGTGACAAATCCGGAAGTCGCACACCACTCAAGCAGCGTATACACCGCCTGACAACCTCGGGATCTTCGATCGAGACGAATCCGTACGCCTCGGGCTTCCCTTTATTGCGACCTCTATTGAGCTCGTGGATTGGTCCGCACGCGTCAAAGTCAGCTTAGACCTGAACGGACGGAAGGATGACGTACATTGAGGAGTTCTATCAGTATCGCGTTCTCTATACCAGGTGCAATGCAGCCGACGTACACGTTGATACTATTGAGCGGCTTGGTAAAACTCCTGCTTGGAAGTCCGTTTCCGGGCGTCGGAAAGGGGATCATTGAGAGTGAAAGAACCCTGCCGGTGTCCATAGGATGGCCCTCGTGACATAGGAACCGTTCTGAGACATGTCTGGCAAGGTCATCGGACTAGCTAGAGGGAGGGTTGGAGGAAAGGGTGGTCGAACAAAGCTCGCGATTGGCAAGAACGTCGGGTGGCCACCGATGTTGCTTTGCTGCCCGGGGCCGCGGGGCAAAGTGGTAGATGGAGAGGGCGGAAGGTGTCCTGATGATGGTGTGGAAGGGGCTAGTTGCCATCAGCTAAAGAGTCACAGCTGTACATGTCCGATCATGACCTACGTCCGGGACGCGGGCGACAAGCTTCATCATGACCTCCCATTGTGCTGAGGCCCGTGGGAAAGACAAGAGGGATGAGACTCAATGATAGAATACAATGGGCAAGAATGATGTAGAGCACGAAACGAGGATCGAGTCTAGTACCGAAAGAGCAAGCCACGGTTCGCAGGGAGGGTACCGAGGAAGCCCTGAGATGCGCACAGACGCCATCAGGCACCACTACGTTTGGGATCGTGGCATACCGCTAGGAGCGATAGTGGGCGTCGTACTACAGTGTCTTCTCACTATAGTATCCCACTCCAGCCACGGCCAGCGCTCGTTCGGGGATGCAAGCGCCGAGTTCCATGGGGGGCTTTGAGATAGTCCGCTGCGAGCTTGCGCTGCTCCCTGAAGTGCGGCTCGATCAGATCTTTACTCATGTCTACCATGTCGCTCGCTGTGACTCAAGTCACACGCGAATATGTTACTGAACCTGTGCAAGATGCAACGACAGATGAGAGCATACGCCGCAGATATCGCGCCCCCGTCGCCCCTCGTGGCGCCACTTCCAACTTTGAAACCCGTGGCTGGGCGCTGGTGTTTCAGGTTACGGGAGCAAATTGGGTGGGGCATTCCAGGTGCGTCAATTGAGCGCGAAACTAGTCTATCGTCCATCCATCCATCATCCATCTATTCATACGCCTACAGCTATAGCAGCGCAGCAGACCTTCCAGTATGCTGCCACTCCCTACAGATAGCCCACTTCCGCTTCACGTCATGGATCGTCTCATTCGACACGCTGTCAGTGTCGCCGAGGACCCGGTCAATATCCTCCTCGTCAGCAGGGTGAAGCCTTCTCTCCTTCTTTCCTTCTATCGTTCTCCCCTTGTCCCTTGGTCCCTTGTCAGGAGGCTGTGAAGCTGATGTCCACCAGTACTTCTTCACGGTAGCCATTCGCGAACTCTACCACTCCCCCGTCATAATCACCAGACCCGACTCCTTCTTTGAGCACGGCGGTCTCGCTCCGCCTCCGGGCTTTCGGAACACGTCAACGGAAGATCTGATCGGGGGTGGCTACTTCAAGTATGCCGCTCTCAGATCTGTCCGCCACCTCAGCATCGTCGACCCCGCTACCCTTGCCTCGGTCGACCGGTACTCTTCGTACAACTTCCCTCCTTTCCCTCCCATGATCCC
Organism: Dioszegia hungarica; assembly: GCF_025882075.1. Classification (NCBI taxonomy): domain Eukaryota; kingdom Fungi; phylum Basidiomycota; class Tremellomycetes; order Tremellales; family Bulleribasidiaceae; genus Dioszegia; species Dioszegia hungarica. The sequence continues at coordinate 237,982 of NW_026515772.1, forward strand.
TCCCATGATCGAATCAGTCAACATGCCGGCCTACAATATCACCGCACCCGTGCGGGAGGCGTGCTGCACCTTGCGGACCCTACCCTCCGGTGTCATGCCCCACCTGGACACTGTACGGCTCGTCATCCACCCCGATCCCACATGGTATCGGCAGCACTACCGACACCCTCTGGAGCAGCTTTGCAGAACACTTCTCAAGCGGACAGAAGCTCGAGCATGGTGTCAGAACATCACCACGCTCCCAAACCTCACACATTGGATCGGCTTCACTGCCGGGGTCCGGCATCCACCCTTTGTTCCGCCCGTCCTCCACCTGCATACAGGGCTTTCGACACCCGACCCCGACGAATACCTCAAGGCCGTCACCGGGGGCACCACCTTCATTCATCTCGACAGTGAGGGGCGCGGCACACCGGAGACGCCAACCGTCCAAGAGTTGTCAATCAGGTTCCGAAAGATCGGGCGCGACATCGGGCACTGCTTCGTCGTTCGCACCTACAAATTGTCGTCGGCAGAGCGGCGGGACGTCATGACTCGTACACGCATCACGATTTCCGGCCCGCTCCCCTGGAGCGCTGAGTCTTTGGACTCCAGCCAGATCAGCCAACAGATGCAGACGGCTCTGATTGGCGGAATGGTTGAGGACTCGGTCAACCCGGATCACCATCGGCAGCTGGAGCGGCGGCTGAGTGTGGAGGTGGTGCTGGGCTCTGAAGGCGAAGCCTGTCCGGTCTGCCTAGGAGAGCTTTAGGCAGTGAGTCAGTCTGCGTACGTGTGATTCGTCGGCGTGATGAGCTGACATGTCGCAGCTTCGATATTTCGCAGCCCCTCAAGATCCGTCGAGGATGTACGTACAGCTATGGTGGAGTATCGAGACTGAAAAATAGGAGGTGGAGAAGGCGATAGGGGTGGCATCAGCAAGCGGTAATGTTCTCAATGTACGCAATATCAGTCTGATAGGCAACCCCGACCGCTCCCGCGCCGGATTGGGCACCCAGATTCTGGGCAGCACCGACTGTACTGACTTCTGACCATTCATATGTACGACCTCTCTTGACAGGATAGTCGAGGAGGCTGGTGTTAGTAGTCGACTCTGCAGCGCCTCCAGGTGGTCTATAGCGACCGTCGCGGAAGGACTCGTCGCATAAAGAAGCGGCAAAAATGCACGGACTCATCGACCTGATTCTGAAAAGTTCCATGCAGCTCCACCTTCTCCTCTCAGCCCTGTTTACCTTTCTCACTCATTCTTTGGCCTGGCTCTATCAGTATCCGCCTAAGCATGTTCCGGATCAACGATCTCCCAGCGGAGCTAAGGGCCCTTATCATCCGCACAGCCGCGCTCATTCCTGGTTCGAGACACAACTTGCTTCTGGTCTCAAGAGTAGATATCCAGCCTTCCTTCCCTCTACGTGCGAGCTGACTGTGCACAGACGTTCTTCATCCTGGCCATCCCCATCCTCTATGAAGCTCCTCACGTTGCCAAAGCCGGCTCCTTCTTCCTCCACACGGCGGAAACTCCACCTCCAGGATTCTCCAGCTTTACGACGGAAGAGCTCGTCAAGCGCGGCTTCACCAAGTATGCGGCTCTCAAGCACGTCCGCCACCTCAGTATCGTCGACCCAGCCTATGCTGTCTCTCGGTACAACGCCCACGACGGACCCATCGTCCTGCGGCCGGAGCCGGAGTTTATCACATCGTTGAAGCTCGCCACACCCCTATTGGAATCGCTACCGCCGCTCATGATGCCGTCCTTGCAAACGGTACGCGTCGTCGGTGAGCGCTTCCCCTCATACAACTACTTCGCGTCCATGAGAGTGTGGGAGGAGTTCTTCGAGGTCCTAATGGAACGGATGCAGCCTCGAGCATGGTGCATGATCCCCGGCATCTTGCTCCGCATCGCCACCCGCATAATCAAATTCTCCATTCACTCGACCACGCCCTTCGATCTACCCGTTCTCCACCTCCATGACGATATCGCACGGTGTCTTGCCCGTGACTTCAGGCTGGCCTGTGAGCCGCTTCCGGGCAGTACAACCTACATCCACCTCGGCGGCGAGCGGGACAACTCGCTAGGGGATCTGGGGCCAGGTCAGCTGGAATCTGCATTACAAGCTCGGGTTGAACATCGGAGACCATTACATCTATGGTCTTGACGGGATAGCAGACCAGGAGCGGTGCAAGAAAGAAATCCTCGGTTCGGCCGACTCGATCCAGTCGGCGAAAGACGTCGAGAAGGACCAAGAGGACGGGAATGTCGACGAAGGCGACGAGGACGATGATGCGTGGGACCTTCCCCGCGACCGGCTAGAGGACATCGTCGATCGATCTCGCATCGTCATCACCACCCCACTCCCGGCCGGCGCAGACCCTTCCTCCAGTGCGGCAACCCTCGGGGAGATGCAGCGTATATTGATGGAAGGACTGGTGGAGGGATTCAGCTGCGAGAGGCCGACGTGGGGGTGGATGGTCCGGCGGCTTCAGGTCGAGGTCAGGCTTCATGAGGGCGAGGGTCCAGCTTGTTCAGTGTGTCGTGCTTAGGCTTATGTAGGTAAAATCTTCGTGGATCTCGAGCTCTGTCCGCAGCTGATGGTTCAGACATATCGCCGCACCTCCCCTCCTCTATAGCTTTACCCCAAGGTTGTCCTACTTTGAGTCGTATGTGCGGTTCAGTAGCGAGCAAGTCAGTTTCCAAAATCAGAGTCTGTTAGTTGAACGATAGAAGCAGTATAAAGGGAGACCTGTTATCGGCATGAACAGATATCCGTGTGTAGTATGGCTGTGATGCTCTGTATACGCGTACTTAGCGTTAAGTACACTCGATGCGTTGTTGAGGCTGATCAGTGCGGTCAGTATACGCCGCCTTCTGGTATCCCTGTCTTTCTGCTGGAACAATGGGCCTACGCATAATGCTCTGCTGTCTCTTTCCCGTAGTATGCTGTACTGGCAGCCGCCAGCGCCGCCAAAGCTGAAGGGATAGCACGCCTCGTTGCCAAAGCACGCCTATACCATCAGCTCATCCACGTCACCGAGCTCAGCACGAGGCATGAGAAGCATACCGTATCATTGGCACGAATAGGAGAGTTGAAGATGCTGTATGATCGGTATATACCTCCCATCTTGGCAGGACAAAAAACTCACCTGCTGCCCCTTCCAACCCGTAGTCCATTCCATCTCGAATTCTCATCGAGCTCAGCGCCATGATTCCGGCGATGGTGAAGCTACCGGCTAGCGATGGGAATGAGCCAGTCCGGGCGAAGGCGAAAGCTCCTCCGAGCATCGAGAGACCCGACATCTGTTATTGTCAGCCAAAGTAGCGCTTCATGTTCAGACCGCTCGAAATTGACGGCGTCAACTCGACAGCCCGCAGCAGGACGGCGCGAGAAGTGTTCAAAACGCCTTGGCTATAGAACTGGGCCTCCTATACTCTGTCGTCCGCTTCACTATGCATGTAGACACCGCGAGAGCTTCGAGTGAGGATGCAACTCAAGTTGCGGAGAAGGGGCAAGGCCGCGAGCAGAAGGAGGGTCGAGCTCGACGTACCGCTGCTATTGGTTTGTGAGACTACCCAGTCAGTTAGGAAGTCTCATGGTTCTTCGCGATATCTTCAGCTTACCATGTTGCGCGCGTGAGTACTGCGAAGTCTCTGTATAGCTTCGAAAGTAGCTTAGATGGACATGGAGAGGCAGAGGAGGAAGGTTGGCTTCGCGGGAACTTCAGGTAGCCGAATGACGTAACTCTCAGCCACGTGGTGTGCCTGAAAGCTTAAAGGTGAATTGACTTTTGGAACGCGACGCGTCCAACTTTGCCTCTATCCATCCATCCTTATCTCTTTCTCTTTCTCTGCCCCGTCTTGTGCTCTCTGCCTGCTTGCTCTAATCTATATAGGGCTGCCCCTGATCTCTCTCACTTCTTGTAGCTCCCCTCATATCGCTGTCATGGCCGAAACGGAAACCTACAACCCTTTCGACTCCCGTCAGCCCTCCTCCGATGGCGGCCTCTTCAACGCCCCCCGCGCTCCCCCTCCCAAGACCTACAAACGCAATCGACCTGCCGAGCTAGTAGATGATGTCTCGTCCGCCATGACATCGTCCGATGGTCCCGGGCCGACCGTACGCACTCCTGCTGCTTCGCCGGCGAAAGCACTGCTCATTGGCTTTCAAAGCGGGAGCTCAGCTTTCTTGGATCATGTACGCAGGCTACAGCCAGATGCTGAGTCCGAGCCGACTCCGGATGAGTTGGCGAGCTTCATAAAGCTCCAAAAGGCCAAGCGCGCAGCGGTGCCAGCTAGGCTCGGTGTACAGCTTGCAATGCCTCCCTCCTCGTCTTCCCTCAGCTCCGTCCCCGACTCTGTCCCCGACACAGCCACCCACGCTGTCACCTCGCCCCTCACCTCCCTCCCTGCCACATCGTCGCAAGCGGCACGCGTCTCGGCCTCCGGTCTTCCATCACCGCTTCCACTGTCGCCTCCGCGACCCGCGGAGTCCTCCTTATCTCTGCCGCCATCGTCGCCCCCGAAGGTCGCACCGGCGCGTATAGGTCCAGCTTCATCCCCTTCACGTCTTCCCGAACGAGCTCAATCCCCACCCGCGTCTCCCGTCGTTCCTGATGTAACCATTTCGCCGCGGTTCTCTCCTCTTGACGACGAGGATGAGACGTTTCCGGTGCGGAAGACTCGGACGGTCAAAGCTTCGACTCGTCGGGCACATATCACCACATCGGACGAGGAAGACTCGACCCCGCGACCTCCATCCCCTTCATCCCCTACCCCCTCTCCTCGCAAATCCGTCCGTGCCAAGGGCAAGTTCCCTGGATTTCCTTCTGCGCATTCTCGCTCGGCGAGTCCAGCCTCGGATGCGGTATCTCCAACCGGGAAGCCTGGAACTGCCATACCCCCTCCTCGGCGATCCCACATCACATTTTCCGACGATGAGGATGAGCCTCGTCGATCATCCCCATCGCCAACGCCTCGCCGGCCCGCACCGACCAAGTCCATTGGTCGTCGTCCTCCCACGCCGAGATCGCGCTCGGCGAGCCCAGCATCGGACGCGGGGAGCTCGACGCGGCAGGTAGCTGCGCTTGCCAGATCAGAGGATGAGGAGGAACCAGCGCCTCATGCCAAGAGCGACGCTTTCTTCGAGGCTCTATATGACGAGGATCAGGCGGACATGGCGAAGGAAAGAGCGCGCAGCACGGAATCTGCAGAAAGTATCAAGGATGGGGGGAGCATGTCACCCGTCAAGAGGCCAAAGCAGATCAAGGTAAGTCTCGATCTCTAAGGGAGCGGTCCAAGCTGATAAACAGGCTCCTAGCAAGAAGGAGACAGAGTTGACCAAGCGGGAGATGGAGGCTGCTCAACGATGTGAGTGGTGTACAGGAAGATGAGGCATTAGGCTGATTATCAGCACGCAACGCCTCCTTCAAACACATCGCCGCGGTACCATTGAACCCCTGGGATTGGCTGCAGGCCGCTGCCAACGTCGTCAAAGGCAAACCCAGGGCAGACCCGCCGTCCCGACCGAGGGCATCACTCAAGTCGTCGTTCAGCCGAGAGAAGACACCCGAACAGGTCGAGGAGATTACCACGTTCCCCTCATCTCGCGATACGCAAGGTCCGGAGTCTACCGCCGTTGATCGGCAGCCACTCATACCCGTGGTCAAGCATGCGCTGCAGTTTGCCGGGTCTGCCCGACTCGATGCGCGCGAGACCAGGGACGAAGAGCCGATGGAGGTGGACGCCCCGGATGCGACGCTGGTCGCGGCGAAGCGATACATGTTGGAGGCTTCGGATGATGAAGAGCCGGAGGTGGAGAAGAGTAACGCGGATGTGATCAGGGAGATGGAGTTGGAGAGGGAGGCAGCAAAGGAGGAGGGGAGGAGGAAGAATGAAGCTGAGGCGGAGGCAAAGAGGAAGGCGGAGGTCAAAGCGCGACGACAGGCGGAGACGGCGAGGAGGAAGGCGGACGCACTCGCCCAGCAGAAGGCCAGAGTTCCCGCTCAAAAGGACTCTGATGAGGAAGATGACTTCATCATACAGCCCTTCAAGCCGCAAGCGACTGCGCAGGCCGTCAAGCGTCATGCTGGTCCCGACGCCAAGGCAGTCAACAATCGCGATCCCAAATCGGTCCCCGCCAACACCAAGAACCGCATGCGGATCTTGTCCATGGCGGGCAAGTCGCACCGCTCGAAAGCGGACGACGCGTCCGACACGTATGTCGATTATGCGGCCAAGTTCGGTCATCAGAATCTTCGGAGTCAGAATGCCGGGTCGAAGCCGGCTGGGAAGAAGGCGGGTCGGGATCGGCCTCTCGGGCAGAATGAGCTGGACGCCATGCTCGCTCGGAAACATACCGCCCAGGCGCAGACGGTACGGGCCAAGAAGGAGCAGGATTATGGTCGGACCAAGACGCTGCCTGGTAAGGTCGAGGTGAACTATGAGGAGCTGGCAGAGGCCAATAGGAAGCGGGCGGAGTTGCAGGACGTGGAAGATGAGGACGAGGATCCGGAGGATGGTGACTTTGCACTTAGCGGGGAGGAGGATGACGAGGCGGGTAGCGGGGATGAAGGAGCCGAAGCGCCTGAAGGCGATGACGCGATGGAGGTGGACGAGCCCGTCACGGCCACCTCGCCAGTCCCTGCCGAAGTTGACGAGGAGACATTCTCGCCCGTCAAGATCCGGAAACCTCGCCGTCACCCCGCCCGAGTCGCCTTCGCTTCGGATGATGAGGAGGAGCCGTACAAGATGGCTATTCCTGCGTCCGATCCGGTCGTCGTGCCTGTTGGAGAGCTCGGTCCGAGCCAGATCGCCGCTCATGGCTTTGGAGTCGAGCTGGATTTGGCTGGCTTTGGTGGGGACGACGATTTCGGTGGCGGCTTCTCTCAGCTGTTCGACCCGACACAGCTCAACACCCCTTCCGGCTCAGGTGTGAGTAATCAGTATAGGATGTACATGCGTGAGCTGATGATCAGGATGGATTCGCTGTACTTCGGCAAGAACCGGCTCCGCTCCTCCAGGCTCACGCCATCTTGCCCAAGAATCATGTCACTGCCACTCAGGCGGAAAGGGATGAGGAGCTGCTGGCGAGGGAGATGGAGGAGGCGATGATGCCTGTTGAGCGCCCTCGGACTCAGCCGGCAAAGCGGTATCTGAACGATGCTGGGTAGGTCCGCCAGCTGCGAAGCAAGATCGTTGCTAATTGTCAGCTTCTTCACCCAGACCAAGCCTTCCTCCCAATTCCCAACTCAAGCTCGGCTCCAGCTCGCTGGCTCATCCAGTATGAGCATCCTCTCCGGCCTCGGTCTCGACCCCAGCGATGCAGAGGATGAAGCTGGCAGCGAAGCTCCGGACGCCGCGGATGAGTCTGGCATTGACGAGCCCCTGCCGAACCCCTCCTCTCCACTTCGCCGTCTCCGCCGTCGAGCGTCAGATGACGTGCCAGACGAGTCCTTTACTTTGGAACCCACGCAGCGCAGCACTCCACCCGCCCCGAAAGAAAACGCTTTCACGCGCCTCATGGAAACCCGCCGTCAATCCCCGAGACCGAAATCAAAGCCTGTCAAGTCTATGCTGGTCGAGGAGCAGGCGGAGGAGAGTGACGAAGATGACGGATGGGGAGGTAAACTTGCGGGAGGGCCAGAGGAGGATGAAGGGGAGAATGAGAACGGTTACGTCGAGGGATTGGTGGATGATCAAGCTGTCGATGAGGAGACTCGGAGGAAGCAAGATGCTTTGGCAGAGGAGAAGAGACGGTAAGTTGGTGTTTCATACTTCGGGGATCATACTGATTATCCAGGGAGGTCGAGAAGGCGGATGACGCGAAGAGGGAAGCAGCGGCCCGAGGTGTCACCGAGGGAAAGCACAGGACTCGCCGGCGGCATGGCAAGGACTTTATCTCTGACGATGAGGCGGATGAGGAGGGCGGGCGAAGGCATCTGAGCAAGAAGGCAAGACGAGCTAGGCGGATGGAGCTGCGTGAAGACGGTGTGGCAGTACTGCGTGAGTCGCTATCGGAATATCCCTTGAGATTGACGCTAATTTGCCAGCTGGAGAGCAGAACGCCTTCGTCAGGGGGTACGTTGAAGGACTCGACTCGGAGCCCGACGACGAGCTGGACGAGAAGGACGAAACGCCCGCCTACCGCTCGCCCGAGCCGGCCAGGTCGTACAAGGAGAAGAAAGAGATGCTGCAGAGGGCCGGTGGCGCTCGGCGCAGGGTAGGTTCTATGGCTCACGTATCGAGTATAGCTGATCTTCAGGCTGAGCAGAGCGATGAGGAAGAGGACGAGCTTGACGTATCTGCAAAGTCTGGCTCGCGCAAGTTCTACTCGTTCGACGACGACGTTATCGACGTCGACAAGCCAGAATCCGCGTTCACTATCAGCCGCCCCATCCGTAAGACTGCCTCTACTGTCCTGGACGAGGTGAGTCTTTTGCTTCCAGTTGCTAGTCAGGGCTCGTCGCTGATGACCAGGACTCGCAATATGGCCCGTCCGCAAATCGCCGATCCCAGGCCGAGGCCGCTCTGATCTTTGCAGCCGAGTCCGCGACGGAACGGCGGGGCGTCGGCATCGGACAGAAGATGTCAGTTGTCAATCACGCTATACCTGCGTCAAAGTTAAGCAAGGGGGATCAGAAGTATGGGGCGCGCAAGTCTGGCGGAGGCCCAAGGGCAGGTGGTCCAAATACGGCGAAATTATTGGGATCCAAGACGGCTTCGTTTGCAAAGTAGCGGGCGGCTGAAGGAGTATTATAGGGGAGGGCGTGGATTGGATTGCGTGTGCACAGACGGACTATTCTGCTGCTTGCTTGCTCTTGCTGCGATTTGCTTCCCGATCGAATCTTGTATATGGCACGAATGTATATCATGTGTAGCTCAGGCAGCAGGCGGGCTTGCGCGTGAAATTAGCAAAGACTGTACATCATCACCACTTCCCTCTCGTTTCCCATCTAGTCTATCATCCGTGAATCATGTGCATTACTATATAACAACAGGTAGAAAAAAAAGTATGGACTATGCTACATTTCATGATGAGAACCAGATGTATACCGAGAAATCAAAAGGTTGATGAGAGGCGAAATCACTGAGATCCAGAAGACGTATCAGTCTGAGCGTTACCGGAAGAAAGGACAAAACCGAGTTTGGCAAGGCAGCGGGTAAGGTCGGTCTTGGTGACGGGTTTGGCGAGGACGGCGGAAAATAGTGTGCCCTCTTCAGATATAGCTTGGTATTGCTCATAGGACGTGGCTGCGATGACTGCAGGGTCAGCTAGATCTATACTTCATACCGCGAAAAGTGGCTTACTGGGTGTGTTTTGGTTGTGGTTATTGGTTGACCGGATCATACGCGCCACTTGCTCTCCATTCACCACCGGCATATGTATATCGCAGATGATGACGTCGAAACCTGGAAGTCAGCCAAGCTCATGATATCTAGGGGAGGCAAGACTCACGTATACTCCCCATCGTTGCCGCCAGCGCCTGAGGCCCATCCTCCACACAAATACACCGGCACCCCATCCTCGTCAACAGCGTCTCCAGGATCTTTTGCGAGATCGGATTATCCTCCGCGATGAGGACATCAAGCGTCCTGTCCATGACCACCGCGTCCCGATGCCCCTTGACATCGGGGCTGTCAAAGGGGGACGAGCTGTTGGGTTGCGAGCCGGAACCCGAGCCCGTCTGGGAATGGTCCGACTGGAGAGAGACCTGCCGCCGTTGCCGCCAGAGCTCCATGCTTGTACTGCGGTCACTGACGACGCTAGCATTGGATCCAGCTCTGAGGCGGGAAGGAGCGGAAGCTCGGCGGGACAGATCGCCATCCTCCGACGATTTGACCCGGTCGAGAGCGTTGAGCTCGGAAGGACGACGGAGGTGATGGGGCATGAGGGGGACGGGGGGAATACTGGATGGAGTGGTCGGCGCGGGAGACGAGCGGGACGGAGTGGACGCGGCGGACGAGTTGGATGTGGTAGGTGAAGGAGGACCTTGTGAGCCGCCCAGATCCGACGTCTTCCGCTTGGCTCGGGATTTCGAGAGCCGCTTAGGATTGACCGCGAGTGCAGCATCCAGCGCTTGGCCGATGGGGACCATCGAGTCGACCCGTAGTTTCCGGATCATGTCGTCGTTAGCCTGCTTGAGAACAGGCAGGTTCTTGAAGTTGAACATCCCAAAGTCCTCTTGCGCCGCAATGTCTTCCGCTACCTGCTCCATCGCCTCCAGCGCCAATGGGGAGACCTCCGCCTTCTCCACCTTGAGGACTTGCGGAGCATCCTCATCGTGGAAGCCATGTACAGCGCCCCGAGCGTCAAAGTAATCGGTCGACTCCGGGTCCGTAACCTGCGGGATGAAGCTAGCTTCGCCCTCGGTAAGAGATGCCCAGTCCAGCTCGGCAAAGAAGGCGTGCTTCTTGACCTCCTCGGCGCCTCGCGAGCCGAGCCGATCTTCCGGATTGGAGCACATGAGGCGGTCCATAAGATCCCGCGCCTCAGCCGAGAGTTCGATCTCGTCCTCGTGCCAGTCGATCCGCCGAGACACGATGTTGTCAAACACCTGAGTGGGAGTTTCGGCATGGAAGGGGGGAACACCGTAGATGAACTCGTAGAGCACGACGCCTAGCGCCCACCAATCGACCGTCCGGTCATCATTCCCGATACCGAGGATACTTTCGGGAGCGAGATAGTCTGGCGTTCCTACGACCTTGGGTGGCTCCCGGCTGCTGACGGAGGGGGTGTCGAGATTGGAGGAGATTTTGGACATTTGCCGAATATGCTTGGGTATGACGTTGACCGACTCGGAGCCGCTGGACTCGTCGGCCGAGCCAGAGTCGTTGAGTGAGGTAAAGTAGCCTTGACGGGCCTGCGTAGGGATATCCGGAGACATGGCGGGGGAATTAGTCGAGGACATGGATTGGGTGCGTGCGCTATATGGACGCCCCTGCGCGCGCAAGGAGGTACCGCGGAGGTATGCTGGGCGAGGTCCGGCGACCTGACGGTTGAGAAGACCGATGCGCGAAAGACCAAAATCCGTGAGCTTGAGATGGCCCTTCGAGTCGATGAGGAGGTTATCCGGTTTGATATCACTAAAGTCAGCTAGGTCGGCCGTCAGACTCACCGATGGACGATGTTCCTCGCATGCAGGTACTCTAATCCCAGAACTACTTCTGCGATATAGTTTCTCGCCCAGTCTTCAGGCAATCCGCCCAGCGTCTTGACCAGCGCAGCACAATCCCCTCCGTTCAGATACTCCATGACCAGGTACAAGTACTCCTTGCTCTGGAACGAGAAGAAGAGCTTGACGACGTAGGGGGAGGTCGCCTGGTTCATCAAGATTGTCCGCTCCGCCTTGACATTGGTGATCTGGTTCTTTGCAATCATGTCGGACTTTTTAAGCGCCTTGATTGCAAAGTAATCACCAGTGGCGACTTTCTTGGCGAGATAGACCGATCCGAAAGCACCGCGCGAGATGGGCTTGATAATTTCGAAATCTTTGATCGATGGCGGTGCGCCGCGATTGAGCGCCGCCGAGGGGATACGAGGGGAGAGCGGCATGTCGCGGAACGCCTTGGATGGGCGGCGGGCGTGGGAGCGGACTCCCTCGGTAGGGCTGATGCGGGGTGATATGCGGTCGACTTTGAGCAGAGTCGGCGGAGGATGGGGTTGTGGCTGAAGAGGAGCCGACATGGGCGGATCAGCGGGTGTGGGAGGGTCCGAGCGATGGAGAGGAGTAGGTGGGACCGTGCCAATGCCGGACTCGCCGTGCGAGGTGTTGGGCCGCCCCGAATGACCCAAAGTGACGGGTAGACGAGCCTGCGGGGCTATCTTCCGATGACTAGGTGGCGAGTCCCCTGGATCGGCCTCGGTGACCGTGGCGATGGAGACATCCGCCTGTGCAGGAGTATCCGACCCGCTATCCGACCCGCTAGTCTCCTGCTCGCCCAGTACTTGATTGACCTTGTCCTCCCACTCGTGCCTTGTCTTCTCCGAATACCGGATTGTACTCTGCATCCGAGCGACCGCCTTGTGTTTCCGCCGAAGCTGATCCTCGACGTGATTGAACAACAACGCCAATGCGTGGTCGGTAGTGGGCGGACGCTGCCAGCGGGTGATCCGAGATAGCTTGTCCTCTGACTCGCGATCCAGGTACCGCTGCAGATTGAAGGGAAGATCGGTCTCCTCCTCCCGAACTGAAGGAGACTCGATTTGCACCGCCGCCTGGAGGATCTCGGCAACATCCACAAGATGCTGTCGGGTGACCTTTCTCCGCTCGACCAGCTGAAGCTGCGCCGGCAAGCCATTATCACCCGCCAAAATTGACTCTGGGAGTGCCAGAAACAATACGCCTTGATATTCCGCCGCCGCGTCGTCCGGACCGCCCAGCTGCGCGTTAAGCTTGAGCACGGTCTTGCGAAGATCGTGCAGACACTCGTCCGCCTCGGTGATTTCCGCCTCGAGCCGATGCACCGCATCGCAGGTTTCGTTGTGTTTCTCGAAAAACCAGGTTGCGATATCTCGCTCGCAGATCCGGCAGAGGATCCCCTCGATAGCGATCCGCCCGTCTTTGGGGAAGGCAGTTTCGGCCATCTCGGTCTGGGTGGCGGGCACGGGCTTGAGCACCCACATGGTGTGCGACGGAGCGTCCAGCTCGCGCATGAGCATACCGACGCCCTCGAGCTCAATGTACATGGGCCCGGGGGCGCGGGTCTGACTCCGATCGTCTGGCGGCTCGTGCAGCTCCAGCCGCACCCGCAGCTGGACCGTATTGTTGTCATCCTCGAGCAGTTTCTGGGTCGCCTCGGCAAAGGTAGACGCGTCGGCCGGTGCGAGAATGTCGGTAATGGGACGGAAGAGTACATCATCGGGATCACGACTACTGTTAGCTTAGCCATACTTTAGACGTACCCAGTGACCTCCATAATGGCGTCGTTGATATACTGGACCTCCTCCCCTTGCAGACTCAGTTCCATGACGATATTGACGCTCTTTGCGTGATCCGCCAAAATCTTGAGATTCTCCGCCGCTTGTTGGGTCGGCGTTTCCGTGATAGGCGGGACGGAGGGCGATGTTGGGCTAGCCACCTCGAGCATGAGCTCTGGTGGCGCGTCCGGTACTTGCAGCGTCGATGTCAGAGGCGATGACTGAGGCTGCGAGAGCGGGCTGAGCATAGCGGCGGCTCGAGACTCCTGTCCCTCCTGATGCGGCTTCATGACGAAGAGCAGCGGCTCATTCTCCACCTCCTCGGCGTCAAAATTCCAGAACCCCTTCTCGGCCTCCCACCAGTCTAGTACCTGGGAGAGCTTGGCAACTTCCATGAGGATGCTCAGGTACCAGCTCCGCCCAGGCCAGCTATCATTGTCGTCCCATTTCCGCCCGACCTTTTGCGCCTTTTGGATGACATCCGAGCACATGGTTGGCTTGGCGATGAGCTGATTGATGGATGCCTCGAGTACGTCCGTAGCAAGCACGATCAGCTCCTGCAGAGCACCGAGGAACTGCCGGTCCGATGGGGACGGTCGCGTGGCGGGCATGGGCGAGCGAGACCGGGATGTAGACCGCGAGCTGGACGCTGAGTGCACGCGACCCGCAAAGTCGAACCGCATCCGCTCCCGCTGATTGACAGATTTCGGCACGGTGCTGGTGCGGCGCCTGGGTCGACTGGGGCTGCTCGGCAACATACTCATGCGGCGATTAGGGCTGGTACCGACCGGCCGGGAGATAGACGCTCTGCGACTAGGCCCACGGGACGACGAAACTATCATCAGCTTGGTACAAGAAAGAACTCACCTGTTCTTGGACCGAGCCCATCAAAAGTCTCGGCAAACTCCCCATCGCTCTCCTCCGCATCCACCAATGCGCTGTCGCTGATCGACTCAAAGTAGTCCTCCGAGTCCTCGTAAGGCCTTCCAACTGTCCCCTTTTGCTCCTCGGCAAACTTGGTGATCGTCGCAATCATTTCCCGCAACTTGTAGTCGCACACCTCCTTGGCCGCGTTGAGACGACGCCGGACGTGCCGGCGCACTGACGCAACCGTCAACTCTGCCCCCGGTGCGACCGGCCGATTCTCCAGCTGATCGTCGGTAAACGAGCCGACCGCAACGATGGGTGAAGGAGTGAGATCCCACTTTGGGATGCCTGGAGTGAGACCGGGACCGTAGAGCGGGCCGTAAGAAGACGATCTGGACGTCCGTTCACTCGGCCGCTGAGTAGACGTATTGTTCTCGGAACCGCTGCGAGAATTGGCCGGCATCCGAGCCGGTGGCCTGGACAGGACGTTCGAGTCGAGATCGAGCCTGAGATTGGGCTGACGCCTTCGAGAATCCAGGCTCTCCCTCGATGTAGGCTCCTCCTCCGGTGTGAGCGCCGGGAGTGTAGGTAGCATAGCCTTCCGAGCGACCCGAGCGAGATCCGCCGACGTCGACACCAGCATTGGCGATTCCCTCTCCGCCCGCGGCCTGAACTCGGCGTGCGAAGCGGCGTTCCGCAACACAGGCTGCGCCTCCCGTATCGGTTCCGGAGCGAGCATGACGGGAGCGGGTTGGCTGATGGGGCTTGTACCGCTACCCCGACGACTGGCCGGTGCGGAGGGGTTTCTCCGTCCTCGATCCCGAGCGAGGTTGGACGACCGATACGGTGGTGGATGCTGAGATTCGGGGACAAAGTTGGACTTCACGGCGTTCCACCACCCCTCCATCTTGTTGACGAGATTCTTCTTGCGCTTGACCGCGGCGGTGTTGCCGGTATCGTTTGATCGCGTCGATCCGCCAGAAGCTTGGCGAGGCCGCTCGAAAATGCTCGATTTGCGCTGAGCAGATCTGACATCCGCGACCGACAAGGAGGAGCGGAGGGACAAGCTCCGCTTACGCTGCCCCTGATACGACCGCTCCGCCTGATCATCCCGACTGGTAGTGGGCGTGAGTGCGATGGCTGACTCTTGTGGCGGAGGCCCGAGCAACCGAGGGGGTCCCTCCATCACGCTGGTGGTGGGGCTGACCGAATTGGACGGTAGAGCAGAGACGTCCGAATGTTCGACCGGACGATCCTCCGGGATCCGGTTCTGCTCCCGCATCGCCTGCGCCTCGGCCCGGATCTTTTGGTCCTTGTACCGCTTGTAGCAGTCGTACCAGTCCACCCATTCTATTCCTCCTATGGTTCCTCCGGCACTGTTCTGCCGTTCCATGCCCATCCCGCCCAGAGTTGGCAGGCCTGTCTTTGCTGAACCAGTAGACACTGAATGAGGACTGCCCAACCCGCCCATCGCCGCGGGGAAATGAGGTAGGTCCTCGCCGAACGATGACGCCCGAGCTGGTTGTTCGACATCCCATGCCGCGTGTCTATCCTCGCGTGGCGCCGCGAGCATAGCCGGGGAGGCAGAGGTGGTCGAGCGGACAAATGGAGGCGGAACGAGCTTCTCGGTTGAACCCGTCGCATTCCCTGCAGAGTTCGGCCGCCACCGCTGGAGCTTGGCCTGCCGACTTTGCATGATCATATTGGCATGACTTGCAGCGTCGCCGAGCTGGATTAAGCCAGCCAGATCCATCTGCAAAGTCTTGTCCGTCTTTGACCGTAGCCGCTGCCGACCCGAGGGAAGTCCGCCGGTGGGTGTCTGACTGCCGCTGAGATTTGCAGGAGGCTGCAGCAGCCGGGAAGAGGGTAGATCGAGACCGAGGCCGTACGGGGACGACCGTCCAAGAGTGGCCGCGCTCGCCGTCGGCGGAGTCCACTGGGGAGGAGATTTGGTGATTTCGTCGAGGACCATAGGTTGTGAGATGGATTCGTGCATGGATGTCCGGTACCGATTGTGTCGCGCTCCGACGGTCAAGAATGGCTCCGCCGAGACTTGTTCAGCAGGGACTCGAGATTGTTGAGCCAGACGCGCCGAGTCTGGACCGAGGGTGGATGCGGGGGTGTCGAGGGAATGGGTAGCCGCTGCGGCACCGGGTGTGCTCGGCACTGAGAGTGTAGCTTTGCCTTTGCCCAGATCCAGTACACTGGGATGTGGTAGAGGAGGAGGAGGCATGGAGGACGTATCCCGTTTTGGCTGCGGCGCCGACTGGGCCGGCGTGTGCGGCAGGTCGACCGAGTGCGTGGCTGGGCTGGAAGTTGCCATGGACTGGCTCTTCATCAGCTCCGTGGCCAGCTTGACCGATGTCGGGACTCGATTCAGCCGCATAGCACCATTGCTGGTTGCAGAAGCGGCCGAGGAGGATTCGGGCTGATTGGGTGAGCCGAAGGCGGATGAGTCCGAGCTGGTGGAAGTCCAGGGTGAGGGGAGAGGGTTCAAGGGGGAAATCATCGAAGCCGAGGTGGACAGATTGGCGACGGGGACAGCACCGAGAGACTGTCGCCCGCTGATGGGTTTCGCAGATGTGGCGGTGTTGAGAAACTCGGATGGGCGCCTTTGTCGTTGAGGACTAACGTCAGCTTTGCTCCTTTTTAGACTCACCTGCTGGCGGCTGAGGTCTGACTCCTCTCATGATCCTTCCTGGGACTCCTCGAGAACTCCTCCCTGCCGCCATGATGCGCATTACTGCCAAACGACGATCCTGACCCCGACGACCCATCCCAGTTTCCCCATCCCAACCCAAGCCCGAGCGTGTTCCCCCTGGTGTCCGTTGGCGAGCCAGTGCCTGACCGGCTATGGCTTGAGGTATCGATGGGGTAAAGCTCAGGCGAGTCACTGTTCCGCGGACTGGACCCGGTGGCGCTGACGCCCGAGCCCGGCGCAACGGACGATGAGCCCGACCCACTTCGACCGCGGTAGTGGCCCTTACTCTGCGAGCGAGACAGGTCCTCCATTCTCCGCGTGGGCGCCGATACATTCTTGATAGGCTGACCCATACGGGGTGGTGAATCACGCAGGGGAGATGGGATATTGGTTGGCTGACTGCCCGCTATGGCTTGCGGTGCCAAGCTGCCGCTTGTCGACCGTCTGGCCTTGTTGAGCAGGGATCCGGGTGTGAGGGCGTTGGAAGGGCGGTTCATAGAGGGCGATGGCGGACGCGAGACCGACTTCTCCGTAGACGAGGGCGATCCGCCTCTGCTGTTCTGGCGGCTGGGATTGGGACTGACCGTCCGAGGTCGGTCGATCATTCCCGCCCGTAATCTAGGTGTACCGCTCCCGCCAGAAGCTGGCGAGTCCTGCCCTGTCCCCGCATCTCGCTCATCGTCATCCGAGTGAGAGCTGGAGGACGAGGTATCCGAGTTATGAGGGACCGTGATGGCCTGAGCGAGCGGAGAGGGGAAGGAGGGGGTAGTGGCTGCGAACGACGCGGTTTGCCGGCGATGGCCAGGAATAGATGGGAATGATTGGGGGAGTTGTAAAGTGGTCGAAGGGGTACGTGTAGGAGTTGAGTCGGTTCCGGACGGCGAGGTCGGAGACGCCGGTCGCGATGGTACGGTCGCAGCATCACTGCTCACCGCATGGGATGTTGCGGTGGGCGTTTGCTCTCGGTCCTCGTCGAGGTCAAAGATTCCCGTCGACATCTCGCCACATGGGCAGATCTTGGAGTTGTACTATCTGATCCAGCAGGATATCAAGATGATGTACGCCGTCTGGGTGACCTTGCCCGCCAGGGGGACCGCAAAAACCTGTTGATTCAGCTCTGGTATCCCCACGCCTTGAAACTCTGACCACTGACCTTATTGATGACCCGCGCGTCCAGATGAACCTTGTGGGTAGGTCTTAAGCATGATATTGTAGATTGTGTTCGGCGCAGATCGGCCTGCTAGGTCCCAGCAGGGTGCCCAGCCACCCAGCCGCAATCAGCGCTTGGGGCGGCAAACGGGGGGATTTTGGGTTCCTCGCGATAGATTTGGTGCGATATTTCGCAGGATTGGCTCAGTTGGACGGCCCAAGTCCTCCCAGTGTCGCTGGTAGTGTCCAGTAGAGGGGAATAGCCGTTGCTGGAGCCGTTGAGGGGTATAAAGGAGCTGTAGTTATAGCGAGAGTGTGAGGAGTGTGACTGTGAGGGAGATTCAGATTCAGGGTCATCGATTGGGGTCGTGCCTGGCCGTGGGCCAGAGCCTAATCTAGCCATTTACGTCAGCGATTTGACATCAGCACATGTCTCACCACCATCATACCGCCCTTGCCCCCTCAACCTCTCCTTATCACCCAAGACACCCCTTGTTTAGCATGGAGTCAAGAGGCGAGTCATCCAAGCCACGCTCGGTTCAGCCAGCAGCGGAGGAAGGGGCACCACACAGGCGAAATATCCTTGTTCTCGGCTCGAGAAAGTAGGCCGGAGCACCTCATTCCTTTCGACCGAGCTCATGTGGCAGATCCGGCAAGTCGAGCTGTATCAAGACAGTTTTCCAGCAGGTGCCTGTCAAGGACGTACCGTTCTTTGGAGTGACACAAAAGGTGGAGAAGATCAACTACAAGTGAGGCTATTCTCACGAGTCTAGCTCATGACAGCTCGATAGTCCAGCTGCAAGTATGGGATACACCGCCAAACTTTGATGTGGACCAGCTGGAAGGCGGGCTCAAGTCCTTCTCGACACTAGTTTATGTCATCGATATGCAGGTAAGACGAGGGTATTGCTAAGCCGGACGAGACTGACCCGCCAGCAAGACGACACCTATCACGAAGCGCTCTATCGTTTCGTCACTATCATGCTGAAGGCATACATTGCCAATCCTGGCATGAAGTTTGCTGTCTTCATTCACAAAGCTGAAATGCTGTCCGAGGACTATAGAGGAGGTAAGTCTACCCCTGGGATCTGCTGAGACCAGAAAACTACGCCGAGATCCAGCGGACAGTCCAAGAAGACCTCGAAGACTTTCCCTATCACACCCTCCAATCCCTCGACCCCAACACCAACTTTTCCGACCAGTCTGTCACGCAGGCAATCACGAACCACCTCATGGGCGAGACGCGCTTCGAGATGACTAGTATCCACGATGTCAGTTTGAGGGACGCGTGGAGTAAGGTTCTGCAGGGGTGTATGGAGATGCTGCCGGCGGTAGAAAGCTTATTGTTAAACTTTACTGAGGTGAGTCTTTGTCCTTTACGTCGTGTACCCTGCTGATGGCAGACATCCGGCATGGACAACTCGTATCTCTTCGATATACGTTCTGGGGTGGTACTCGCTACCGACAACAGACATCGGAATGATGCGACGCTGGAACAGGTCACCGAATATCTGAGCAGATTCTTACAGTTCCGCCATCTCTACAAGTGGGTCTGTCCTGTCACCCGAGCTGACCCTCAGACAACTGAGACAAGCCTCAGAGCAGACAGGCAATGAGCCACCAACAGCCGATGCGGACGGAGAAGACCTGGAATGGTGGGACAGGGAAGATCCCTCAGAGCAGTGGATGACCCAAGCGACAAAGCTGTCGCCGAACACTACCCTGTCATTGTGGCAATTCACACCGTCAGTACTTCATCTGCGAGTGAAGGACGTCGCTGATCCAGCAGAGATGTCGCACTAGTCGTTCTGCTCCGGACAGATACTTGGCAAAGTAGAAGAGGAGGTATTGAGTACAATCTGACATTCCTGCGACAGGGCGTTAGGAGGATCATGCAGGAGGTATAAACCACATCGTTAGATTCTGAATCTGTAATCAATCAGTACAAGGCTACATGATGCTACGACAGCTATACTATCTAGATTCTTCATCCCTGACCTTCCTATCCAGCGCAACGTCCTCCCACTGCTCCTGCTCGTTTCCGCTTGGTAACGTTCGATTCGCCACACTGCACCCCGGGACATCCGCCTGCAACCTCCGCGCCTCCTCGATCTGCCTTGCCTCCGCTTCCCGCTGAGACCCCACATCCGCCTGCGGAGCGACCGGCTCATCCACGACTTGTACGGGAATAGCAACCTGCCCCTCCTGTACAGTCGCCTCCGCGCTCGGCGCCCTCTCAACCTGCGCCATCTCGACCGCCCCGCCCCTGCTCTGACTCCTCGCCAACAAGGTTGACCCGATCGTCTCCCCATACTTTGGCAGCGACTCGTTCTGCGCAATGATCCCATCCTCCACATCGCCCGTTCCTCTTCCGCCTGTACGTAGCGCCTCACGGTAGGTAGGAGGGCGGCCGACAAGCCATGGAGGGAGTGAGGGGGATTGGTGGGGTGCTAATGGACGGAAAAGACGGTAGATGAAGAGGAATTGCCGCCCGCTGAGCATAAAGAGGATGATGAGGCTGACAGTCAGCTTTGCCCTCAGCATCAACGATGTCACTCACACGACAACAAAGAGCCCGTTCACCACCAAACTTCCCCGATATGCGTCCTGCCGCGCATCGCCTGTCCGCTTCACGCTCAGATACACCGCCCAGCCCGCCACCATCCCGATGAATGCCGCCGCGAGGATCGACGCATAGGTGATATTCCGAGGATGCTTGCGTACGACCTCCTTGATGGTGGGGCGCCGAGGCTCCGTCCTTTCTGGAGCGGCCGGAGCTGCAGCTGCAGTGGGCTCGACGACCGTAGGTGTGGTCGATAGGACGGACCACCGGGAGGATCGCCTGGGCCGATGAGGTTCAGCTTGGACCTCGCTCTCCGGCATCCGGTTCCGCCGAAGCCGATCGAGATGAAGAACCATAGGCGGAGGTCCTTCTGTCTGTGTGGCAGTAGGGGCAGCGACAGAGGCCCGAGAAGCGGGCACACGAGCTAGCTCTGCGATGGTGATATCTGACTCGCGTCGTGTCTGGCTGGTCATTGTGGTTGTCTTTCAGTGATAAGTTTGAGACTGTGATGGTATGTTGAGAGGCGGTGGTTAGATCGTATGAGCATATTGAGCCTATATACGTCTTCGTCGCCGAGTGACGCGCACCTTTGCTTGGTGATCTCATCGTCGTCTTGGAAGGCTTGGAATTTTAGACTGGAGCGATGCAGGCTCGGCCGTATTTGGGTGGCGAATAGTGGCGAATCGGAGAGATGCCGAGATGCCGAGATGGCTCGGCGATCGAGATTTACCTCGGCCCCGCATTCCGCGGTATGAGGAGCTCCACGGAGTCAGCCTGGCCAGTAGTGCTGGCCAGTGGCCATGGCATGAGGCTGAAATGGACCTCGCTGCTTCGTACCATACGTCACTGGGCGGTCCACTCATTATTCCCGCGCACGGAGGTCACTACTAACGCTTACTGATCGATCTAGATCTTGCGCGAGCGATTATAAGGTATTAATGATAGACGTAG
This sequence comes from Dioszegia hungarica, assembly GCF_025882075.1. NCBI lineage: Eukaryota > Fungi > Basidiomycota > Tremellomycetes > Tremellales > Bulleribasidiaceae > Dioszegia > Dioszegia hungarica. The sequence continues at coordinate 259,121 of NW_026515772.1, forward strand.
CCTGTAATGTCTCTCCTCATCTTCAGCTCCTTCGATGCTCGCAGTGTACATGGAAGAGCTCGCAATGGTAACACGATGAGCGGCACAACTATGTCACAAAAGTCATCTGCATGAAGCCTCACCAGCAATCCGCACAGCAACAGTCGTCACCATATCCTCATTCACCAAGCTTCGGCTCCAACGTCCGCCGAGTCCGGGAGGCTAAACTGATTTGCGCCATAGGATCCGGAAGGCAAGAACATGTTGGCGAGCCTGGCGCATCAGCTAGCGCTCTGCTTGACAGAGGAAGAACACTTACTCAGGAGGCAGGAAGAGCGAGTCCGAGCCGTCTGGCGGCAAACCTAGATCCGCACAATTCTTCCCTATCAGCACAATTCGCACCGCATGGGAAACCAACTCACGCCATCCTGGAGCCATACTGGCAGATTACTCGGACTGAACTCGGTAGGCCAAGAAAAGTTCTCCAGCTCCTGATCAAAGTTCCACCCGCTCCCTCCCGCGCCAAAGTCTGCTCCATCCCCCGATGCTTCCCGAGGCATAGTCAGTAGACTGTCCAGCCCGCCAGCTCCGCTATTAAGGAGTGCGAAGCCATTCGGGTCGTATGGTAGGTTGTCGCCCGATTGGCTGGGAGCGAGTCGAGGTGTTCCAGGAACGGTGGACATGGCGCCTGTCTTGCGGCGGAGACTGGCGAGCATGAGGCGGAGGGTCAGAGCGTAGCGCTCAGCGAAGCACTCGTTGGCGAGCATGTGCGAGACCTCCGAGACTTCGGCGATGAGGGTGGGCATTGAGACGGAGTCGGGGTATAGCAGTGCCCTGGATATCAGCCCGGCTGGTGGAAGGACTCACATTTTCAGCAGAAAGATAGCCGCAAAAGCCACCGAGACGAGCTGATCATGCGTCGCGACTATTATCAGCTCATTTTGTACTTGTACTCACACTTCAGATGCTGCCGGAAGTTCTGAGAACGGAGATAGATCTCCAAACACCTCTGCGCCGCATCTTTCGCCTGAAACGCCAACTCTCTCGAGTCGCCAGCCAGATTGTCCCACTGAACACCCCTCAGTGCCACACACACCGTCCATAGCTGAGCATGCACCATCTCCGCTTCGAGCAGCTTGACCAGGACGTGCGTTTCGTCATACCGTTGTCGGTGGGCCGCGAGCCATTCGCGTTGCCACCCTTGCAGATCGGCGAAGATGCGACGGACAAAAGAGATTGTTTGGGTGTCGACTTTGCCGTGGAGGGGATTGAGATGTTCGACGACTCGGACTGGTGGTCAGCTTGGCTCTAGCGACGCACCCCTGAGCTTACCTCGAAGAGTGACAAGCTCGATGCTGGCGACCAAGCGGATATCCGTGTCCGATGCCATCCGATGATTTCTGACGTCAATAAAGCCTACAGCGTGACTCACAACAAGATCCTAGCGTGCTTGACAGACGAGTCATCGCGCAGTAATAGTGGCTTTCCGGTACCAAGACTGACACTACATCGTCAGAGCAGCCTCGACCTGTACTCACAGATGGTCATTGAGATAGCAATTCATCCAGATCCTCGCAGATACCACTGGCGATCAGTCCTGCCCACATTCCAGACTCACCCAGATCGCGCTCCTCTACTTCAGTCCTCGTATCCGTCCCATCCGCCATTTTATCCAGCGCTTTATGTAGGTTCATGTCCAGCGCCATTCGCAGTGCGTGTCTATCGTCAGCGTGACCTCGGTCTACACTCACCCTGAAGGTAGCCAGCCATTCTGGGACCACACGCTCAGAATCAACATCGCCATCGCAGCTTCCTTCCGCACGATCGGCCCGAATAATGTGCTCCGAGCGATCCCCTGGGCCTCCTCCAGACAGGCGTGAAACGTCTGCGAGAGGCGACCGTTTCCAGATCGGATCTTGGCAGCGACGGCGAGGAGACCGTTCGTTGAGAAAGGAGTCCGCTCGATATAGGTCTCGTACGTGTCGTATGTCTTGTCCCAGAGCGGAACAAAGTAGTGACATCCAGTGAAGAATCTACAGTCAGCTCAATCCCTAGGTAGACTCACATATCCCACAGCTCCCGCGCCTCAGTATCTGAGACCAGACCCTTCGTGACCACGTCCGGGAACGGGTTGCGCGGGGTCGGATCAGGCTTGGTCTTCTTCCGCACTCGAAGGTGGATGTGCTTGTCAAAGTTGACCTGCTTGCGCTTCTTGGACCCCTCCGCCTGTGATCCCATCTCAACGTCCATAGCGAGCGGAGCATCGTCGATACCTTGCGCGGCGAGCCCAGCGGCGTGCTTGGCAGCATCCGCGAGCGTCTCGAGGGCTTGGATGGGCGCGGTCAACGAGCCCTGAGGGAGTGCATCTGTCGATCCGACAGAGTGGGAGGAGGAGGAACGAGAGTGACGGGAGTGGGTAGGCGAGCCTGGCGCGGAGGAGAGGGGGATTATACCGTAGGTACCAAACTCGTGGTTCTCGCTCATCAGCATTGGCCGTAAGCGTGGAGGAGAGGCTTACCGGAGGCTTGAAGCCAGGAAGCTTTGGAAACTGCTGAGGTGCTACAGGTCGCGACGAGGAGGACGAAGCTCGACCGCGAGCATGGTTTTGAGGCGAGACAGGACCAAAAGAGCCAAATACTGATGGCGGTGACACCGAGTTGAAGATGCTCGCTGTCGACACTGCTCCGTCGTTAGGTATCATGGCGTTCGAATTAGGCAGCATGGAGAGGATACGATTGAGCTGTATATCAGCCTTGGTCCAAGCAGGTACATACAGCTCCGTGAATAGCATGTTGCCCATGCGCAAGATCATTGACGGTCTGCTCTAATCGTTGAACCCGTCTAATGTCAGCAGAGTCGTTGCAGGTGCTCACCCCTCCGCCTCGCTTGGCACTATCTCGGTAGCGCCTATGCTAGCCACCCGACCACGAGCACTGGGCTTGTCGGACGCTTTCTCAAACACGCAGGACAGGCCGTTCGCGAGGCATCGCTTGCAGGCTTTACTTTGGCCGGTCGGATCCCCTTCGCATCTGTTCTTGCCTCTCCGACCTGTAAATCAGCATTACTGGTAGAGCTTCTGCGGCTACAACTCACAAGCTACACAAGCCTTGCTCCCTCGCTTTGGCGGTTGACTCCCTGACGCCTGTCCAGACCCCTCCTCAACCTTTGGCGAGACTGTAGACCCCGCTCCACCGTGATCCGTCCCGTACGCCCCTTGTTGGGTGCCTGGAGACGACTGGAGTATGCGATCCAGGCTTGATGGACCATTGTAGATCCTAGGAAGGGGTGAGAAGCTGGGATGTTGTCCTGCTTGAACCGAGGCGTTCGAAGGGGTCTGATCGCTTCCTCCGGCGCTGCCGGGATATGGCTGGCGGAGGATCGTATTGAAGTAGGGCGGGCGGTAGTCCATCGTGCTCCGTAACTGAGCGAGCGGTGCTCCTACTTCTGTGAGTCTGCAGCGAGGCAAAATCGATCTTTGTGTTGAAGTTGCACTCTCAAGGTTCCCCACGCAGCTCCCCGCAAGCTTAAGCTGCACCGGCCCGCTCTCCGGCCCGCTAAAGCCGGTGATCCGTGCGCAGGTCCGACTTCCAGCGAGCAAGCTTGTTCCTCCAGTATGTTGGGCGGCTGCGCTGGGCTTCCTCTCAGCGTATAGCATGGACGAACATATCAGTATACGATATGGGGCAATGAGCTGATGCGACACGAGATCAGCTCCGAACACGTGGTAGACAGAACTTGCAGAGGTCCAGGCAGCGTCGTCGAGTCACCAAGTCAGGGGTAGCAGCTACGTACGTGCATGTGGACTATCTACTCACTCAGTCTGCATATACTTTATACATCGGACATGATGATGCTCTTCTGACGCTACTGCCGCCTTCTTCAGCTTCCCTTATTAACGCCCGTGAGCCGACCATGATTGCGCGTACACTACTTGATAATTTTCGAGGGACTGAACGTGTTTATCGAAGCTGTATTAGGTCAGCTCGTGCTGCTGCCAATCGAGAGCCACTCAGGATGACTCACCTTCTACACACATCCCAGGCAGACCTGACAGGCATCGCCTTCAGGGCCAAGCCTCACCTCCACCCCGACCCGCAAGTACATCTCCTCATCCCGACAAGCGGAGTCCTCTATCATCCCGCGGATTAAAGCCCCCTGCATTTCTCGGCGCACCTCGCAGGCCGTCGACGATGTTGCAAGCGAGGGCAGCGGGGCGTTGATGGTAATGCGAGTACGGTCCATCCTGGCCCGCTGTTCGGTAGGCGAGGGATCGTAGTAGTTGTGACTGATAAACGAGTTCCCGATGCTAAACCCGAGCATCCGGAAGGCCATCGACAGCTCTTCCGTGGTGAGAGATCCGCTTACACCGAGGTCCGTGCTGTGAAGGTGAATGAACGTGGTGCCGCCTGGAATGATACGAAGCGAAAATTTGTATGGGGCGGAGCGCGCGAAGTCTTCATGAAGGTGAAGAACCGGCGGAACGAAGGGGGGTCGACGGACTTGACCGCTCCAATCTATCATGTGTGTGAGATCGTGATCCTAGCGGGGGACACACACCATGATTGAGCTTGCGTCCGCTTCAATAGCTTGTTGTAAAGCTCAATCACGAGGCCCGTGCGCTGACTTTGGTAGGCGTCCCTGCTCCAGCCGCTGGCGCAGTCGCTGGCAACTATCCGTACCGTCGATAGGTTTGGCATGACTCCGGAGGGTATAGCGTCTGGACAACGGTAGAGCTGGTACAAGGGTTCGTTGAGCCTGCGCGATCGAAGCATGGTCGCCATGGTCGCGGCTGAGGAGAGAGGGTATGTCGCGTACGAGGGGAAGATGTATGAGGAGTACCGGTCGAAGGAGGTAAGGGTCGCAGGGTCGACGATGCTGACACTGCGCACAGCTCGAAGGGCGGCGTACTTGAAATAGCCTCGCTCGACGAGGTCTGAGGTCGTCATGTTCCGGAATCCCGGGGGTGGTACGCGACCGCCGTGCTCGAAGAAGGAGTCGGGTCTGGTGATGATGACAGGGGAGTGGTAGAGGACGCGGGCGGCTACAGGGAAGAACCCCTGATTATGATCAGCTCTATTTATCCCTGAGAGGACAGGGGAGAAGCATGGGGAAGGAAGGAAGGCCTTACCTTGTTGACCAGGAGGATGTCGGTCGGCTTGTCGGCCTCCCGGACTGCGTGTTGGATGATGCAGTCCATGACGACGAGAGGGAGTGACTTGTCGATGGGGAGTGGGATCATGGCTTCGGAGTGCTGCTCTGACATAGCTATAGCTGTATGTGCGATGCGCAGGGATGATGGAGAAACGATACGGTTTCGCGCTCGCAATCAGTGGCAAGGAGCAACGGCTCACCCATTTTGCTTCCGTGACCTGAAACGCGAGCCAGGGGTTTCAAAGTGGCGCCATGGGTGGCGGCGGGTGGCGAGGTCTCAGCGTATGCTCTTAGCTGTCAGACGGTACTGTCGCATCGGATCAAGAGCATGTATACCCATTCAAAATACTGATTCAAGGCAGTGGGCGGGGATGGCCGAACGGCCTAGCCAGAGGTCCCTGTGGCCCCTGCACCACACTCCGTGACAGATCATCATACTGTCATCTCTCTGAGGCTTCTGGGGCTTCCCCGGGTTGCTCAATATGCTCTCTCAGCGCTACCTCTGGCATACTGGGGCTAAGGCAAGGCCTGACCAACCCTCAAGTTGATAGCGGCAGGTGAAAGGACTGTGAAATGCAGGAATGTGGCGTAACGTAAAATTACGGCACAAGTGGCTTTTCGTCCGCCTTTTCATCCCTTGCGCGGCGGCACACCCAAGGCTTCTTTGTCCCTCCGGGGAGGCCGAAAGGACATGCGTGTGCCTCCCCAAAGTCATTTTGCGTATGCATTGAACCCATATGAACAGTCTGGAGGTGATAAAACAGCCATCGAGCCAGCCACACCCGGTCCAGCCCCCTCGACATACTTTCCATCTTCACCTCATACCTCCCTGGACATTTTGCCTCATACCGTCGGAACGCACCATGAAACCCATGCACAAATGGTATCTGGCAGACGCAGGAGATGCAGGGCTTCAAGAATCTGTCGAAAAAAAGGCGGGATTCGCCGCCGTCGAGGAGAAAAACATGTTCAAAAGCCAAAAATGGACCCATCCGCGACTCGAACGCGGGCCATATCCAGTAACTTCGACAGAAGCGAGCGGCGAAGCCCGAAGGATATATAATACCCCTTTACCAATGGGTCGCTATTTGCTGTCCAAACGGCAATGAAATCGGAGCAAAGCTGACGGAGATATGAAGGATTTAGTATTTGGGCCATTTTTTTGCCCCTCTCGGCGCTGTTTGCCGTTATATTACGTCTGTGACGGTCCCCGATGACCCTGAAGACACCCCTTCATGCTCCTGTGACTCTCAAGCGGCTGTGGGGGTCGAGGGGTCGAGTATACATCATGGTCAGCCAGTGGAAGGCTCGACGGCCAGACCGGCCCCAAAAGTCCCTCTTAGCGGCCAGACTGGCTGTATGGACGTCTTCTTCCTCTCGAGCCGAACAGAATGGAGGCGTAGCTCGCCTATGTACCACATCTGCACTGTGCCCCGCTCATACAGCCGCTCATCGACCTTGTGACTAGCCTTATCCACACGACCCCTTACCAAAGTCGGCCTGGGTGTTCTTTGGAGAAGGTCGATGGACTGCCGGCAGGGCATCGGGTGAGCAGATCCAGTCCCTTTGCTTCCAGGACCGATACTGTCATGTCCGAGCCTCGCTGACTTCACAAGGGGTTGGTGATATGTGTGGTTGTTCTGAATCCACGCCCTACCCGCTCCGATACCCTAACACCTCCTCTTACTTGCTCTACCACTGTTTCCCGACCATAGGCCCCTCGCTACATATCCCACTCCCTTCCACACGACCAGAGTATTTTTCTACGCCTCGTAGCTACGTGAATAAACGATCTCACCTCCCCTCAGGACCAGACACCGCGATATCCCATTCAATTACCAGCCATAAACACCTCGTACATACTATACAACACCGACTGTCTACCCTGAAACGGAACTGCTCGAAACGAACAGCGCTCAAGCCTTGTCCTCCTCCATCCCACCCATCGTTTCTATCTTTTTGACGACCTCCTCAACGCCCCTCTGCTTGTTGTCGACACCCTGGCCAGCTTTGGACTCGGCGACGGTGTAGGCGGGGTCTCGGAGCTCCTTGAGGCGGCGCCTGGTAGTCAGCAGGGTGAAGTCAGGCAGGGGCAGGAGACTGTCCTGAGCGGATGGAAAGGGGGATATGGATTATGAAAATGGTGGACTGGTTGTAGGCATACAAGAGGGATATGAATGATGAACGTCTGACTCACTTGTGCACTTTGCTCTTCAAGTGGTTCTTCACAGCCAGATCTGTTTCGTAATACCTGTTTTGATCAGCACACAACTCCAAATCTTCGGTAAAGCGATCAAGCGGCTTCACGATCAGGTCAGAATGTGGATCAACTCACTTGGCACATTCAACACAGTACTGAGCTGTCAGCGGATTTCCCCATAGTCGTGCCGAAGCAGCAGCATATCCTTTGCTACCAAGCAGATAAAGTTCACCAGTATGTCTGCTCCACCTTGCCCCTCTATCTCGACCTGTGACTAGTGTGCAGAGCCAGGATGATGACTTACGTGCTGCCCCAATCCCGGCTTATCCTCATCGATCGGCTGGCTCTCCAACTTGACCCGGTTGCTCATCCTCAGATCATCCTGGATCTGATCCAGATCCTTCGTCCTCACTCTGGTCCGAGCAGCACGCTGCACATCTCGACGAGCGTGGTGAGTCCTGCTAGTCAGCGCTAGCCCGAATGTAACCCTGTAGACTAGGGCAAACGAAGGGGGGCCGCTGGCTGACCTGGAGCGACGCAGACGGCCCATTTTGTCTGATAGATGTGAAGGTCTGCTTTGGATGTATCGGTGATTTACGCTTTGAAGTGCGTCAAGATGCTTGTGTTGTCAGATGGGTGTCAGCGAGGCTTGTCGATGGACGGATGATGGTCACAAAGGCTGGTTCAATTTTGCACTGAAAAAACGCTAGCGTGACCGATGTACGTAATTTGCCACCCAACCTCGAATTCATCACCGCGACCAGCTCGCTCCTTCAGTGCTGTCCACCATTGATCTTCATGGCTAATCCACCTCCATATCTAAGAGCTTCAAGATGAGCTGGAAACGCTCCGGGACGCTCGTATCTGGCCCTCCGACCCTATCAGGTCATCGGAACGGAGACGCGGGCTCTTCGGCCGGGCCCAGCTCCGGCTCGTCCGCTCGTCTCGTCGACCGGCTGCGGCCGAACAACGGGGGCATGAACGTCTTCCAGCGGGAGCGACAGGTCGTTGCTCGGTATGGCGATGCGTATGCCGACGGAGGCGGAGGAGAGAAGAGGACAGAGTGGGATGTACTGAAGGAGAATCATTGGTGAGTTGCTAAAGTAGGCCGAGTCTGCGTCGAATCTGACTTGGCAGCTTCATCCGTGACGACGAGACCGCCGGGGACGTCTCATGGGAAGAGCGCCTTGCGAGAGCGTACGAGTCCAAGCTGTTCAAAGAATTCGCCCTGGTACGTTTATGCCTGCTACGGAGGCTGTAACGCGGCTGATACACTCAGATAGACCTGAAGCACTACAAATCAAAACGGCTTGCTTTACGCTGGAGGACCGCCCCTGAAGTCGTCGAGGGTATCGGAGAAGACACATGCGGCTCATTACGATGTCGCCACCACCGTCCAGCTGCGTCCAGGGAGGATTGCTCAGACGACGAATCTGACGAGCGAGATCGGAGCCGGGACGGACGGAAACGGCGGCGAAAAGAGCGACCACCGCCGAGTCTGCGAGCTTTCGAGCTGCCGTTCGCGTATGAGGAGGCGGGGGAGAGAAGGGAGGCGTTGGTGAAGGTCAGGCTGTGTGGGCGGTGTGAGGGGAAGTTGAGGTACAAGCCGCAGCCAGAGGGGGTTGAAGGGGACAGCGAGGAGGATGTTGGGAGACGGGACCGAAGAAGAGACAGGGAGAAAGAGGACAGGCGGGCTCAGTCAAGATCCAGATCACCTCGACGAGAATCAAGGGATCGCCGTCGGGAAAGATAGAAGCGCATTGTAGCCCTATGAGAGTATGTCGCCCTCCAGATTGGATCTATACACTATATAACATGTCATGATATGGACTGCCAACATCGTTCTCGTGCTATACTACAGGTGTATACAATTCAGTCGTCGATATCGTCGATGTCTTCCTGAGCGTAGTAGTGTTGGCCGTCTTGATGAGGGTCGTAGAATTGCTGTGATGCGGCCGGGTGCAAGTGGGTGAGGGACGAGTCGTATTGATGAGCGGTGCGGACGGGGTCGTGACCGTAGCTGGCATTACTCGGGCCGGGGGCTTGAAGGTGCTGGTATGCTTGATAATAAGGCGCAGTGCCTTCGTAAGGAGGTGACGGGTAGGGCTGTTGGCGCTGGTGGCGGTAATGGTCGACAGCGACTATGCGATGGCACTAGAAGTCAGATGTGCACCCAGAACTTTTCACCAGTAAATAAACTTACGAGGCGGATAGTGTCCTCATCCAGCTCCCCACTCTCCATCCAATCCAGTAGCTCCTGATCGGTCGCCCCCGTGAGATGCCCCAGCCCGCCGTGCGCTGGGGCACCGTCCCAGATCGCCTGGAGCTCGGCCGAAACCTAGCCGTCAGCTCCGTCAAAGTCTAGCCAGCCCGTCACTCACATCTCCTCCATCCCCAAACTCCTCCTCATCCGCTTGAATCCTCGCCGCCTCGATCCTCTCCTCAATGTCCGTCATCATCGGCTGGTACTGCATGTTCAATGCCTCAATCTCCTCGAAGCCGCTACCGAAAGCGAGGTCGCAGATGTCCATGAGAGTACCGCGCTCGAGGGACAAAGTTGAAGCACCGACCGGCAAGGGAGGAGGAGTCGCAATGTCGACGAGAGGACTGCGAGGAAGAAGATCGACTCTCACTTGATCGATAGAAAAAGTTTCCGGTCGAGGATGCGGATCCGCGGATTGTGTGTCTTGAAGTGTTTCGGTCGCTCCGCTGCGCTGAGATTCGCTCTTCAATGCAGCTGGTGGGTCGGGCATCGGTAGAACGGGCGTTTGAGGAAGGACCGAAAGCTGAGGTTGAAGGGTTCCGCCCTGTACCTTGTCGCTTGATGAAGCTGACTCATTGATGGGACCGCTAGGCTCGGTGGGAGAATCGTCCGGAGCGGTCTCCTTCGCCTTCTTCGCGCTGGAGGGCGTCTCTTCCGGGAGCTTGCGCTTCTTCTTTGTCTCGACCGCCGGAGTAGGGTTGCTGCTTTGCGACTGTGACTGGGATTGCGATTGCGACTGCGACGCCGAAGAAGATGGCATGACGCAGAAGAAGGGACCGAGGAGTCGTACGGCATCTTGGACGGACGAGAATGACTGAAGACTGATCTGGAACCTCTCAGACAGCTATCGGGTCAGCTCAGTCGCAGGGACAGGCTATTCGCACTCACGCCGTTGTCCATATGCGGGGACGAGGGGTAGCGGAAGGACATCCTGTTAGTGGCATGCTGAAGCCGCGGCGCATGAGAGGCCTTCTTCTGGAGAGGCGTAAGCTTGTGAAAGACGGCGGTGATCTTAAGAGTCAGCTTCACTTGCTTCAGCTTGACATGACTTACGACCGGCTTTCCGCCCTTGTTCAACTGCAGCCTCAGCTTGTTGGCTGCGGTCGAGAGGCTCATCTCATAGCTACCATCACTACTTGGTCAGATATGCTGTATCTGAGGTATAATAAGGCAGGAAGAAGGCTTACAGGGGCTTCCACTTGATGGCCTTTGCGAGTGCGTTGGTGGGCGCCGCGACCTGCGAGATCACGAGACGCTCAGCGGGGACTATGGGTCAGCTTAATGTCACCTCAGGTGACACTCTAGCTCACAGGTAACCTCATCCACCGGCATATTGTAGCAAGCCTTGCTATTGCAGGATACGGGAAGGAACAAGTACAAACGCATGAGAGGATGGACCTTTTCGGGGCCGTCGAAAGTCAAAGCGCGACTTGTAGTTACGTCAGCAATTCAACCTGAAACACGTCGCGCGTTTGGACCATCTTCGCGCCTCTATTTGGCGTCGATCACATCCTCTCACATAGCTGAAGCGATGAGCAAGTACCACGGCCTACCCGACATAGTGAGCTGCGTGAGCTGGAATCGGAGCCCGGAGCTGACTCGAGGCAGGATACCGCGCCGGACGTGTTTGAAACGGCGGATGGGCCCGAGGCGTCCCTTCGGCAGGTAAGTTGCGATCAACCCAGCTGATTCCCCCTTGGGTCGTACAGTGCGACGTGTGTTGACGTAGCTCTAGTCTCAAGACGGCGCGAACGACGACGATGTACCGAGAGCAGTGTCAGAGGGTATCGATCAGTCAGCCCTCCCGGGTCGTCGTGGCGTGGAAAAGGCGTTTGGCCGAACGAGGAGAAAAGGTGAGTCTTGACCGGGGTAGTCTACTATGTAAGGTGTCTGACGGCAGATGCTTACATGCGTAGATGGGTCGTATCAGCTCGGCCTCCCACCTCTATCTCGCTCATCCAGCTCCTCGTCATCCGAAGGACCCTCGTCTTCCCGTCCCCGTGAAACGCCCGCTGCGCGTATACGCCGGCTCAAAGCGGAGCTCGAAGAGGTCGAGAAGGAGGTATCGGCCTCCGCAATCGAGAAATTCGCCGGGGAAGAAGAGGGCTCGGCATCAGGCGCCAGCACGAGCAAATTGCCGGCAAAGCGAAAGTCCGTGCTGCCACCTAGGAAGGGGATGGATCTGGTCGGCGAGCTGGCGGGACTGAGGAAGCGGCTCGAGGTGCTCGATCAGGAAGATGGAGGGAGTAAAGTGGAAGGAACGAGCTCTGGAGGTATAGAAGACCGGCTCAGGCGGTTGACGGTGGGCAAAGCTGCAGATGGAGGGGAAGCGGAAGAGTCTGGCGACGGTGTTGATGAGGTGAACGGACACGATGCTGGAGGCGGAGCGAGTGCGTCAGACCTGGACAAAAGGCTGGCCAGTCTGGAGGAGATGATCGGTACGAGTGGAGAAGGCTTGGATCAGGTATGTCTCCGGTAGTGTCTGCCCGGACCTCGCTGACTAGCAGTCGCCCGGTACACCCCTCCTGCCCTCCTTGTCCAAGCTGGACCACCTCCTCTCCGTCCTCTCCCATCCACGCCATCTCGACCTTATATCCCGCCGCCTGAAGCTCCTCCTCGTCGACCTAGACCGCGCCGCTGCGTCTTCTAGGCGGACACCTTCCTCTCACATACAAAATGCCGCCGCTCCTCCTTCCTCCCTCGCCCTATCGGCTCCGGAACATGCCCAGCTGCAGACCCTCTTCGCCCTTTTACCTCGGCTTGACCCGCTCCTCCCTATACTCCCCCCACTGATGGCGAGACTGCGGAGTCTGGCGGGCTTGCATACACAGGCAGGCAGGGTGGTGGAGGATCTGAAGAAGCTAGAAGGGGAGGGAGCGAGGAGAGGGGAGGAAGTCAAGGAGCTTAAGGCGGTGGTTCAGTGTGTGCAAGAAGGGGTGGAGGAGAGCGGCAGAAAGGCGCTGGGGAATTGGGCGGCGGTGGAGAAGCGGATGAAGGATCTCGAGGGAAGACTGGCGAGGTTGAATGGGGAATCTTGAGTGCCAAGTGGAGGACGAATCTGGATCATTCATCTTGGCTGCCAACGCTTTGTCATGTCTATACTAGCTGGATTGAGGTCTATCTCTCACTATATTCTGACCATCGGCCTTGGAATCCGCGCTAAGTCTACAAACAATATCTCTTCGTCAGACTTTCACTGTGAGGACACGCGCTGGACTTGTCCTGTCGATGCTGCGAGGCCTACCGAACGACGAAGTAAAAAGCGTGGGAAGTATATATACCGGAGGAACATGTGGATGCTGGCATATGGGCATCACCCGCCGATGTAGCATAACGCATCATCCTACAGGGATGTCAACGCCCGACTGGACATCTACAGGCTCCGACAACACCTCCGCCCGCGCAGGGAACGGATACACCTCCTCCTCTGCCTCGCCCGCAGCACCAAGCGGCTCAATTCCCATAACCTGGTATTCTGACCCCATTCCCGTCGAATCGATGAGCCGCTTTGCACCTTTCCTCATATCTTCTCTCCTCGCGTCATTCGGTGCTGAAGCGAGGAGGGATGTTAGGCGGGCTTGCAGACCCAGGGAAAGGAGGAATTGGGATTGAGGGATAGGGGATAGTGGTCGGGCTGGAGCGTGAGCTTGGCTGTCCTCGGCGGTAGAATGGACTTACCGACACCTTTGAGCGATTCTCGAAGGTACGCAAAGTCCACGTTGGCGGTTAAATCTGAAGATCCAGGTTCATCAAATACATCAACGATCTTGTGATCTCGGAACGCCTATGATCAGCTCATTCCTTTCGACATACTTGATATCTTTCTGCTCACCCTGAAGCTCTGCCCATATGCCCTATCTCCTCCATAATCCACTATGAGCCCCGCCCCGCCTCCACCGCCCTTTGCGCTGATGATCTCCCCAAGGCGCCGCGTGATCTTGAATGATTCTTGGGCTATTTCGATGCGGCTGCCTATGGGCAGCTTGGCAAAGCGGGGTGATGTGGCAGGGAGGACGGTGGATAGAGGTGTGGGTGTGCGGGAGATGGCCAGTCGGAGACCGGCATTCTTTGAGGTTGAAAGGCTGAAAACATCAGCTTCGGGGGTTTCGGGGTAGGGGAGAGGGCATGCCCTGGGGCATAGTGCGGATCCGAGTCGACCTGGACTTCTCTGTACCCGTCTTCCCGTTTCTATGGTATCAGCGGGGCTTCGTGGAATGGGCAAAGGCTAGACACACCTCGAAGAGGTTGATCGGCATAGCATCGAAGAACTCGTGCGCTACAACCATCGTGAACGCGTCCGCTGCGACGATCAGCTCTCACGCCTGAGGAAGGTCAGATCCCGATCGTCTGTAACTCACAGTCTTCGATCCCATCCACCATGTCGCTCCACTTCAGATCGATCCCCCTCCCATCTATTCTCGCCGCTAGCTTTTCACCCTGCAGCTTTTGCATCTTCAAGCTGTTCTCCACCAGATGCACCTCCTTGATCTTGTCCGCTATCGTCGGAAAGTTTAATAAGGTCTACTAATTTAGCAGCGTTCCTGCTTTGACCAGTAAACACTCACCCGTAAAACATCATCCATCAACGTCCCCCGCCCAGGACCAAGCTCTATGACCCGAACAGGTCCCTTCCCGCCTTTGGCCAGATACCGTGTAAGGAAGTAGACTCCCACCAGCTCTCCAAATATCTGACTTATTTCTGGAGATGTGATAAAATCACCCTGTCGTCCAAAGACATCTCCTTTCGAGTAGTAGCCCTCGGTAGGGTGCGAGAGGCAGAATTGCATATACCGCGAGATTGGTATCGGGCCTGTCGCCTGTAAATCAGTACAGAACAAGAAACCTGGAGAGATGACACACTCTGATGGAGTCTCGAATGATCTGGGCGAGCTTGCCGCCTGCGATAGTAGGCGAATCTGCGTAAGACCGGTTTTGTGGACGAGGACGGATCGAGGACGATGCCGCTCGACACCGCGTACGGCTCACCATCTCAAGGACCGTCCGTCTACTGCTCGATATTGATGTTCGCTGCATCTCGGTTGAGTCTGGAGCGGTCTGGTAGGCGATAACGGAGCGGTGACAGTGTGAGATGAATGGAAATTTGTTGGACCTTGATTTACTGGTGAGATCGCGAGGAATGTGGAGTTGGCAGTATGACGTAACGCACAACGCTCCGTGCGTCAAAACAAAGCTGAGCTGCTGCAGATGGAAAGATTCAACGTTGGATCAGCCACTTCTCTATACTCCGCCCTACTTTACGCTTACATACAGAATGTTCAAATCTCTGGGTCTACTACAGACCTCAAGATGTCCCGACGAGCCGTGTCTCCGGCCATACTGCTTCTTTGCGCATACGCAAGCTACGGCGGCGGCGGGACCTTCTCGACTTCCGGTCGGCGTTACTGGCAAGGGAGAGCCTGCTCTCAAGAAGAGGAAAGTGGATGATAAGAGCTCTGTCAAGCCACTCGAAGTGGAAATCAAATCTGGTGTCAGCAGGCTGAAGGGGGCGGAAGGGGTCCCCAAGGCTGCGACACCAGCTCGGGTGAGCGGGACGGAGGGAATTAAGAGCCCAGCGAAAGCGAGGGTGACAGGGGATGGCGTTGCTCCGTCGACTTCAGGAGCTCGGGTGTCAACTTCTACAAGGCCTGGAGTCGCTGCGAGGCCTCCCACGGCTATTGCATCAGCTTCATCGTCACGCTTACCAACTGTCACGGTGGGTCGAATCAGCCGGGACCTCGTCCGGCGAAGCTGACCTTTAGCCTCGGCCCGCTGCTGCAGCACGACCTCAGGTCAATGGCGCTCCTAGCATATCCAGAGATGCAAAGGATATGAAAATGTCCAAGCAGCCATATGCGGACCGACAGAAAGCTTGTGAGTATAGGCCCCACCGCGAATGGAACGTTTTGTTTAAGGCTGATGCATCAGTACAAACCCTATTCACCCAATACACCAAGCTCGTGAGCTTGATATTGCTCCTGATATCACAATCAGCTGACGCAAAGTACACCGGCATCTCCACTCTGGATCCGGATCTCGCTTCACGCTGCTCAATCGCTGAGGAGCTCGACATTTCCGCTTCCTCGACCGACCTCTCAGCATATAAGCGAGCCATCCACCACGCCGCCGTATCCGTCTCCCGCCGTGCCCCTCCAGACGCCCTCGCGCATCCGTCCGTCGGTACCGTTCGTGTCTCACGCGAGGCCACGCTGAAGGTCGAGAAAGAGGCAGCGTCCCGGCTCACGTTCGAGCGGTGCAAGCGGTACCTCCTTCCTGTCTCCGCTTTTCCCACCTGGCGGTACCCCGAGCCTAACGATCCTGCCCTAATACAAGGCGATACCGAGCCCGACGGACTCGGCAGTACTCAAAAGTGCGACCGATGCGGGGTGGACTTTGTGGTCTCGTCGGCGAACCTGAAGGAGAGGATGGGGGAATGCGTCTACCATTTCGGCAGGCTGTTGCCGGAGAAGAGAGACGGGAAGAAGATGTGGCTATACTCGTGCTGTCAGAAAGAAAGGGGGGCAGTGGGGTGTTACAAGGGGGTACATATCTTCAATGAGAGGGAAGACGATGTGAAGCTTGCAAGTCGGGTGGGGTTCAAGCTGGTCAAGGATCAGGTGGAGGAGAATAGGGCGTCCGGGAGGGTAGAGGCTTTTGCGGAGGTAGTGGGGATGGACTGCGAGATGATCTGTGAGTCAGCATGAGCGAGCAGGCCTGATGCTAGATACCACGGCAGGATATTCGCTAGCGCGGGCAACGATAGTCGACGAGAAGGGCGAAACGATCTTTGACGAGCTAGTCCGGCAGACTGCAACCATCTTGTATGTCTAAGCGCAGCATTTCTGTGTTGCAGAGCTGATCCCTGCAGAGATCTCAATACTCGCTTTTCCGGTATCACTCAGGACAACCTCGATGGGGCTGTGATGGACATCAAGGCGGTCCGCGCTGCCGCTTGCATGTTCATCGGACCGGAAACCATCATTGTCGGACATGGGTGAGTTCGATTTTTCTCACTTCTTTCCCCGGTTCGTAGGTAACGTCAAGTTGGCGAGTCTATACTGACAAAAACAGACTGGAGAACGACCTGAGGGCAATGCGGCTTCTGCACGACAAGGTAATCGATACAGCTGTTGTAAGTGTGATTGTTCTTTTCTGCGGATGGGTTCGTATCTTAAACCTCGACTGGCTCCGCTCAGGAACTCTCGCAAAGACAAACAATGAGCTACACCTCAAAGCTCAACTCGCTCCTTTCGGGGACTCCATTAGAGCCTTGCGAACGAGCTGACCCTCAGCTCATCCCTCATCATAAGGGCGCACCATTCCGTCGAGCACTCCGCGATCTGTAAGTCTCCACTTATGCAGTTGAGAGTTGAACGTTGACAGCTGACGCGAGCAGGGTCAAGGAAAAACTCGGCTACTTCATCCAACAACAGGCCACTTCCACGGGTCACAGCTCTGCCGAAGACGCCAAGGCGACTCTGGAGGTTTTGAAGTGGAAGGTGCGGGATGATGCCGCACATGAATAGCCTTCCCCTTTCCCTCCTCTTTTTCTCTCTCATAGGCTGGGCTGGGAAGGCTATGCATCACGCATAATCCCTCTCTGAGACACTTGAGTATCCCCCCGCCACGTCCGGCGGAGCCACATGGACGTAATGCCGGCTATCTCCGCCTCCACCTTGCTCTCCTTTGCTGCGCGTCGAATTAACGCATCTACTTCTTCTGAGCTTGATACATCATCCCACCCCTTACCCTTCTATATACGCCATGTCAGACAGAGGCCGCTCACGCTCGCCAAAACGGCTGACTCGGTCGCCATCAGCCGCCTCCCCAAAAAAGACTGGAAAGGACGCCGCCGAGTCGTCCAAAGTTCCCGACGATGTCGAAATGAAGCCTGCCGCAGGCTCTACGGAAGGCGCGGAGGCGGAAGAGAAGGCTTTCAAGGTCATCGTTGTCAGTGGATTGACGAAGAATGTGCACAAGGGGCACCTGGAGGAGATTTTTGGGGAGTACGGGAAGATTACGGGGCTGGATTTGCCTCTGTTCAAAGTCTGTACGTACTGCTCGCCAGTATTTTCATGTGCTCAGCTGATGTCTGCAGCTGGACTGAACCGTGGAAAAGCAGCTATCGAATTCGAGAAGTCAGCCGACGCCGAGATGGCGGTCAAGCATATGGAGGGTGGCCAGCTTGATGGCGCAGCTTTGACTGTACAAGTAAGCTAACCTGACTGCGGCGTATAACAGTCGAAGCTGACTAGGCAGATCTCCGAACACCCCCTTCCCGCGCCTCAGCCCGCCTCTCCCAATCCCGCACCCACAACCGGACGGAGACGATACTCCAATTCCCGCTCCCGCTCCCCCATCAACCGTCACCGGCGCTCGCCATCGTACTCACGCTCGCCCAGCCCCGGTCGGAAGCGAGGCGCAGGATACGGGCGGAAACGGTCCTACTCGCGGTCGAGATCACCTCCTCGTCGGTCCGGAGGTGGCGACAGGGGTGGATTTGGCGGACGCGATGTGTACATCCCTGGCGGAGCGCGAGGAGGGAGAGATAATGGGTATGGCGGGAGGGGAGGATACGGAGGAGGATACGGAGGACGAGGAGGACCCAGCGGGCCGGGCGGATACGGAAATAGGGGTCGTGGAGGATATGGGGGTGGTGCACCCGGACCTTCTGGCGGACGATACCGCTCCCGGTCGAGATCGCCCGCTCGGCGCCCTCGTTCCCCATACGGCCGGAGACGATCACCGTCATACTCTCGGTCCAGGTCCAGGTCGAGATCCCGCTCGCCGTCTCGGTCCCGATCGAGATCCCCTCGAAAAGGCCGTAAAGCATCCTACTCTCGCTCCCTCTCCCGTTCTCGGTCTCGCTCCAGGTCGAGATCGCCCCCTCGCAAGTCGAAAAAGAAGCGCAGTCCCAGTCGGAGCATATCGCGCTCGCGGTCGAGGAGCCCGGTGGCGAGGCGGAAGAGGAGTCCGTCCGCGAGCAGGAGTAGGAGTCCGGTCAGGCGGAAGAAGAGCGAGAGTGTGCGGAGCGTCAGTATGAGGAGTGTGACGAGGAGTAGGAGTCCGAGCCCGAAGAAGGAGAAGCCAAAAGCCTGACGGGCGGGGGTGGAGGTGGAGAGTGAGCGACCTAGGTAGACAGAAAATGTGCAAGTTCTCCTGATCATGTGTAGGATGCAACGTGCTTCGATCAAAAGAGTAGCTCGCTTCCGCACCCAGCTTCTATCCAGGACCATACCCCTCTTCCCGCCGCAACTATACCTGCAGGGCTTCGTGACATCACGACAGGTCCCACCTGTGGGCTGGTCCCCCCGTGAGCCTCGGGTCCAGCGCCAACTTGGCATAACTGGGCCGGGCCAGTGAGTTCAGCGCGACCTTGACGTCCGTCTGAATGTCCTGGACCAGAGCATCTGCTGATCAGCTTCACCTCTATACTCATTCGCCCGGACACACCTTTTGACGTATAGTCCAACTCTGGTCTTATGTATCCCAGTACCAGTACGGACATGTCGTGCCCGTAAAAGTCATGAGAGAAGGGGTGGATGATGTGGACCTCCTACATCGTCAGCACGAATTCTGCCAAATAGCGATGGACGTACCGCTGTGATCTTCTCATTCTTAAAGTACGGGTTCCAGCCCACGCTCATGACCATCGGCCATACCCTCCCATCCTCCTTATCCAACCTCTTCGGACTTGTTATATCCCCTTCCACACTATCGGGCGGGTATGGCGCCGTTGCCGCCGGCATTGACTGGATCGTCGATGCCGATAAGGGGGAGGAGTGGTGTGTATCCGATAAAGATGGGGTAGATGGGGCAGTAGCATGTGGGGTCGAGGTGGAAGGGAGGACGCGGGCAAAGCCATAGTAGATGCCTGTCATTTGGAGGTCGTTGAGGGGTGCGAGGGAGGAGTCGGGCAGGTTGGCTGGGTCGTCAGCAAAGCGCAGCCCTCCGGGAACGGCAAGATCTACCTGTTGGGATACCGAGGAAGCGAGCACCTCGCCCGAATCCTCTTGTGACGACGCCTTCGAGGAGCATGGGAAAAGGCTCCTCTGGTTGATCGCCGCCGACAATCATCGGTCTGTGCTCTCGGAAAGCAGGAGCCATCTCGGCTTGCGGGCGTGGAGGAGGGGATGTCGAGCTTGCCATCGTGCCGCCTTAACTCGTGGGTATACCTATCCGATTTTTGTTATTCTGTACGAGGTCTATAGGCTGCACCTGCTCTGTGGGCTTCGTTATGAGATTGTGTAGGCTTGTTGTAAGTCTGATGATGTATTGTTGCAAGAGCAAGATAGAAGATGGTTCGGTCATCGGCCAAGCAATTCAAGCGACAAAATAATGGCGCCGCTCGATCTACTGTCGACTGCATCCATCTATATCGCAACTATGAAGACCAGCCAGCTGCTCAGACAGCTCTCTACAGCAGCTCAACGAACGCTGGGAGAGCCTCATGTCCTAACCCGCCCATCAGCCTTCATTCGCCCTCTCAGCCCAAACGCTGTTGCCGGGCCAAGCCGGCCCTCGTCAATCGGGACAGACTTTCAGCTCTATCCCGACTTCTTTGGGGAAGAGGAATCCAGGCAACTCCTAGCAATGGCGCTATGGAAGCTGGATCGAGTGGACAGCACTCGGCGCAGAAGACGGAACAAGGGACTCTGGGAGGAGTCCGAGGCAGGTGGGGCGGGGTTGCAGTCGCTGTTCCATGGCGAGTATGGGTTTGAGGAGGTCAGTCCGCTCTTATGTCCTGTAGACTTCGCTGATAGATAGCTAGGGCCACTACGACTCGGTCATACATCAATATCGAGAGACGCTGCTTTCAAGTTTCCCGCCACCAGATAAGGCTTGGCCAGACCTCTCCGCGCTCATGAAGCGGATCTACGACCTCCTTCCTGTCAGCGAGCCCGGGGGATCGTACACTCAGACAGGAGCCGTCCGAGGCACGCATGAGCAAACTCCAAGAGGCACATCAACACACCTCCTCCATCTGGCTCCTCATGGTGCCATCCTGCCACATGTCGACAACCTGGAAGCTTCAGGCAGTGTCATCATCGGTACCTCTTTGGGCGCGGAGCGGATACTACGCTTGAAGGAGAAGGGCGGCGAGGAGGGTTGGGACATTCGACTACCGAGCGGGAGTCTCTATATCCAGCGGTGAGTCTAGGATCTCCGCCATCCCCAGAGAAGTGCTGACGGAACAGCGACACAGTACGATATCAATACGACCACTCAATCCTGCCATACGATGATACGGGGTCTGCTTGGCAGGGCAAGAAACTCGAGCCTGGCCATAGGATCAGTTTGATGGTCAGAGTGAGCTGGTCCCCGGGCTTGAGAGTATGTGTCCGATCTGATCACTTAGGACGCCCCTGCTCGGTCCGCCCAGCTATGAGAATGCTACTTCGAATGCTAGTCATGGAACACGGTACAGTGCTCTACCAGGGTACCGCCGCCTTGCGCCAAAGCGCTGACACTTCGCTCATGGTGCAAGTCAAAAGTGCATCCAATGCTTAAGATCAAAATCGCACTGACAATGCCTCGCGTAAGACCCTCGTCTGACCCAAACCTCATACACCGTGCAATCTGCTAAGCTTCCGACACCCCGATTGTGAGGCATAATGTGTACGTGTCGAACTTCCTCTTCACAGACCACTTCACCGCTCCGTCTGCGCCACACTGACCCTCGCGGCTGCGGTTCCAAGGCATCGACTGAGCGGCGCAGACAGGATTGCTGGCCTCCGAAACTCCGCCGTTGCAAGTGAGACTGATCTGGCGGTAGCTGTTCCCGCCTCGCTCCCAGTCCCGCACATTCTGCAGCGAGGTGGCGCTCAAGGGTCCCTCGAGGCCGTAGAAGCAAGTCCGGGCGAATTCGGTATTGGCACAGTCATGACTCACCAATCCAAGCTGGATCTGATCTTCGTTCTCCGGTGAGATTCGGGCAGACACAACACTGAAGCAACGAGGCGTGTGTGACTCATGCCTACAGTAATTGGAGGCCCGTGCAAGCTCCTTCACCCAGCACTCCAGCTGTGTGGGCTGCTTGCTGGTTTTCGCACAGTCTTAGCTACCTGACATGAGTAAGAGGACTGGAAATGTGCAGCGATCGAGTGAGTAAGCAGAGAGCAATAATAGGGGTGAGTTGTACGAAACCTGCGGCAATGGGGCGGCAAAACGCACGCAATCGTGGCGGGATTCCCTGTCGCACGAGCAAGATCTTGGGGGTCTGTGTCTGAGATCATCACAGCGTGAACTACTGCTAAGCGCTGTTGCGTTCCCGATCACAGGTGGTCATATTGCGCTCATGCGAGGTCGAAGGCGTGATCGTTGGACACAGCGATCGAGGGTCCCTCATGTTGACGCCCCGCTGAAAGGAGGATACTTTCAGGGCTACGCCGAGGGTGTGGGCATCCAGCGTAGGGCGCAAGGACAGTCCTGCTTTATCATGTATGCCATTGTGGGCCTACACCTGGCGTCTTCTTCTGATCCTTGGCAGCTTGTTGGTAGGCTGTCTGTGGGGGCTATAAATGATCCCTCCCGTAGATGAACTCCACATTCCTTGCTGTAGGTGGCTGAAAACTTTCACTTCCTCCCTTTGCATTTTAGCCCGGTCTCGATTCCTCGACACTCCTCGACTCCTCCTGTTGCCATCGCAGAATCAGGATGTCTACCCAAACTGATGCTGAAGCGACTGCGCCTCAGCTCGCTGCGGTATGTCGGCTCCCGGCCGAGCTCATCGGGCGCTTCGCGGCCTTATCGGGCGATGAGAAGACGGTTCGGGTGATGATGGGAACGTGTCGGAGGTGGAGGGAGGCGGCGGAGGCGGCTTTGCGGCCGCATCTGGCTTCAAAGACGGTCGTTGTCGAGCCACCCATGATGAAATCACGTGAGCTCGGCGCCTGTCCGCTCAAGAAGGTTCTGACGCTGCAGGCTTCACCAGCATCCGCGCCCTCGACGACAAGGCCGCTAAGACCCGCCTCTCTCAGCTCGATCAGACGTCCCAGCGCTTCGAGCGGCATCTCAAGGCGTACCCGCCGTCCTCGGAGCACCTGCGCAAACTCACCATTGAGGTCAACGACCAGACCGTGGACATCACCTGGCGGCAGCTAGATCGACTCATGAACCAGCTGGAGGAGCTCAACGTGCACGTCTTTGACGGCAGCTGGTCTGACATGGACGTGTGCGATCACGACGATATTGACACGGAGAATCCCGGGGATGGCGGCGACCTCTGGGATTGTGAAAAGTCCCTCGGCGGCGGATACTGGCCCTGCAACTACGGAACCAGCGTCCCCAACGCCCTTCGGAAACTCTCCCTCTCCGCGACTTCGCGCGTATTCCAACATCTTCAATCACTCTCGGAGTACATCAGCGAGTTGAGGGAACTCTCGCTCGGGACGCACTGGTCGGACGACGATGTCCACGCTACGTGGACCGGCCCCGGCACATATATCCCCAGCATGCCTCACTTGACACGCTTCACTCTAGTGGGCGGCTGGCAGACCATCCGCGATGCTGTGGCCATCCTCCCTCGCTTCCCTGCACTCCGCGAACTCATCATCTACTTCCCCGGCTACACCTTCCCCGGGCAACGCGCCAAATACAAAACCACATGGCCCGCGGTGATCGCTCGCTCGCTCTCCTACTACTACACCGCAACCAATCTCGCCCTCTACGGTCCTTTGGCCGCGTACATCTTGACCTCAGTCCAAGAGATCCAGCAAACTCCAAAATTCCAGCAAGCCCTATGCAGCGTCACCATGCTCTCCCTAGAAGCCGAGGTGGCGCAAGGTATGACTCATTGTTATCCTCTTCTCGACACTACTTGGGTGGGTCTCATCCGCTGGATGGTCTGGGACAGGGCTGACCACGACAGCTACACAAGAATCCCTCGCTTCCCGCTTTGCAACACATAACCTTCGTTCTTCCTTCAGCAAAACACCAAAACCGTCTCGCGGTCGGACCAGACGATACGCCGAGCGGAGAGGTCGAGGCCCCATCCCACATCTCCCAACGCAGGTTGCGGGCGCTGTTCAAGCGGTACGATACGCTTCGCCAGATCCAATGGGTGGTGGGATACCCAGATGACCCGTTCTCTGCCCGGGTTCCCGACGTCCAGCTGCAGCCAGGTGTGGCTCTCAGCGTAGACCGACCGGAGATAGGGGCAGATGGCAAGGAGGAGCCTCTTGTGTTCTTGCGAGCCGAGGGGGTCTGAGAGCAGGGCTGATAGGAGTCGCCAGCACGATGGGCATTGATTCGGTGGATTGAAGGAGGCAGATTGAGCGGGAAATTGTGCGGGCATGCTATCTCTGAGGGGCGGCACGACTGGGACGGAAGGCCGAACAACCAAAACTAGCGACGGGGAGAGGGCGAGATGCGGAATGGAGGTGGATGTAATAATGAAACTTCATTCCGACCTGATGAAACGTGCTCTCTGCCTATCCCAGATCTGCCTATCCTACTCAATACTGCAAGCTAACGCTAAAGACCCTGCATCATGCTCAACTCGATATACGCCGCATCCTCCGCCAGAGACAGCTGACGAGGGGTATCGGCCGGGACCCCAAAGTCGATGCGAAGCGAGCCAGAGACGTCCGCACCGGCGGAAGCAGCGATCTGCTTAAGTTGGGCGATGCGGAGGTCTTTGAGTTTGGCGGCAACGTGGACGCGCTGGAGCATCGACGCTCGGTCGTCGGCGCTTTGACTCTGAGCAGTGCGATAGCGGGCGACTTCCGCTTGGAGCTCGAGGTGTTCCGTCTGCAGAGTTTCGAGCTGCTTCTGAAGGAAGAGCGAGGACTAAAGTCAGCAGGTGAACTCAGCCTGAACCCCGGGGATCGAGCTCACCTCCGAGTCCGCAGTCGCTCTAGCACTAAAGTCACTGGTACTAGGGTTGACCTGACTGCGCTCATTCACAACCTACTCAAATCAGCCTGCTGTCATGTCAAGGATCGAAGAATCGGCTTGCCTGGATCGTCTGGCTGACTGGCGCGGACCGTGCTGACGGCCCCTCCGCAGCGTTAGCTGTGAGGCTCAGTGCATTCCCTGAAGTAGTGAACAGGGATATACCACTCACTTGATCGCTGCTCGTGTTCTCCGACGTCATCCAGCACGGCAGCATCGGCGATGGCAACCCCTGACCGTCAGCTGATGGCCATGGGCAAAGTTAGAACCATGACGGACCTGGAGCTTTCTTCGATGCCCTGCTCCTCTTCCCAGCCGGACGCTTCCTTTTGTTCGCTTGGTATTCGTCGTCCGAGCTCGATGTCTTGTCTTCACAGAAGGTCTCGACACTAGGGCGCCTGGACCGCATAGCCGCCCCGCGTCCAAGACCCCTTCGCGGACTGCGAGTAGAAGCGGGACGGGCGATGAGGGGTTGAGAAGGCATATATCAGCACTACTTCCCCTGGACTCACTGGCACAATGTCTGCTTCGTTGTCCGCTGCATCTGGAGTGGCCTTGGGGTAGTGGATCCGCTCTCCTTTGGTGTCCGTCAGATCGGGGCATTGCTGGCCGGCTCTGAGAGGATGAATGTTGATTTTCATGACTCGACACGTCTTTCCGGCGGTAGTGTGATAGTTGCATTTGGCCTCGTTGAACAGGCAGTCTGTCTCGGGATCCCACTTGACTCGGACGAGATCAGCATCACCCTCGCGATCTCTCCCGCAGCCGAGACCTGGGACCCTGATCATCAGCATGAGATGCCCACATCAGGACTGATGAGCTTACGATATGTAGAACAAGCTCTTGTTGGTATTCTTCGTCCCCCTGTTCTCGTCCGACTGATACCGTACAAGTACCCCATACTTCTCCTCGTACTTTGATGGGACCATGTAAGGGTAGCGGCTGACTTGATCGATCGCCTTCTTGCTGTAACTCTCCGGCTCCTTTCGACAGGGATGATCCTGAGGAATCTCATCGGGAAGGATGGCTTTGTCGCGCATTGCAGTGGTAAGGAAAAGTCAGTCAAGCGAGAAGTCAGACGACAATAGTTGACAGGTCACGGGGTGATGGGAACCTATCAATCCCCCCCATCCAATCACAAAAGAAGCCAGGCTACTGCGGAGATTGATGGATGACCTGTGTGCGAAGGCACATCGGGCTCTTTGTCTCTGACACACAAGGACAGTACTGGTGTGTTTCACCAATTTGCCACCCTGGTCAGGCTCGCATCCAGACCCGACTTCATGGAGAGATGGGGAGGCAAAAAATGGAGCATCTCTCCCGCGACTGCCTCACCTTCCCATTGCCGTAGACGTCTGCGGTCGAGACCAGTAGAGTACGCCCTACTTTACCGCCACTTGACCGCCACACATGTACAGCTGCTACACAAGTGGCGATGACGATCATGCCGTAAATCACCTCCACGTCTCCGAGGCAATGCAAGTGGTGGGTACTATATGATACCATCTCTCTCTTGACTGCCATCGCCGCTATGTCGAGCTTATTCCGCTCAGCGCCAGAGTACGACGTCGAAGCTGCTGAATCAGCGCCGCTCGTCAATCGAGAAGATGACGATTTCTCCGCGTTCCGCTCGGGGGACGATGGGGACCGAGTGAATGTTACCTACGTGTTCGCCCCCGAATGGCCGGTACCAGGAAGAGAGGAGCAGATTGTAGGCGTACTGGGGAGGGACAAGGATGTACGTCCTTATAGCCGGAGCACTGAAGTGGATCCGGAGCATAAGCTGACTTGATAGGAAACGGTCGATATGGTTCAGAGAGCCTTTCCAACATTAGCCAAGTATCCCGCCGGTCGGATTGCCTTCGAGGTCTCGGACATCGCACCTTCCAGCTCGACGCCGGCGGGGCCTCAGCAGTATCCTCCACCACGGACGGAATGGGCCAAAGTCATGGATGAGGCATGGCCGCAGTTCAAGCGGAAGCCGCCAAGCAGGATACGGGTGACCGTGAGGGATGCTCCGGGAGATGAAGAGAGGCGTGAGTCTGGAAAGCAAGACAGTGAAGAGGCGATGAGCTGACGAAGCAGGGAAGACGAGAGATAGACGGAAGGTCGCTCTTGTCGTTGTGGGATCTATAGCCGGCCCTATCCTCCTTATCGCTTTCCTTGGCTTGATGGCGTATGGGCTTGGAGGGGACGATACGTCGTATACCGGCGAGGAGCGATAGAGGGAGGATTAGGCGAACAGGGTAATGGCAATACACACAGCCAGGCAAGGAGGATAACAGAGCACTATACAAGACTGTGTGAGCTCATATCCCTCTCCCCTTGCGTCTCCCCTTGCGTCTCCCCTTGCGCCTGGCTGACTCGCTAGATCACTAGAGACCATACACGCTAAACCATATTCTTCCATTGTAAACATGTGACCTGGATTCACTACTCAGACTCTTTGCTTGTTCACTACCTCCTCCTCTTCCCCAGCATCCCGCGCATGATCCTCCTCTGCTCCCTATTCCGCTCCACCTCCCTCCTCTCCATCTCCTCCAGCGACAGATCCATCAATACCGGCCCAAACTCTTCCCGCTCAAACCAGTCCCTCCATACCCCCTTGAGCTCCTTCGCCCCCGTCCTATTATTGACCCTCGGCACACCCCCGAGCGACTTCTCCCACTTGGCCTGCTCGGTGGGGTGGGTCGCGCGGAAGAGACGCAAGTCCAGAGCGTCCTTTTTGTGCCGGTGGATTTCCTCGGTGATGGCATGAGCGATGAGAGGGATGGCTTCGCCTGACAGGCCGAGGTCGCGGGCGTAGGCGGCTGCGAATTGAGATGGAGGGAGGGTGGATGAGAGGTCCCACTCGATGCGGTCCCGTAGGATCTGGGTCGAGATTTGGAGGTCGAGCTGGAATTAGCGCAGTTCTTGTCCCTTCGCCCTCTTCATCGCCCACCAGAACCGCAGAGTCGTCCTGGAGCATCTGCGCACGAGACCCTTCCCGGGCGGTGAGAAGTCGACAGGTCACCTCACCCCGCCACTTCAGAGACGTCGATGTCACTCACATTCAGGATGACCCGACAATCCGCCTCCTTCCAGTCTATCGCCTCATCTTCTGCCACACCCTCATCCTTATCTTCGTCCTCCTCCTGAAACGTAATCTCCGCCTCAGACGCCTCCTTGTCCGCGATATTGACCGAGACGAGCGACTGCGCCTCTTCAATTTGGGTTCGAATAAGTTCGGCGATGATTCCAGTGTTTTCAGAGGGGATGGTGAGGTCGCTGACAAAAGTCGCTGCAAAGGCCTGCGGGTCGAGGAGGGTATCTAATTAGCCAAAGTCGACGCCAGACCTACCATTTACGTTCCACAAGAACCTATCCCTGATCTTGATGTTTCCCTGCTCCGCATTCCGACCGGCAACATCCAGATCAATCGTGATGGGAATGAGCACCTCTGGCTGGTTGGCCTGTTCCAGTTGTTCCTCGGAGCTACATCAGCGGACGTCGAGCTTCAGACTCACTAGTACCTATGCTTCGGTCCCTTTACATAGCTCGAGCTGACTTTATCCGCCGGTGTCCGATCGCCCAGCCACGTCCAGCCCTTGTCCATCTCGTCCTTCTTCCGCTTCAGCCGGCTAAGCCTCTGCATAGACTGCACATCCAGCGGCTGATCCCGCTTCCTCGCCCGCTTCCCGCTATCCTCATCCTCACTTCCCAGCTCGGACAGGGACGAGTCCGAGTCCTCGTCTGACCCCTTATCGACGTAGTTGACGGTCCGTCCGCGCCGACCTGTGACAGCAGGCCGGAATGTCGAGCGCGGAGCGGGCGAGTCGAAACGCGGCGTACTGACTCCCGAGCCCGGCTTGCCGCCCATCTCCCTCTCGTACTCCGCCAAGAACGCCTCTCGCTCCCTCGGCCCACCCGTGATGATCTCCGGCTGCACCATGGAGGTCACACCTGTGCGAAGTCTCGACGGGTATGTCGAGTACATTGCCTGCGACCGAGCTGGAGCGAGCAAGCTCGAGTCGTAGGTCGGCTGGCCCGGCGGCGTAGTGTATAGCGGCAACGGCCCCTCCGGCAGAGCATTGATCCGATGGTACACTTTCATCTGCGTCGGCATGGGCGCTGGAGCAGGAGGAACGGGTGTGGAGGACTGCCGAGTCATAGAGGCCCGGGGCATTGTCCGCGCCGTATGATGCTGTGGCGGGGGCAGGCCCTGCTGGATGGCCATCTCGGCTTGTTGCTGCCGAGCAGCGAGAAGCGCGTTGGACGGCCGACCGATGGGATTGCCAGTGCGAGTAGGAGCCGGAGCGAGGAGGTCCTGATTGAGGGAGAGAACCGGTTGTCCTGCTGTTTTGTCAGTTGAGAAAGGGAGGCAACCTACGCGTTCCTATCGGAGTCGCGCTGCCGCGATTCCGCGTGGATTGAGAAGATACTGGTGGGTAGTAGCTTGTCGGCGTGCTCATCTGTGCTCCGTCTACGGGCTGGATGGTATGGTAGGTGTAAAGTAGAGAAGAGAAATTGGACTATTGACGCGTGCCTCAAGCCAGTTGTTGCTGTACGTAATGGGATTTGGCTCTGATCTACTCGCGAGCGACCATTGAGTGTGAAGCGCGGGTGCTCCAGCCCTTCTCTCATCCTGTCCCGCTCACAGCCAGAACCCCCTGATTTCCATTTCCCCATCCCCTCCCTATCCCTCCTACATCGCCTCGCGAGAAGCTAAATCGTCTGCTCTGATACTCTTTATTACTCTACACCTCCTCATCTACCCTTAGACACTCTCTCAACATGTTCACAGGTTTAGTGAGTCGATGCCGTGCTCAAATCTTGGCTAGAAAGGCCCAGGAATAACCATCGCTGACTGTCAAGGTGGAACACATTGCTACGGTGTCCAAGATCGACAATCGTGCCGAGTCGGGATACGATATGATCTTTTCTGACGCCGCACCTATCCTCAACGACGTCCAGATCGGTGACTCTATCTGCATCAATGGCGCCTGCTTGACAGTCACCGAGTTTGGGAAGGACGATGGCGGCTTCTTTCGCGTGGGACTGGCGAACGAAACCCTTCAGCGTACAAATCTAGGTATGCCCCTCTTACTTCCCAAGCTGACCGAAGGTACGGTCCAAGCTGGCTCCAAGGTCAACTGCGAGCGGGCCATGTCGGCGCACACTCGCTTCGGCGGACATATGGTCCAAGGTCACGTCGACTCTACCGCCACCATCGTCGGCCGTGTCCCGGACGGCGATTCTATACGGTACACCTTCCAGTTCCCGGCGGATCGGGCGGCACTCATGCCCTATCTTGTCGAGAAGGGGTATGTGACCGTCGACGGAACGTCCCTCACTCTGACGATGGTGGAGGATGCAGAGAGGAAGTTTGCGATTGCGCTGATTGCGCATTCGCAGGAGAAGGTGGTGTTGACGGATAAGACGGAGGGGGATGTGGTCAATATCGAGGTGGATTGTGTCGGCAAGTATATATTGGGAAGTGAGGAGAGAATCAACGCCATGGTTGAGCGGATAGTAGATGCGCGGATAGAGTCGGTGCTAAAGGCGAAGGGTCTGATGTAGCACCGCATGTATCGTTGTAATAACGTATCAGGTTAATAGGGTATCCCACTAGACCTCTTCCCTCCTCATCCGCGTTCTCATTGACGCGGGCCTAGGTCTATCTCAAGAGGAGAAGCAGAGGAGGCGAGTCAGGATGGAAAATGAAGGCTGTGTTGGACGGATGTCAGGTTCGGTAGGTTTGGCGGGTGTAACGGTAGCTGGATCTTGTATCATTGCATCTACCATATACATAACTTTGCTGATTTGATTGATCGCATACACTGCCTCTGTCTCCCTACTCCTCTCACCTCCACCCGCGGTTATCCCCTCACATCGTATCTGGAGTATCTGGAGAGGAAAGGGAGCGTGGGTAGTGGAATTTGGAAGTAGGGAGCCGGGATTACCCTTACCCAAAGCTCAGCTCTGGAAGGCGGCGAAGGCCTTCTTGAACTTGACAGCGTCGTCCTTCTCCTCCTCCTCGGTCTGGTAACAGTCCTTCCAGTCGACCCGGTGGTGGAGTCCGAGCAGCCCGGCGAGGACCATTCTGTTCATCAGCGGTACTCAGCAAACCGGTCGGAAAACTGACCGTCCGAACTGCAGATCAAAGTTGCCTTTGAGAAGGTGCACCATCTTCCCTCCACCCGGCAACTCCACCTTGAAGTAATTCCCAGCCTTGCCCGCCCGAGCCAAAGCCTTCTCCGGCTCGTCCTCCCAGTCCAACCCCTGACTCTCCCCAGCCTTTCTGAACGCGTCTTCTACCTTCTCCGCCAGCTCCTTCGGGATGGGCACGACTTGGACATGGGCGTGACCGCCTCGCCCGCTCAGCCGCCCAACTTCCCACATGACGGGAACGGCGTTGTACTTTTCGTAGCAGCGAGTAAGGGCAGACTTGGTCGATTCGACCTCGGAGATGATGGGGAGAGCGTCTTCGGCGGGGATCGAGAGGAGAGTGGGGTGATGAGCGATGGGGATGATCTATTGGTAAGCTAGTGACGCGGAGCGGCGCATAATAGCGTACCAGAACATGTCCACCGCCCGGAACCAGCGGCTTTGACCCGCCCTGCGCGACATGCTTGGGGATAGTCGGAATGAGCTGTCCCTTCGGCAACGTCACATAGGTCTCGGATCCGATAGCAACGACCAGGTGCTTGGTGACTTTCGGGTTGGACAGGCAGAACCAGCCTATCATCAGCCCAGTCTTATAGAGCTGCTCACATTCCGCAGGACCCAACTCCTTCTTCTTGTTTCGCATTTCATTCCGCTCCTTGACAACCGGACAGTCCTTGAGAAAGTGCTGCTCGACGACACCGCATGCGCGGCAGGTATAGCCCTTAGGTGGCGGGCGCGGACCGTTCCGAGCTCTATCGGCTGTCTCCTTGTTCGGACACTCGCGGATGTAATGGTCAGGCTGGCTGGTCAGCTTATTTGCATCAAACTAGATGTGTCAGCTGACTTACACTTTGGCATATCTTGCACTTGTATCCCTCTGGAGGGTGAGGTCCCTGACCTGCAGCTTTCTGCGGACAATCAGGAAGCCAGTGCTGCACATCAGCCTCGTACGCATGCACACAGGAAAGACTTACGCCCGGGATGTTGCAGATCGTACAGACATAATTGTCAGGAGGCGGTCCACGGTCTATCATCAGCCTAGCAGGATATCATACTCACCAGTCCGCTGGCTCTTGGACCTCTCGTCACCAAATGCACCTTCCTGATCGTCCAGCGCCGCCCGTTTCTTGCCTTTTGAGATGTTGGACTCGGGCTCCTCGGCAGCTGCTGGCTTAGCGGGCAGAGTAAAGGGGTTAGGCGTCGAGTTGGCTGGGGGGGTGGGCAAGGTGGTCGTCGGCATCTGAGCGGGAAGTGTGAATGCGTAGAAAGCCTTGCTGATCAGCTGATTCGGATTTCTTATCTACGGGCGAGCTTACCCTTGCTTTCTTTCCCGTACCTTCTCCTCCGAGCTGGCCCAGCTTCACAGCCCTAGTCCACCTCTCTTCCCCTCCTGCTGGAGCTGCCCAGCCAAACGGCTCCCGCTCCCAGAACCCCTCTCCATGCGCCCAGAACGTATACCTCGGCCTTGCCTTCCGAACGATCTCCGCGAGCTCGAGAGCAGATTGTCCGATACTCACGCCAGAAGCAGTGAAAGAGGGGGACAGGAGGGAGATGCCTGGCGGAGCGGAAGGAAGAAGGAGCAAGTCCAGCCCCTGGAAAGCGGACGGCAAAGGTGTGGTACGCGCATCAGCGAGTGATGTAGGGTTTCGGCCTTGAGGCGAGAGGAGAGGGTGTGAGAGGAGCTGGGAAGCAGAGGTCTTGGTCAGGTAGGGAGAGAGTGGGTCCTTGCCGATCAGCAGGATTTACACTTGAAGAGCGAGAGGCACGTACCGCTTCGGCAGTGACATAGTGGTCGACATCGTACTTGCCGCCTATACAGCCGATCTTTAACCCCTGAGCGGTAGTAAAGACAGAGCTCGACCCTTTTTAGAGTGAGCTGGCTGCTCCATACTGACCGACGAACGTAGCTCACCAAGAAATACGAGATTCGCAGCTACTTCCCCTGCCCCGGTCTGGAGCTGCTCCTTCACCTTCTCCGGGAGACCATTCTGCCCAATGGTAAAGTAAGTAGGGATAGGCACTGCTGATCAGCTTGGCCTGCCCTTCTACTTTGCTCGTTGGTTTGCTCGTTGGAGCCGAAGTCGGGCTTCCTTCCCCGCAGAAGATCAACTTACGACTGATCCCTTCTAACTCGCTTCCGTCGCTCCCCTCCTTGAACAAATCTCCCACAATGACACACGCATCGAAAGGGCCATGCTTCGCATTGATGCTCGTGATCTTGGACTGGAGGATCGAGAGTTCCGAGCGCGGGGAACCGAAGGCCAGGCTGATAGTATAGGAAGAAGGATTCGAACAGGGGGTTTAGGGAAAGGGAAGAGACGGCGGTCAGCGGGGTCCAATTCTGTGGATCAAGAGATAGCTTACATCTTCAGAACTGTAGGCTGATGCGCCATACTGTTATCGATTTAGCTGTGGAAGAGAATATGCAGGGTAAAGCGAAGAGGGGATCGTCAAGTTGCAGTTAGCAATTTCAGCTGGAGCTGCTGGGAAACGAAGGTGGTCCGTGCGTTGAGGAATGTGGAGCCAGCGTTTGGCCATGGTCTGTAATCTCGACACCAGATCCTACCTTATAGAATTTCCTCTTCGGGACTCACCATTACAGTATACCTCTTCCTCTTCGGGTAATTACTATAAGCATCTGGTGTCGAGATTACACGGTCTGCCCTTTTTGAAGGCGCGAGGATTAGGTGGGGACAAGGGACAAGGAGAAGAGGGGAGGGTGCGAGAGGGGACACGGAGGTCACCATCAAGCTGGGCTCTCTCCATGCGAGAGGCATATCAGGATCGTAGCTCATATAATTGGTAGTGCAGCGAGTGACTATGCCTGCAGGGTACAAGGACAGACCATACATGAGCATTTGCACCCGGACCATGCTATTGACTGATACTATCTATCTACTGCTACTACTACTATAAAGAGCTACAAAAGAAGCCATGTTGCCCCCCGTTCACCGCCGCTTGAGCTCTACAAACAAAAATCGAAAAAATGCTACAACCGTATGATCACGAATACCTGTTACAGATGCCTGAGTCGATCAGCGGATGGACAGCATCTCTTGGCGGACCTACTCACTTTGGCCTTGTCCCTTCGTCTACTAATTGGTCTTTCTTCTTGCCCACTTGCACGCCGCCTCGATCCCGGTAGGCCCAAACTCCCCCTTGGGCGTCTTCCACTCGTAATCATACCCCAGATCCCGGCGAGGGATCCGAAGTTTGCTCGCCCAAGCCTCCACCTCTACCTGGACCGCCTTGTAGTCAGGCTTCATCTGCTTGGTTTCCGCCTTGAGCGCCGGGATCTCAGCCACCAGCCTGTCCCGTTCCGCCTTGAGCACATTCACGTCGTTCCTGAGAATCTCGGGGTCAATTTCGCGCCGATCCGACCCTCGCATACTGGCCGTCTCCACAGTAGAGGCCGGCCGCCCCTTAAGCATGTCCAGGCGCAGCGACATCCATCTGACCTGGATGAGGACAATTTCTCGCCGGTTGGCATTGAGGCGACGGGTATCGAGCTCCATGAGCCGGGTCTGGACGCAGGGGATGTTGCGTGGGGGAGGGGAGGGACGAGTGGCTGTGGAGGTGGTCTTGGCCGGGGCTTTGGCAGGGCCGGATGCCGCGGTCGTGGCGGCAGTCTTCTTGCCAGTCGTGGCCAAAGTACTGGAAGGTGCGCGCGAGGGACCCGCGACGGCGTTGGCTGGGGTCCGCGATGGGTTACTGGACATCGCGCGCTGGACGAGCGGTGTCGCCGCGCGAGAAGCTCCGGCAGAGGCGTTGGGTTGAGTTCGTAAGGGGACGCTGGGAAGGGGAACTTGGACGGTAGAAGGAGAGTCGACGGGGTTGAGAAGGTGCAGCATGCTCCTCGGTGCGATCAACGGGGACGGATTTGGGATGGCCGGCGAGTCCATGTAGGTGTCGTCTCGCACGGTGGAGCTGGAGCGTGATGCCGCTCCCGTTGATCCGCCCGGAGAAAGGCCGCCGCGCTGAGGTGGCCTCAACTGGATGGTGGGTGGAAGATCGACGCTGGCCTGGGAGACATTCGGCACGGTGGAGCTGGACCGTGATGCCGCTTGCGAGCTGGAAGAAGCCGGGCTCCGCTGAGACAAGCTCGGCTGGACAGTGGGAGGGAGAGTGACGCTGGACTGGATGCTTGGAGGAAGATGAGGGCCGTACTGCGCAGATTGGTTTCCAACCCGATCGAGGAAGTCCTGGATAGTCGCTGGCATGGGGGAGCCAGGCTGGTAGGTAGGATTACCGCCAGTACCGTATGTGGCCGCCTGCCGCTCGAACTCGTGGATGGTAGCCGGCGCAGTGATAGGTTGGCGGTACGTCGGCACCGGCTTAGCTGTCGCAATCACGCTGACCGTGGCCTTCGTGGCCTTCTTGCGCCTCTTTGCCGGCCACCGCTCCGCCTCCTCCGCCGCCCTCTTCTTTGCCTTCTTCCTAGCCACCGCCGCCCAATTAATACTCTCATCAAACCAATCCACCCCGTCATCATCATCATCGCTATCCTCCATCTGCTCATCCTCCTCTTCCCCCTCCTGCAGCTCCACGTCGCTGCCCATATCCATATCCATGTCCATATCCATCTGCATCCCCGTATCCGCCCACTCCTCGTCCCCTCCTTGCATCGCCCGCTGATACCCCAAAAACTCGCTCGAGACGGCAGTCATCGACGCAGCAAGCTCCTTTTTCGTCTGCCTCTTCTTGCGCTTCAACTCGAGGTTCCGCCCGCGCGGACTCTCAGCGCCCTCGTCCATCGCGCCAATAAGGTCCATAAAGTCCTTGTCGGCTTGACGTTCCGCCACCTCCGCCTCGTCCGCCAGGTACATGTCCATCTCGCCATCGCTAAACAGCTCGTCCGCGTCCGCCCCGACCGCAAACATTTCGTGCGCAGGGAAGAAGATGGGGAACCCATCCGCCACGTCCCCGTCCCACTGATCCTTCAGCGCACGGATCTCCTTGTCAAAGGTCTGAGGTGCAGCTTTGTACCGGTCGGGGATGGGCGGACATTCTGGGATGGCGTCGAAAGCGGGGAGTTTGGGCTGGTGCTGAAGCATCCGCATGACGCCGAGTTTGGAGTGAGGAACCATCCAGGTTGGGAGTTGTCGAATGTGAATGCCCGCCCGAAGGACGCACTCGAGGGGGGACCACCGATGTTCCTGCGCAGATATCCAGGAGGAGAGCGGATCGAGGAGAGGATTCTTCCCCTTGAGACCGATAGACGCGAGGTACGCCGGAGTGATCTTGCGCGGAATAGTCTCCTTGGCCATCTCCCTTTCCACCCACTCATTGACATACTCCTCGACAGCGCGCGAGACCATCTTCCCTGATCGCCGCTCATCGCGCGGCCCTTCTGGTGCATATTCCACCAGCTCCCGAATGAGCATCCCGATATGTGCCCGGGCGGGATCCATGTCCGATACCGGCCGGGACGGTCTAGGCACGAAGTTTGGCATTTTGCCTTTGACGATTGGGACGGGGAGGTCGTCCTCGGCGAGGGTGGAGAGCGAGTCGGTACTGCTTCGACGAGTAGACGCAAAGGTGCTACCGGGTACGGAGCCCATAGAATGTAGCGTAGAGACCGAGACGGCGGGAGAGTGGAATCGATTCGCCCGGGGTATGTCGAGACGAGCGACAGGAGGGATACTCGTGCTCTTGCCTCTGCGCATGTGGCGATCCGCGGTCGATACCGACCCGATACTGGACGTTTGGGATCCGCTGCGAGACATCATCGGCGAGTAGTCGTCCACGTTGTAGAGGTACTCGTCCCTCGGCGCGTCGATGGCCTCCCGGACAAGTCCGCTCGGTCCGACCGTGAAGCCGCCGAAGTACGCGGGGGCAGTCTTACCCCCCATCCCCTTGAGCCGAAGCGCGGGCTGGATGCAGTCATCGTCCGAGTCATACGCGTTCTCCTCATCAGACGACTGCTCTCCCTCGATCCACTGCGCGACTCCAGTCGATTCCCGCCGCCTCTCCAGCTCCTCGTACCGCCTATCCATATCTTCCGCATTCGAAGATGGGTCGCGGTGTGGCTCTCGCTCATTGACCAAGCTCATTTCCGCGTCGTCCGAGTTGTGACCGGTGCTGGGTGTGGTCGTCCCCGAGGTCTCCTGGCTCCTCTCCCTTGCCGCCGCCTGGTCCGCATACTGCTTGAGCAACTTGGCGCGCGCCGACAACCCAGTATCTGATCGCCCCTTGACACGCAGATCACCCGTCACGCCTGCAAACAGCTTTTGAGCCATTGCTACCTCAACGCTGTACGCTATTGCACCGTGCCGGGTCCGAAGGCGAGCCTTATAGATCGCCTTCCAATTATACGCGACCGTCTTGATCGCTACCACCCACATCTCCAGCTCTGGCACGCCCCGCCTGGCATCCCCATTCCATCCCGTTGTCCCTTTCCCGACCAGCCCCCGGTTGGGCAGGTTCAGCGAAGGGACTTGCACCCCGGCGTCCTGGAAGGACGTTGACCAAGCAATGATCATACGCTTCATCGAATGAAGGGCCTTTTGCGAGGTCCAATGACCGGAACCGCCGTATTGCGCGCACAGCTCGGCGAAGAGCGGCATCATGTAGGGGTAGATGGAACCGACGACGCCCGATACGGCGGTAAAGACGAGGGGAATGGCGTAGAGGTAGGACGTCTTGCTGTTGAGGATTCCGACGCACTGGCCAGCGCGATAAAGATTGTAGCTGACAAGGAAGACCTCGTCCCATCCCTTGTCGGTCGCCAGGGCGTCCTCCTTAAAGTAGTCAAAGTCGTCGGGGTCCCACACACGGTAGAGCTTGTTGGACTTTTGCTTGTAGCAAAGCATGGGCCGCCGGTCTTCGTGTGTTTTGGCGTCGACGATGGCCCGGAGGCGCTGGATGACGAGGAGGAAATTTGACAGGTTGAGGTAGAGCGGGTCCGAGGGGCGTTTGAGCAGCCGTATGTGGGTCCTGTAGACCCGCAACAAGACCTTGACATCGCCAATAGGGTTGATGTGTTCGGGATTGGACGACAGCATATTTGCCTGGCTAATCAGCTGTGGCCTTTTGGTCCTGCGAGAAAGACTTACAATCATGTCCTTGGGGTATGGTATGGGTATCACCATATCCACCGCCGGCCTCACACCTTCTATAGCCTTAGGCAAAGTCTCCTTCCCCGCATTCCCCAGCTTATTATACGCCAACCTCAGATTATTCTGAATCGCCGCAAACCGAATCGCTACTGCGAGGTGATAGCCGACCCGCTTGGTGTCGGCGTTGACGGTCTCGCCAGTGTGCTGTTTGCCATCGGCTTCGGCTTGCAAGCTGTCGGCTTTCCGGATCTGAAAGTAAAATGCCATGACAGACTTGACGAAGGGGTTGGAGGGGTCGGCCTCGCCGAGGGGGTTGTTCCGTGACGGGAGCCCGAGGATGTTGGGTTGGGTGAAGAGCCAGTCGATGGCTTTGCGCCCCATGAGATCCTGACTGTCAGCTCAACTACCAGCTAGAGTAGCTGTGAGATGGGCTTACCTTGAAGCGGCGCTCGGCAGCCTCACGCTGCTGATCCTTCGCCGTCCCCGAGTTCCCAAACGGCCTAAACCCGCCTCCAACCGTATACCCATCAACAGTGTCGCGCAGGTTGAGAGCCGCGCTCTTCGCCAGATCGACGGTCCCGCAGACCTGACATGCGACTTCCCCGCCCTCCGTATCCCAAGGCCCGCATTCCACACACATATCAGCACCGGACATGTTGCCGGTACTGCTGCTGCTGTGGTAGGTTTGCAAGATTAAGAAAGGCGAACAATGGCCAGTCGTGGGCTGGCGACTAGCCTGGGCTATTGCTCCAATGAGGGGACAATCATCTGAGATTGAGCAGCGATGCAGAGAAGAAGGTAGAAAGAAGAGATGGATGACTGGGTGGCCAAAAGTCAATAACCAAATCTTAAATGGAGGGAGTGACTAGATAATTCTGATCCGCCACCGTCGCGTCTTCTCAACTCGCATTCCTCGCTCGGCGTGTGTGGGAGACACGCGACGCGTTCCCCTTCCCCCACCTCTAGTCTGCTTTTTGTTCTCTTCCACTCACCTGTACTGATAACTAAAAACTAAACCACTCACAATGCTTGCCTCTACCCGCTCCAGTCTCCTTCAGACCGCCTCGGCCGCCAAATCCCGCGTCAGTCCATGCCTCTGCCCATACCCAGAATCGTAAGCTCACATGAAACAGGGCTTCGCCTCCTCAGCCCGCAAGCTGGACTTGTCAAAGGTCGTCCTGCTCGGTCGTCTAGGTAATGACCCCGTCCTTCGCACTGTAAGCTGAAAATTTTGTGATGACCTCATGAGCGTGAAGCTGACCATATAGACTTCCTCGGGCAAACCATACTACTCGTCAGCCATTTCCAGGATCGACTGTGCGAAGTGAGCGGTCGGCTGACGTGACACAGATACAATGTGGCTACCTCTACCGGACCGCCCAAGGAAGAAGAAGGCAGTAAGTTATCCGGGTCACAATCCATTGTGTAGTGCGTAGCTGATCGGCTAGGAACGCCCGCTCCCTCGACAGTGTGGCACACCGTCTTTGCCTTCAATGAGGGATCGCACGCCGGTCTCGCACGCGTGGGCAAGGGGTGAGCTTTCGTGTTCAGACATCCGATAGAGTTGTCATGGAGCCCAGCTGACTCATTCTTAGATCCTCTGTGTACGTAGAGGCGGACCTGGAGATGCGTCCTACCCAATCCAGCGATGGTCAGACCCAGCATGACCGCGCATTACTTCGGCATCGTATGTTACCTGCTCTCTTGTCGACCGTCTTAGGTAGCCACCAAGGACACTAGCTGACCGTCAGTGACCATGCGTGTCATCTCACGCGTAAAGCCTGCGGGAGAGGAGGACAGCGCGGCCGACGAGTAGAGCGGAGATATCGAGAAAACAGCTCGTGGGACGCTGAACTGTCTCAATCCAGACGGAGAGAGCGGCGTAGATTGGAGGGACTGGCTGAGCAGACTCCATAGACAGCAGAGGAAGCGATGGAAATATTGAATACATCATTATACAGGGCATCTCAAGCGCATTTACAGGTCGATAAGTCTGGCCTGGCTGCTACTATGTACCATATCTCTAGGTTCATTCTGCAGGCTCCGTGCCCGCTGTTGCTATTCTTTCCCCATCGACCAGCTCCCCACCCGCTCCTTCTCCTGCCTTTCGTATCCGGTCCGCAGTAGGCATCTCCACCTCTGCCAATTTTCTTAGCGTTTCCCTACTGAATCAGCTGGACTTTCCTCCTTGCTCGCCCTCTTCACTTGACCCCTCGCTATGGCAAAAGAAACTCACCGCCTCTTGTCCACATCACCCTGCATTATCCTCTCTAGCTCCTCTATCCGTCTCGTGGTGAGGTGTCCACCTGGCAGATCCAGCGCCGAGGCCTTCATCCCTTCTAATGTCCTAAACAGTTCCCTCGCCTGTCCTATCAGCTCCGCTTTCCCTCAAAGTGCATCAAAGGAAATCAGTGGACTGACGGTACCGACAACAGCCTTTCCCGCTTCCTCCCCGTCTATTCCTTTATCAGACCCGGCCAATCCCGCCAAAGTGGCCAATGATCCATCCACGAGCGGTAAGAGCGAAGTGAAGGACGTGGGGGTGAGTGGGGAGGTCCATCCTTCAGCGATACCCGAGCCGGGCTGGGAGAGCGAGTGGGGGTGTTTGCCGCTGGGTAGGGAGTAGGATGTGCGGGATGGAAGAGCGGGTGGGGAGGAGGCGAGGTCCGGGACGGACGGGTCGGGAGTGGGGAGCGACATCGAACTCGGTTCGTTGGGTGAGGTCTGTCGCCAAGTGGGGCAGGATTATGTATGTTCGAAAGCTGACAGTTGAGCTACTGTTGGGCTCTGCGTTGATTGCAAAGACTGGCAGGGCGATCAAGATTAGAGGTCTGCTAGCTTTGCGTCTGTGGGGTGAAAGGTAAGGATGCAACAACAAGACTTGCCTCCACCTCCACTTTGCCTACCCTCCTTGATTCCTTTCCAGCTGCAGCGGTACGAACCAGTAGATCCGAATCTCCAGCCGTTCTTTCTACGGTGTCGTTCACCCGAGGGTAAACCAGCCTCGAGAACGCCCAAAGATCCAATGAGCGGCTAGTGGTTCAAACGTCACGGACCAGCCTGGGGAAGATAACAGCCAAGCGACAACTATAATGCAACGATTCAAAACACTATATTACTCCTTCCTCTTCCTCCAATACAACCTCCCCCTCTTCCTCCTCTTCCACCCTCTTCCTACCCGACGCATCCTGCACTGGCTCCCCTCCATCCGGCTCAAACCCGCCCGAACCGCCCGCTCCACCCGTCAACAACCCCACTTTCCTTCTATACCGATCCAACATCCCCTCGACCCAGCCGCCCGGGGGAAACGCCTTGCCCCACTGATTGTGCAGATGGACCGTCCACACATGTCCCAATCTCTCCTCGAGCATCTCTTTCCCGCTCTTCCCGATTTCGCCCTTCCCGTCCCATGCGCGCCCGCCCCACGCTGCGGGATCCGCCTCGAACGGATCCGGGAAGGCGACTTCGTGGTCGCAGTTCCGGGGGTCGGCGAAGCACCAGGGAAGGACGGTGAAGGGTGTGATGCGCGCAGCGAGGAGGCGGCGGTGTAGCCTCGAGTAGAGGTGTGAGCCCCATGTGAAGGAGTTGGGGCGGGGGAGGGGGGAGGACGCCATGATGTGGAAGGCTTCGCACAGGTAGGACGAGTGTCGTCGGAAGTGCATCAGCGCTCCGTTTAGGATGAAGAATGGTTGGTCTGGCCATCAGCGATATCCTCAGATAGGAAGCAGAAGACTTACCAGGATGATAATCGTGGAAAGGCGAAGACTCGCCAAAGCAGTCCCACTGCATGACGAATTCGCTCTCCGCCAAAGGATGCAGATCTCTCGTCAAGATCTGGTCCATGTCCATCCACACTCCTCCAAACTGCCACAGCACCAACAGCCTGACCGCATCCCCATCGACCCATGCCCGCTCGTCAAACAGCCCAGTTCCTCCACTCCCGCCTAGTATCCCCTCCAGCTCCGTCCCCCTTGTCAACGCCGGCATATCCACCTGCCGCACCTCGATATTGTTTCCCCAGCGCGACAGGAGCGTTTTAATATGTTCCGACCGCTTGACCCGGTCGGCCCCGTTCGTCCATACGATAAGTTTCGAGTGGGACAGTGGTTGCGTAGCGAGGAAAGCGAGCACGGTAGCCATTTGCCTTTCGCCAAACGCGAGAAGATCGGCCCGCCAGTACGTGTGGTACGTGAGCGGTTCGAGCTGATCCTCCGTTAAAGGCTGTATCGTCGCTGCAAAGTCGTAGCAGGTCTGACCGCGAGTGAGGGCGATGCCGGGGGATAAGAGTTGGCGTTTAGGAACATGGAGGGTGGCATTGTATTCGGGATTGATGTTTTTGGGGTCAAAGCAGCCTTTGAGGGGTTGGATGGGTTCCGTCTCGGCCAGCCGACCCGTACGGGGGTATATCTGAATTTTGAGGTCGTACCGCTTCTTCCATTCCCAAAAGGTGATGAAGGCAAAGATGAAGCCGACGAGGTAGAGGATGTTTCTCTTTCTCGTCGGTACTTCCACTTCGTACCGCCGCGCAACGTGTCCGCCGCCAAGCCACCGTGGCCAAACGGACGAGGCGTTGCTCATCCGCCTTCTCCGGTGGGTAGGGAGGAACGAGAACGAGCCGTCCCTGTTCCGCTTCTTCTTGCCTTTGGTCGTGACCCCGCCTCCGCCTGCGAGGATGTACGGATCATCCGCCGACGTATCTGATTCAGTAGGGTTGGAGACGGGGACGTGCGAGAGGGATTTCCGGCGAATACGGGGGTGGGCATAGTTGTCGCCGATACCCGGTCCGACGTAGGGAGGTGCGGGCGACGCATAGCCAGACGAGTTGCCGATGGTAGGAGTGGCGGTGATGGCAGAGGGGGAGGTAGTTTCCTGCCCGTTGAGGATGGACGAGTAGCCGCTGCCAGAGGTGGTGGGGGTGAGGGTATCGAGCGAAATGTTGGAGCCGGCGGTATGGAGGGACGGGCGAATAGTATGTGTCATCCGCCGATGTGGGACGGTACCTTGTGAAAACGAGACGTTGCGCCCAGAGGTGCTCGTGCTCATGCTCACGCCGCCTGCTGAAACCGATATTTCAGGGATGGACCCGGGGGTCTGTGC
This sequence comes from Dioszegia hungarica, assembly GCF_025882075.1. Lineage (NCBI taxonomy): Eukaryota > Fungi > Basidiomycota > Tremellomycetes > Tremellales > Bulleribasidiaceae > Dioszegia > Dioszegia hungarica. Next base: position 301,908 of record NW_026515772.1, read on the forward strand.
GTGGGGGGGAGTAGTCACAGGGTGGACGGGAGCGTACTCGTCTGACGAGCGAGAGGGGATCTCTGAGCGCCTAGATGTCAGCTGAGCTCGCATGGTTTGACGCTAGACATACCAGCCGTTATCTGACCATCCGTGGTAGCTGCTCTCTGCTTCGCTCTCTGTTGAATCGTCAACCTGCAGCGAGGCCCGGCTGCTCGAATTGGTAGAAGTGGGGGCGGTGGTGCTTCCCGAGCGGGACCGGGGGGCGCTTGGTCCAGCTACCGGCCAGGAGGGAGCTCGCTGAGAGCTCATAGTTGGGTGTTGTTGGCGTAAACAAGGAGGTGTGAGGAAGAGTCAAGGTCGCAGCCGAAATTTCCGCAGCCAAAGATAGCTGTTTTGGCGGTATGAGCGGGAGGATGGATAGAGCTGGGGAAAGTGGGAAGTAGCTGTAAGGGATGTTATATAGATGACTCCCTCTCAGCGGGCTAGCTCTGCTGCGAGAATGGTAGTGTGGACTCGAGTTGAGCCAGTGAGACAGAGACACCTTCACTCAAAACGCTAGCTCCCCCACCCAACAGCTGCTGCTGCTGCGGAATTCCAGGGATGCCGTATTTTGACTGCGGACGCTAACGAGCATGGACGCGTGTGATTTCTGGAGTGAGAAGTCAAAGAGACTCTCCGCACGACTCGCCGATGTGGATGTCATGGTCATACATAGCATAAGCGGTAGTGTATGTACCAGTTGGCTCGCACAGACGAAGGGAGCATGCATGGATGAACGCAGAGGCATGTTTTGCTTTTTCCTTAGAGATCGGATGTAAACAAAGGGATTGGGTGAAACACACTATGATGTAATTCATTAGCGGGATCAAAGGTTGTAATCAGTATTCCAAGCCTCGCTATTTGCCACCCAATGGCTGCATGTGCCACACTCGGAAATATCGGCGCGTTGAGCCGTTCCTCGCCAGCAGCAGCTGGCTGCGTTCCGAGAGTGACTTTTGCCGCCACCACCAAGAGCCGAGCCGGAGCGTACCCCCCTTGCTTCACCCATCAATCTATCTGTATAGCTCTACCCCTACTCTACCCACTCAATTCATATTCAGTACGTCCATCATGCCCGCTATATTCGTCCGCTCGTCCGAAAGTGAAAAACAGCTGACAAACAGAAATGTCCCAGCCCGTTCCCCCATCCTGGAAGGTCCGTTCCTACCTCCCTTCCGAAACGCGTCCCCGGACCCAAGCTGAACAATACAGGACCTCGGAAAGTCCGCCTCGGACCTCCTCCTCAAAGACTACCCCATCCAGGGCACGTCGCTCGAGGTCAAGACCCTCACCCCGTCCAACGTCACCTTCAAGGTCGCCGGCCAGAAGGATTCGAACACCAACGCCATCGCTGGTGATATCGAGGGCAAGTATGTCGACTTCAAGAACGGCTTGATCTTCACCCAGGTGAGTTGTGATCAAGCAAGGCGATCAAGCACTGCGGATCGGAATAGTGAAAACCGATATGGGGCCGATAAGGGAAATAGCGGTGGACGAGGATGGAAGGCGAAACGTGCACGGACCGTCTGGCAATGTCGGCCCGGAGACGCCAAAGGTGACGGCGGTACTGTCTGGCTCGCTGCGTGGTGCAGGCACCTGGTTCCGTCCATGGCCGAAGGAATCGGTCACCCGTCATCGATTCGCTTCTCGCCTTTGAAATGCATCCACCCGTGCTTCGCTAACATCCAGGCCTGGACCACCACCAACCTGCTCCGCTCGCAGCTCGAGCTCGAGAACCAGATCGCCAAGGGTCTCAAGTTCGACCTCTCGACCGCTCTTAACCCGGCCAAGTCGCAGAAGGCCGCCATTTTGACTGCCATCTACAAGCAGCCTTCCCTCCACACCCGCGCCACCGTCGACCTCTTCAAGGTGGGCAAGATCTCCCCGACCCAGACTAGACTGAGCTGACATCCAGGGTCCCAGCTTCACTGCTGACACCGTTGTCGGCCGTGACGGCTTCCTTGTCGGTGCCGAGGCGACCTACGATGTCACCTCGGGTGCCATCACCCGGTACGCTGGTGCCGTTGGCTTCTCGGCTCCCGAGTACGCCATCACCCTCCACGGTCTCGGCAACCTCTCGACCTTCGCCGCTAGCTACTACCACAAGGTGTCCAAGGACGTCGAGGCGGGTGCCAAGGCTGTCTACGACACCAAGAGCACCACCGGCGGTGTCTCGCTCGAGGTCGGCGCGAAGACTTACCTTGTGAGTAGATGCTGGAGCAGAGGGGTCCCCGCCGAGAAGCAGCAAGGACGCAAAGGAGGGACCCCTTTGCGCCAAAGCAAGACCACCGAGAGCATCCGCTAAATCCTTAGGACAACGCTGCGTTCGTCAAGGCCAAGATCAACAACGCTGGTATCCTCTGCCTCGGCTACACCCAGGCTCTCCGCCCCGGTGTGAAGGGTGAGCTCTTTGATCCGTATCATGGTACATGGATGAGTAGCTGACAATTAGCTTCGTTCGGTCTCGGTCTCGACACCTCGCGCCTCAACGACCGTAAGCTCTCCTCCGAGTTGCTAATTCTACTCCAACTGACAACCAGCCTCCGCTGGCCAGGCCGCGCACAAGGTCGGCGCGTCGTTCGTCTTCAACTCGTAAACTCCGATCTTAGGGCTATGGGGTGGAAGAGGAATGGGGGCGAATGTTGGATAGATGATGCAAATGAACTATCTCTACAATCGGCTTGAACCGGCTAAGAGAAGACCCCTATAGCACAAAGACTGAGAGATCCACGACTTGTTGCTATATGCGATACAGGCCCGAGATTGCTTCGGTCTAGTCTGGGATCTCAGATCTGGACCCAAGGCCCAAGGTCCGAGCGCCGATGACTGCGGAGTGGTGTGTCCGAGTGAATAAACCTTGCTCCACCTCCGATCGGCACTTGATGTTGACACCTATCCTGCTTTACTTCGCCAGCGTATCTTGTCTCTTTCTTCGTATAGGCAGCACCATGCCTGGCATACTATAAACCTATCACCCTAATACGGCCCCCCAGCTCGACGTGAGACTGTCCGGTGATCGTCCAAACAGAACCGAAACATTCGAGTCGCTTTACACTACGGACTCACCGAGGTATCCCGCCGTCCTCGAGATCGTTCGTCACACTTTCAGTAGATTCTCTGCCATCTCATTCGCAAATTACCAGGCATCATGGCTACTACCACGTACTCCCCCCTCCCCTCCCCACTCCCCCCCTACCCCGCCCTCTCCAGGCTGCGCGAATCAACCCCACTCGAACGCAATGCCTCGACCTCCTCTTCCCGCTCCACCACCACCCAGTCGAGTACCACCTCCAGCCTCGTCGCTGTAGAGATGCGCCCGCCGCCCAAGGAAACGCGGACGGCCGCGTCAGGCGCTCTCGGGTCGAACGATAGCAGCAGCTCTAGCTCCAGCGACCTCGTTGCTCCTTCCCCCGGGCAGGGAGCTGGGAGGGGGTATCATACTTCCCCACCCGAGGGGATATACGGCGGGCGGGGCTTTCAGAGAAACGGACCTCGGTCTTCCGCTGCTAGCGGCGGGACTGGGCTGCCTGCGTCCCAGTCGGCCCCGAATCGCAGACTACCAGCGATCATCACGGACGATACGGATGATCCGCCACCCTCCGCCAGGCCAAACTCGAGCTATGTCCCTTCGGGGGTCTCGGTAGTCTCGGGGGCGTCGGGGATCTCGCCTACCACGCCCCGTGCTGGGCGGTTCTTCACTCGTCCGACAGGGATGGAGGAGGACGAGGACGGGCCGTTCGGAGCGGGCAAGAGCGCTGGGATACCCCTCTCGCCATACAACAAGGCCCGGGCGATGAGCTCTGGCGGGCCAGCAGAGGCATGGGAAAGAGAGAGGGAGAGGAGGCAGAGCGTGGCTAGTGCGAGAAGCGGGACGACTGTGGGCAGTACTACAGGCGGAGGAGCACCAAGAGCAGCGAGGGAGACGACGGCGGATTATGTGTTTGGGGAAGAGTTGGGCCGGGGGAGCTACAGCACTGCACGTTCTTCGGTCCATGTTGAGCTTGTACTTCTGACTGATAACACAGGTCGTCCACGCCGTTCGAGCCTCTACCTCTTCCACTCTCCCGGGCTCGCCCATCTCCCCGAGTCGACCTCCCAAGCAGTACGCCGTCAAAATCATCAATCAAGCGCACCTCATCCAAGAGCGCAAGACGAAATACGCCATGATCGAGCGAGACGCGCTCGTTCGGCTCGGCGCACCCCGCGGCGCACCTGCTATTGGCGGACCATCAGGCAAAGGCCATCGGCGAGTGCCATCCGGTTCCAGTGCAGCGACGCCCGCCGGGCAGCGGAGTCGGACGAGTACCGCCGATGCCCCCGTTGGGTCGTCAGAGCGGAGAGACAGTACCACCACCATGCCTGGAGACATACCCTCCTCTTCATCGCTGGCCCCTATGCCTTCTCCGGCTCTGTCCAGCTCGGCATCTACATCAAGCTCAACACTCGATTTCAGCATGATGGGCGGTCGAGCAGGGCGGCGTCCGAGCAGATCCGCCGATCCACCAGAGGTCGTCCCTGAGCGTTCGGAGGACGGGCACGATCTACCTATGGGCGTGACAGGCATAATCAAGTCTCGGCCGCCATCGCCAGTCAAGGAAGAGAGTCCGAGTCGGGATCCGCAGTCCACTCCGCCTAGTCAGATCAGGCAGACGATGGGGTACACGCCAGGAACAGAAGGGGGAGAGAGGGGTCAGAGAGCAGAGAAGGCGGATGGGACGTCAGTGCCTAGGACGAGTAAGGAGGCGAGTCGGGATCGGAGTCGCAGGAGTGGGGCGGGGAAGGGGGCGCATCCAGGTGTGATCAGGCTGTATTCGACGTTCAATGACGCTACGAGCTTGTGTGAGTTGATCGGGCCGGAGAGAGGCGTGGAGTGGAGCTGATGGGCAGATTTCGTGCTGGACCTGGCGAGCAAGGGCGAGCTGTTGACTTATCTCCGCAAGGTGAATTCTTATTGGGTCGGCTGCTACCCGAGAGTACAGGAAGCTGATGGAAGTAGTATGGTTCCCTCGATATCGAATCAGCAAGATACTACGCCGCTCTACTCCTCGATACCATGGAGTTCATGCATGAGCGCGGAGTAGTCCACCGCGACCTCAAGCCGGAAAAGTGAGCACTTAAGCTTCTTCTTTTTCAGTGACCCGAGCTCATCTGACAGTATCCTTCTGGACGACGATATGCGCCTAAAGGTCACTGACTTTGGCTCGGCCAAGCTGCTCGATAAGGATGGCAAAGATCCGAAAGATCAAGCGGGGGATGCTGGACCGGGTGGAAGGAGTACCAAGCGCTCGTTTGTCGGTTCGGCGGACTTTGTTTCGCCCGAAGTGCTCAGGAATGAGCCTGCACTTGCTGCGTGAGTCTATACCAGCACCGCCGAGGTAGGAAGTACCAAGCTGACCTGATAGTTCGGATGTCTGGGCCTTTGGGTGTATCGTCTACCAGCTTATTGTGGGCAAACCGCCATTCCGGGGTGCGACGGATTACCTCACCTTCCAAAAGATCTTGAAGCGGGAGATGGTGACTCCTGACGGATTCGACGAGGAGGCTCAAGCACTCGTGGATCTCATCCTGGTAAGTACAGCACCATTCGTCGCCAGAAATCCGCTAATCCCCAGAACCTGGATCCTGCAGCTCGACCTACCCCGTCCGAGATGAAATCCCATCCCTTCTTCGCCTCTATCAACTGGAACACCGTCTGGCAGATCCCCGCTCCGCCCATGTCGACAGGAATCACCCCGCCCGTAGCCACGCTCGCGACGATCGATCCTGCCTCGGACATGTGGGCGGTGTTTGAGGACGAAATGTCAGACAATGGCGATTCCGAGCTCCCCTCACCTGCTTTGGAGAGCCCATCCGCACCAGGACCTGGGGGCACGGAGCCGCGCTACGACCGCCGAGCCGCTGCCGATGCGGTATGGGCCGTTGACGCACCCGATTCTCGTGCCGCCGGCACGGATCAGGAGGACCTGGAACCTCCCAAGCCTGCTTGGATGGAGCCGGGCCAGCGCAAGCTGCGGGCGTTGAGCAAGGGGTCGTCTGCGCGTACAAGCAGCAGCTCGTCTGGCGGGAACAGGACGGCTTTGACGGGGCTGCTCGAGACGATGGGGATTGTAGGGTCGAATGGGTCCGGAGGGGTCAGCGGGCGAACGAGCCGGGCCAGTGGAAGTCTGAAGGAGGGCACGGAGGCTAGGGTGACGCAGGGTATGGGTGCGAAGGGTTCGCCTGGGCAGAGCGGACCAGTCCAGCGAGTACAGATGGACCGGCGGGACGACTCTGGATATAGGTCAGACAATTCCCGATGGTAAGCTTGTCGTCTGTGACTTGTAGAAGCTGGACTGATCTCTAGGAACCAACTTCTTCTCACCAACGAGGCCATTGTCCACACTTCTCCTATCTCTATTCGCACGCCCACCTCTTCCCTCCTCCCGGCATTCCTGTCACCCGGAAGCTCCAAACGGCGTCAATTGATCCTCACCGACCTCCCTCGCCTCTTTACAGTCAAGGAAGAGTCGCCTGGATCGGCCATCCACTCGGCGGCTAGTCTGTCGGCCGCGAGCCAGGCCAGTCTGAGCGTCAAGAATGAGTGTGTGTTCTGGGCCGGAGAAGGTGGGGCGGGGGGGGCGGGCGGAGGTCAGAGCAGGGTCATGGAGGTTCTGGAGAAGGGTCAGCGGGGATTCACTGTTCAGACTGTGCGTTTTTTCCGACGTCCGCATAGGAGGCGAAAGCTGACATTGCAGCCTGCTCAGACATTCTCGTACGTTGCCGACACTGCCGAGTCCCGGGCGGAATGGATGGCCGCTCTGAGACAAGTCATGGCGTAGTCTGATCAGGCAAAGGGAAGCGCATAGGAGGGGGACACGTCGAACCACGATACCTCTAGGGATGATGGAAAGTGTATATAGTCCACTAAATATACGAGGATGACATTGGTATGGGGCTTGAAGCATTGCTGTGATTTTTCTCTGGTGGGGCCACTCAGTTTCGCTTGACAGACCCTTGCAAGAGCATCGCATCTTTCCCTTCTACATTGCTAGCTAATTCATCGACCGAAGCATCAAAGCGTCCATCTCCCCTAATACCTTCTCCTTCCTCTCCTCGTTTCCTCCCTTGTCCTCATCTCCGTTGGTCTCAGCCGCGCCCGCTCTCTTCGCAACAGGGCGTAGTTGCAGTCCATTCGTCTCCATCAAGTACGTCGCCAGATTCCGCTGCGTTGCGCTCATCTGCGGGAACAGCGCAAGAGTAGCGGACGAATCCCCCAATACACATTGCACGGCGAGGATGAGGGTATTGGCAGCTTGGCGGACGGTGATGGCCGAGCTGGAGAGAGCGGTCATGACGAGCGATTCGAGCCGGGAAGCTTCGACGAGCACGACGGGCGCGGGGAGCCGGAGGATGCACATCCCCAGGCCGTTCAGCGCGAAGATGTACCCAGAGGTACGGATTTGTGTTTGAGCGGAAGGAGGGGGAGCTGAAGTGGAGTCGGCCAGGTCGACCGCGGATTCGGAAGGTGGAGGTGCGGGATGGTGGGCTAGGAAGGTATCGAGGGAAGAGCGGATGACGCCGAGGAGGATGAGATGGTCCGTCACTGATGTGAGGAGAGATAAGAGGGAGTAGGTAGATTCCAGAATCTGGACATCAGCTTGGCTGCCTGACGCAAAAGTCCGCTCCGAACTTACCGTATGACTTGCGCAAGCCCTCAAGCGGAACAAGGCATCGACAAGACTAGCTTCTCTATCCTCAAATAGCGCCCACTGATGCTGTACCATTTCCCAAAGCAGTACCAGTGCCTGCTCCAGCAGGCTCTCCGACTGTACCGTCAGCTTGCATCTCGATCAGTCCAGAGGAGGAAGCTCACCTGATCAGGACTCAAGAACGCCATCAACCCGTCAAAGATCCGCTCAAACAGCCTATCCTCCTCCCAGATCTTCTTGGCATCCTCTACATCATCCTCGTCCACATTCGGTCCGAGAGCAGGTATAGGATGTTCTGACGAGTAGAGCAGAAGCTTCTGCAGGTTCCGGATGCCCGGCTGACCGCTTTGTAGAGCTTCCAGATCTGGCTGGAGTTGAGAGGCCGAAGTTGCCGCTGCTCCGGTCTGCTTGAGCGGTGAGGCCTTTTCCAATACTGTATCGTTAGCCCGATACCCGACCTTGAATTGCAAACTTACACTGTTGTTGCCGCGCCCACCAGCTCCGCTCATACCTCCTCCCCTTGAGCTTCTCCAGGAACATCGGCGTGACCGCTTGATTTCTTGGCGAGTCTTCCCATGCATTCCCGTTCTTTATCCCATTAACAGGGGTCCTCAGCAGGTCGCTGCCATTCCTTTGAGGAAACAGCGACGCCCTAGCCGGCGTGGAAGGAGACGGTTCCTCAAAGTCCAGTAACTGCTGAGCCGCCGAGATCGCCTGATTCGCCTGTGCCCGCAGTGCATCATCCACCACGTCTTGTGCGGGACCGACGGATGGACTGCGATCAGGTGATTTACCCTGCCCGTTCGGGGCTGGCGAGTGCGAGATTCCGAGACCGATATTCTCGTTGGTCGCATATGAGGGGATAGGTCGACGTTTGAGAGTGGGAGTACGGAGACTGTCCATCGTCGCAGCGCTGCTTGAGCGGGTGGACGAGTGGCTCGGCCTAAGGCTAGACTTTGCGCTCGGGGAGGTGGGAGGTGGAGGGGATTGCGACACTGTCCTCGCCAAGCTGGACGAGCGGGATCTGGACGAGTCGCCTCTCGGCGACGCTAGACCCGCTTTTGCGCCGAGCTTTGGGGTGGTTACGGCTGCGCTTGAGGATGCTCTGGACGGAGTAGTATTGCGAGGTGAAGACGACGTGGATGCGGCGGGCGATGGCAGAGTCCTCGTCATCCGACCTTTGAGCGGTGTGGCGTACGTCGACGAAGCTGCCCGTGGTGTACCGCCCTGCTGGACAGCGGGCGAGCTCGGTATGGGATTGGAGACGATTCTGGGCGAGCCCATATGGTCCGCGTTGGTGGTGGCCGTCTGGGCTGCCTTTGCAGCCCGGCGCTTCTCCGCCAGCAGGGCCGAGATCGCGCTTTGCCGCTTTGGCACAGTCGGCCGAGCTGCCGCTACCTCTTGTACCACCGCGCTCGCCTCTCCAGGATTGGCCTTCTCCAACTGCTTTCTCGCTGACCCCTCCAGACCCTCCATGATACCCTTGGCCCGCACTGGCCAGATGGAGTGCATCGACCAGAATGCAGCGCGAGCCAAGTCCCGTACCGCTGGATTGACGTCTGCCAGGCCACGCTTGATTGCGCCATCCAGCATGTCCAGTAAACCCGTCGTGGACTCCATCGCTGACTTGGTCCGTTGACCTTGAACGTCCAGGAAGACTTTGAGGTGGGACGCGGCATAATGGCGACATTGGACGTTTTTGTCTCCGATCCCGGCCGATAGATGAGCGATGAGCAGCCGGGGATGGCAGGTAGTGTGGATGATTATGGCAACCAGGGCTCGCTGAGATTTGTCCGCGGTGATTTTCTTGGTTAGGCCGCTATCTCGTCAGCGGAATCATCCGGATAGGTGAGAGACTTACGCCATCTTTCCAAGTATAGGCAATGCGCTCTCGACGAACGGGTCGAAGGACGAGCCCAGATGTTCCGGCAGCTCCTGCATGAGGGCACAACATTGCTGAGAAACAGTCGTCCGCAAACTCAAGATCTGCAAGTCAGCTCAGTCGCGGGTTCAGACGATAAAGACATGCAGTTTTGAGGAGACCCTCCCACATTCCCGCCCGAAGCCCCGCCAGAAAGCCTTCCCGGTACTGCTGGTGGGCATTCCCCTTGAGCATTCCTCGAACACGCATGACTGACTTCTCGCGAAGTAGCCAATTCTGCTCGGTTTCTCGGCCCTGCCAGGTCAGCCCACTGAGCAGGACAGTCGGCATGAGTACTCACTTCGAAGTGCGGGAACATCTTGGCGAATTCCCCCTCTAGATCTCTTGGACTGGCTATCTGGAATATCAGTTCGGATACAGCCACCGCATAGAGTGGCCATGGCTCACATGAACGACAGCAATCTCCTCCCCGACAGGCGTACCCCCTGTCTTTTGCTCTGCAGCCGCCGCTTCCTCTCCTATAGATGTCTCTTCTCCGACGCGCGGTGTAGGCTGGACAGGTCCGCTGAAGATCCGATTCATGATCGGATCTGCGATGGTCTTTCGGACGTTTCGAGCCGCGAGTAGCTTCTTGAGCTCCGACCGTGCCGCTGGCGCAGTTGAGGCTGGCGAAAGCATGACGACGAGGATCTGATATCAGCTAGTACCCAAAGAGTCCCGGCAGAAAGCCTACCTCTCGCGCCTGTTCCCGTACCGGTCCATCCCCGTCTTCCAGCAATTCCACCAACGGTGCCAACCATGGCTTGAGCGGTAGTCTTGTACCCTCTTCGCCCCTCATGCTGGCGAGGAGCTTCATAGACTCGAGCTTCCCTCTTGTTCCCTTGCCCGCCAGTACCTCCTTCATGCTCCGCTCCCACGTGCCCACCAGTCCCTCCTTCTCCTTTCCCTTGGCCGAGGCGGAGCTCGCCAGCCCGCTCAATCCCGCACCTGCTTCAGCCTCGTAGCATCGTTTCCCGAGGATCGCTATGCACGCCGCAGCAGCGGAATGGACGCGCTCTTTCGGATCGTTGAGCTTTTCCAGAAGGGCTGGGAGAAGCTGGACGAGGACGAGCTGAAGATGTCGAGGCGGCGCGAGAGGGAGGAGTGGGATGTAGAGGGTCAGGAAATGGCTGAGTACTGAAGTGACCAGTAGCTGAGATGAGGATCGGATGAGCGGGGTCAGAGATTGAGTGATGGCATCGAGCGTCGCTTCGGGTAGCTGCGCGATCAGCAATTAAGCTGACCTCGAGCCTGAGGACACCTACCGAGGAAGCGTCTTCTAGCTTGAGACCGAAGAACTGGATCTGATCAACCCTCTTGTCGGTATCTGACTGGTCAATGACGATTCTGCATCACGGTATGGCTGAACATACCTGCTGCCCTCAACTTGGTGAGGAATGTCTCGATCTCATCCTCTCTAATTTCCTTCGGGGACATCGCGCGAGATCCAAGGGGGTATCCAGACTCGTGTGCCTCGATTAATTGGCTAGCCGTCCGACGCTTTGCAGCTTGAGGAGACTTTTGCTATGAAAGGTACATTAAGGAGAAGCTTGTCAGCAGGCTCGCAGCTAACGAGCGGGTCAACAATCCGTGCGCTAGTACGTGTTGCAACACTTAAGGAATGTGGAGTTCAGGCACCGACTTGGGGCAAGAGATCTGGGGATTGGAAATGGAGTGACTGCCCGCCTGTTTGCAGTCCGGGCAGCAGTCCGCCTGATGCCAATCACAGATCGAGCAGTCTCATAAAGCGCAGCGTACGAGCTCCGTATGCGGCACGAATACCTCCATACAGACCAGGAACAAGGGTCAATCGATCGCGCGACCATTGAAGCTGTAAAATACATGGGCTCCCTTCATCTCCAGGCGGCAACACGAGGATACAAAGCTGGATACGACCGCCGATCCCGGTTGATCCAGAAACCAGCCCGGTGGAGGTATGACCTTGGCATCCGCGCCGCGTTTCGCGTCAATCATATTCTCGGACGACAAACGACAGAGTCCGGCTGACATCGATTGCACCGCCGGCGTACCGGCGTATGGGAATATTGTACAGTATGTTTGCATCCGCTTGCACCTGTCCGGATGAGGTACAAAGCGAAATCTTTCGGCTTCACTGGTTGTTGAGCGAATGCATGCGAGCGATACAGCTGGGCAACGAGTTAAGATGATCCAAGGAGGACCCCTTCTCTCATATCAGCAGATTCCAGGCTTTGGGCACGTTCAGTCGAGTCGTCGGGCCCGATCAGTATCGGCCCTGGATGAAAGCTTCTCCGAAGCGGAGTGAGGCTAAGCGAGGGGGAAGGCGAGAGGATTGCTCGCTGGACACGACGTGCACTAGGCCGCTTTCGGACTGTGAATGGGATATGCCGTTATTCTCCCCTGAGATTGTCCCTGGATTGACTGGATCTCATGAACAATAAACCTTATCACAAACAACACCCACACCTTCCTGCTGCGCAGGCTGCTTCGCTTCACAGGTCTCTCCTACATACCCCTCTATCATAGTTGCTTAGCAGGCCTCCCCAATCGCGCAAAGGCGCATCTAGTCGACATCTCCCTATATAACAACCGCAATCTCGGTATACTGCCCTGTACTGCCTTTGTTGGGTGAAATTTCACCATTTCTCGGAAACCGTGTACAGGAACCGGCACTATCAAACGAGTACCGCCGGATCGAATATAACACGCCTCGTCCAAAGTTTCAGTCAACCTGGCGATTTTGTCTCGCAACCTCCATTCGACGGGCACCTCAAGGTTGCTCTGTGCACCCAGATCAGCGAGGGCGATTCCGTTCCTGGTGAGTAGATTGGTTCCATCATTACATCTACACGCGCAATTGCTCATCTCCCAGAACCCACAAAATGGCGGATAGACCACCTACAAGTGCTGGCCCCGGCGCATCGCGACCACGGAGCACCCGTCGCCCCCGTACAGGCGCCTCTCGTCCGGCTACATCACGCCCAGACACCTCGGCAAGCGGTATCACGGCGGACGAGCTGCCGGACCAGCAATTTTTTCCGGAGGATGATGGGTTTGACGAGGAGGAAGAGGATTATGAGGATGAGGAGCCAGAGGAGGAAGGCGTATTTGCGTTCGCGCGGCCTCAGACGGGCGCGGTACCCAGGGCAAACCTCAGCGGGTCAGAATACGGTACTTCTGCCCCAGGTACTGCCACGACGCACTTTACATCCAACCCACCTCTCACCGCCGATTCGCGCTTCACCGGAGAAGCATCGGGAGCGGGTCCAAGCAGCGTCAAGACCCCGGCGGACCTGTCAGCCGGTAACGTTGACGCGGGCGGCCGACTACCGGAGTTGAGGTACGACTATGAGACCATCTTTTCCGGCAAAAACAACCTCAACAATTCGGCGTTTGCCTTTTCGGTCTCGTCTCGAGGCTCGAGGGCGCCTTCTGCACCGGGCAAGCCAAGCATGTTTGATCGGATGAGGCGTCGGAACGGCAACACGGCTTCGACCCAAATGACGGGGTCGACGGGCATCAGCGGAACTACGGATGCGTCGCAGTCGCGCGAATCGATGCACTCGGACGAGGATGGTGCATCCACGGACGGCGGACAGCGACAGCCCAGGCGGATGCGGTCCGGCGCGCCACTCATTCCTTCGACGGCCGGCTCGGCCTTCTCCTCTTCGGACGGGGCGACCAGTCGGGGCTTCAGTCGTGGGTCGTACGGGATGACCGAGATGACGGGGGACATGACCATTCCGGATGGCAAAGTGACGTGGGGAGATGGGTCAGGAGGCGCCATGAAGGATATCAGCGAGCAGGGAGAGGATATACCAGTTTCTGCGTATGATCTGTCCGAGGAGGATAGCCCGTATCCGGAAGTCAGGGCGTCAGTAAGCAATTTGGACGATGTGGAAATGCCTTGTAAGTCAGAGATAAGGCTTCGCTGATGCCAGCCTTGACATTCCGGGCTTGGTTTTTAGGGCTACTCTTTGCGATTCTTGGCGCGGCCATCAACACGTTCTTCTACTTTCGAACACCGTCTCCATACATTGCGCCTCTCATCGTACAGTACGTCTCGAATATGACCACTGCTAATGGGCAGAGTGATCGCCTATCCTGCTGGCAAGATGGCTGCCTGGTGCCTACCTATCCGCGTATTCCACAATCCACGCTGGCTCGGCGGTGCGGCTTGGTCGTTCAATCCCGGTCCATTCAACATCAAGGAACACGCCATCATCACCATGATGTCCAGCGTGGCAGTCGGTCCCGCCTATGGCCTCTGGGTCGTCGTCTCCTCTGAGCTGTACTACATGCGCCCCTTCGGTATCGGCTTCAACATCCTCTTCCTCTTCACCACCCAGGTCACCGGTTTCGCCTTTGCGGGTCTATGTCGGCGGTTCGTCGTATGGCCGGCGAGCATGATCTGGCCAGGAGTGCTGGTCATCTCGACCAACTTGAACACGCTTCACGCCGAAGAGGAGGGTTTCCAGGGGTCGATGAGCAGGTTCAGGTTCTTGATGTACGCTGGAGCGGGGGCTTTCATGTGGTACTTTCTTCCAGGTGAGTATCTCGTGCGACAAACAGGGCAGAGCTGATTTCAGGCTACCTCTTTACCGCCCTCTCCTACTTTTCGTGGGTCTGCTGGATCGCACCTGCCAACCCAACCATCAACAACCTTTTCGGCGTCAACACGGGTCTCGGGATGGGCATCCTCACATTCGACTGGTCCCAAATCGCCTGGATCGGCTCGCCGCTGGTCATTCCCTGGTGGGCGATTGTCAATGTGGGGATTGGGTTCGTGCTGTGCTACTGGATCATCGTGCCTGTTCTCTACTTTACCAATGTAAGTTTTCCGCGACCTAACGAGACGTCGCTGACAAGCAGGTCTGGGAGTTTGCATACATGCCCATCAGCGCCATCCAAGTCATCGACCGCTTCAGCACACCCTTTAATGTTGGCAACATTATCAATTTCGACGACTTTACCCTCAACACCACCGCATATGCAGAGTACTCGCCACCGTACCTCTCGGCCGCATTCAGCATGACATTCATGCTGGCCTTTGCGCTCACGTCGGCCCTCGTCGTGCATACCGCCCTCCATCACGGTCCGCGTATGTACCGGACGATGATCAACGTCAAGACCGAGGCGGACGATATCCACGCCAAGCTCATGAAGCAATATCCCGAGGTACCGGACTGGTGGTTCCTCGTCCTTCTCGCGGTGTTTGGGATCGTCTTTGGAATCGTCGCGATCGAGGTGTACCATACGGGTCTACCAGTCTGGGGATACTTCTTGTCCATCCTCATCCCGGCCATCTATATCCTCCCCGCCGCCTTCATCTTTGCCATGACCAACCAGCTCGTCGCCATCAACCTCATCGCCGAGTTGATACCGGGGTATCTTTTCCCGGGGAAACCTATTCCGTGCATGGTGAGTCTAGCGAAAGGCTATGGCTGACAGCAGCTGTTCAAGTGCTTCTCGATGCAGACGGTCTCTGAGGCTGTCACATTCACTCAAAACATGAAGCTCGGTCATTACATGAAGGTTCCACCCCGGTCTACCTTTGTCGCCCAGACGACTGCCATGGTCGTCTCGTGCCTCGTCCAGATCGGTACCAAGAACGTCCTCTTTGCCGTCGTGCCCGACATGTGCGCCTCCAACCAGAAGGACCTCTTGACATGTAACAGCACCAAGGTATTCTTCACTAGCAGCATCATCTGGTAAGTCCCGTCTCTGTCAGCAAGACCTCGGCTGATATCCAGGGGTCTAATTGGGCCCGCTCGTCTCTTTTCCCGAGGCGCAATGTACGGTCCCCAAGTCTGGGCGGTACTCGTCGGCGCCGTCCTCCCTATCCCTCTCTGGTACTGGGTCCGCCGCCACCCCCGCTCCATCTTCCGCAATCTCAACCTCCCCGTCTTGTTCAATGGTCCCCTCGGTATCCCACCGGCAACAGGTATCAACTATGCCAGCTGGCTGGTCACGGGCTTTGTATTCCAGTTCTGGCTCAGGCGGCAGAGATTCGCATGGTGGTCCAAGGTGAGCTTTGTTATTGGCTGGGTTGCCCATGTGCGGTGTCAGAGCTGATATCACAGTACAACTATGTCCTCTCTGCTGCTCTCGACGTTGGGACTGCCCTCTCCGGATTATTCATCTTCCTCATCCTCCGCCTACCCAATCTCAATATCAATTGGTGGGGTACCGAAGTCCATATAGCCAGTGAGCCTGCCACCTCTTGTATGGCATGGGTCGATACTGACTCCCATCAGCTGGTGATTGGACTGGTATCCCGTATCTTACCGCGCCCGACGAGGGTTTCGGGCCAACGAGCTGGACGACCTGAGCCTGTTCCCGAGTGCGTGTGTATTCTGTAGTATCTCCCCGTTTGGGGTTCGTTGTATAGGCAAGGATTTTGCGGGATCTTGGGGTGTAGATTATCACTTTGTTAATATTAGACAATGCCAGTTCAGTCATTTGGGTTCGCACGAGTCTCGACCGCAGACAATTACAGCTCCGAGTAGGTAAGACAGTCGCTAGAGAACTCTCTGGTGCTGCCCCTCTCTTTTGCCTCCTTATCTCTCCATGAAGTAGGGTATGGATGCGAGACTAGGTTCGCACTACTTCCCAGCCATCTTGTCGGTATCAGGTGGGAGGTGAAGGGGACGCGAACTGTAGATGCGTGGCGAAGCTGTGGCGAAGTGCCATCTGAACCTTGCATGGGCTGTCTCGCTCCCCAGCCAATCGACCAGCTTTGATCGGAGTCGGCAAAATCGGCAGCAAACTGCCAAGGGGGAAAGCTCGTCCAGGTTCGACCCGTGCCTACCCCCTTTCCGCTTACCGGTCGTGCTTGCCACACCGAAAATGCGCGGGCTCTTGGAATGCGCGTGATGCTCGTCAGTGATAAGAGCCACCACCACTGAGGCTCACTGGGGCCACCGACGTCACGGCGATCGTCATGGTGTTGGATAGCGACGCTCGTGACGTGCCTGCCGCCGGTATGTGCGCCACGGATCTGCGTTCCGCACTGCGCAACGGTATGCAGAGCCAGCCAAAGCCCCCTACGTCAACGTTCGTCAGCGTATCGCGCATCAGTGCCTAATAGTGCTCAAGTCATGAGATCTCCGGATCTCAAGCTCTATGTTCGTTGAGGGGCGTCAGATACTTGGGTGATGCAGTGGCGACGGGCGATGCGTCAGTGGCTCTGCTCGCGGGCAACGCATCGATCGTATGCACTGCGCAGCAGCGCCTGCAGCGGACCGGCGGAGGGTTCTCGGCGTGACTTTGAACGTACCGCAAGATCCACATGAGGCGCGCTTTTGACTTTATCCTTGTTCTTTAGAGACGGCTCGATCAGTGGCGGACGCCACTGTGCCTGAGCGACGCCGGCGGAAAGTGGCGGCAGCCTCCGAGTTGTGCCTGAAGCTTGATGTATGCGATCAGTCTGCTAGACTTTCAGCTGTCTGTTGCTGGCAGACACTCCCAGGCGCTTGACTGCTGCAGAGAGACCATCTACATGCGACTTGGCTGCTTCACCACTGAACAGCGTGTGAAACAGATGCTGAAACGTCTCAGCTGGAAGTCAAAGTTTCGGAATACGGCCGAGACTCCTAAATTGCCGCATGCGTCACTCTCAAGCGCGTCAGGGGGCGGAGGCAAAAGGGTAAATAAGCAATTGTGTTGAGTGTGCTGCTGACTAATTAGGTTCACGCTAAGGCAAGAGAAGCAAATTTGGCCTGCACTCATGCTCATCTCGGTCAATCTCGGCGCCCAGCGCTCCACAGAAATCAAAGGAAGGCGGTCCCCGTCCCCGTCACAGGGTGGGGGAGCAAGGGAAGAGGAGCTCCGAGTGCCTTCTGACTAGCGCTAAACTCTAACCCTACGCCCCCCCGCACAACCCGCATGGACGCGTCCCGGTGCAGTCACCTCCTCCTCGAGCTTCCCTTGCTCAGCACAGCAGAGAGGAGGCCTGGCATGCAGAGCCCCAACGCAGTTGTCCGGCTACGGGGCCGGAGAGAGGGTCATGTCAAGCGCAGAACGGTGGCTGCTTCAGTTACCAGCCCCGTTGCACCCTGTGCCGCACGCCCCCACAGCCTGAAACAACGGCTTGGCTCGCACAATTCCTTTCTCCCCCGCTCGCATCTCATCTCATCTCAGCAGCATCACCTTGTTCCTGTACGCCACTTATTACATCGCTTCAAGGCACGACATCGCATTGGATCACCGAGCCTCGTTGTTGTCTATAGTTCATCGTCATTCCTCTGGTTGCACCCCGTAATTATCCTTCTGTGCCTATCGGGATCGTCCAAGCCACCAGGCACCATCTCGGCGCTACTGCAACCTTGTTACTTGCCCGAGCTCCGTCCACCTTTCCTCCTCGCGACGTATATAACCCAGCCCATTCCCCCTTCCCATTCCCTTGTCGATCTCACACTAGTCTCACTCCCACCACTATCCAACCAGTCCAAGCCTTCACTTACCCCATCCATCCTCCACCCACCCTCTCCAACCCTCCACATACCACCACCACCCACCCACACCTCACTACCACAATGAAGTTCTTCGCCCTCTTCGCTCTTGCCGGTCTCGCCATCGCCGCCCCCGCTCCCCAGCGCCCGGGCCAGGCCATCTCCTCCTCTTCGGCCGCTGCCTCGGCTGCCCCGTCCCAGGCTTGCTACAACCGTGCCTGTAAGTCTTCTTCTCTCCTTCTCGCGTCAGCCCATCTGGACTCATGCTGACATACAGGCGGTGGTAACTACCCGTGGAAGAAGGACGTCGTCGAGCGTGCCCCCGAGCCCGTCGTCGAGGCCATCGTCGAGCGTGCTCCCGAACCCGTCGTCGAGGTCCTCGAGGCTCGTCAGCGCCCTGGCCAGGCCATCTCCTCCTCCTCCGCCGCCGCCTCCGCCGCCCCCAGCCAGGCTTGCTACAACCGTGCCTGCGGTGGAAACTACCCCTGGTAGATGCTAGACTCGGATAGACTTCTCCTTTTGTACATGGCCCTCTAAACAACTACACCCTTTTCATATTCTTTTGGTTCATAATCCTTTCATGTCGGGAGGGGACGCGGGGGGTACGATCTTAGTATGATTTTATATGCATCTCACGGTCTTCATGCTGTCTGCAGTCGCGTCTCTTTGCTTCTTTCTTTGCGCACAGAGAACGCATCTAGAGCTCCCTTTGGCTCAACGTCTGCGCCTTTGTTCTGCGCCACCGTCAGCGCGATCGAGCAGAACAACACAGCTTGAGTCTCAATCTAATCAGCAGACTCGGACTGGGCGGGAAGTATGAGACCAAGTGAGACGCGATCTGCGAGTAACACGAATATGACGACTGTGTCAAATCGATGAAACACACCACATCCCGAAATCACCTCCCGATGCAATGCTTTCTCCATCAAACACGGGATGGACCAGGACCGCTATCCATCTACAACCTGATACACCTACTTATTGCCACAACCAGGCTGCATCCCCCACTCTCATGAAACATCCGAGCATCCCCCATTCGACCCCGCACTTCAGTGAGACATCTTCCTCTTCCGGCGCATTACCGATTATTCGGATCCTAGGAACTCGAACGCATTGCCGAGATTGAAAGGCCAGCCGGCAAAGAGGTCTTCCTCGCCCTGGAGCATCTCGCCCGGGTACTGCACCTGCCCGGAGGCATTACCGTTCGCGCTGGGATCTCCGCCAAGCTGCTCGGAGGTATGCCCGGTGGCGGCGCTGGCGAGGGTAGCGAGGAGAACCGGGTCGATGGGTGGACCAGCGTATGGAGCGTTATGTGCAGGCTGGAGTGCATCAAAGTCGATGGAGGAGAGGTCGAAGCCTGCAGTGGAGTTGGGATGGAATGAGGTGTCGGGATGGAAAGAGGTGGATGCCGTAGCCGAGGCCGATGCCGGCGGTAATGGTGTTGTCGTACTCCTTGTCGCACTCTCCCCTTGCCGCTCCGACATTCCTCGCCGCCCCGCTTCCCCACGTTTCGCGCCCCTTCCGTCCCCGCCAGGTCGCCCAGCCTCCTCCGCCCTACTGCCTGTCCGCCGCAGTGCATGGACGACGCCTCTCCCCTCTCTTTCCTTGGCAGCTTCCTCCATCACCCGGTCGATCCGCTCGATGTGCGCTCGGAGCCGATCCGCTATGCCAGCCGTACGCGACAGCACCGACTCGAGGCCCGACAGCATCTCGGCCATGGATAAGAGGCAGTTCCGGACCTGGAGATAGGCCCACTGGTTGAGGGTACGAGATCGAGGTTCTTGGGAGAGGGGGATGAGGAGGTGGCCTATTCCAGCTAGGTGGTGCAGCTGTCTATCAACTGAGATTCTCGGGTGTGTTCAGCGAGACTCACAATAGGAGCGCTGCACGCGTAGATGTAGGCTGTAGGAACGTTGGATATGGCATCAAGGAGGTCTCCGGCGATACCGCAGCGTTGACTGATGCTGTTTTCTCCACTACCCGCAACAACCATTTTGAGCGTTTGCAGGGTGATGATGATGTTCGTGGCTATCTCATCAGCTAATCCCAGCTCATCAGAAGGTGACTTACACTGGAAGCCTAGCCTATTCCTGTTGTCATCGTCTCCCAGCGGCGCCGCCACCCTCAACTCCTCTGGCAACTCGGCGTACATCTTCCTGACCAAATCCAGTATCTCCGTCTGCGCCGGCCCCACTCCCCTCTCATACAATGCCGATACAGGTCCGCCTTGTCCCCGCATGCCCGTCCCCCCATCTTCATCCGGACCGACCGCCGCCCCGCCAGATCCATTACGCCGTATCCGTACCCGCTCGATTGCGTGCTCGAGGATGCGATAGAGATCAGAGACAAAATTCCAGCCGTGGACCCACGACACGACTCCGCCTGGTCTGTTGCTGCTGGACTGAGCGGCAGAAGGGGGTAGGCGGACGGTGTCGACCGTGACGTCGTCATCCGAGATGATTTCAGCAGGGTAGAGGACGGTCGTTTCGGATTCGCGATGCCGGACAGTCGCGCCCCAGGTGCAAGAATTGTACACGTCCAGTTGGTAGGTCGCCCAGAACTGATCGTCAGCGCAGATCATCACCTGGGAATCGGGAAACTTACCAGTCTTCTCCGCTCCTGCACTTCGATCATACTCAATCCCGCAGGCCACCGACTCTCAAGATGAAACCCGTCCATCGCACTTAGCGTGCAGTAGTCCCCCAGGTGCCGCTGCAGACCCCTCGTATCCCCGTACTGAATGCACAGCAAGGCCATGTTGCTCTTGGCACGCTTGTACTCGAACTCTGTCGCCGCGCCCAGGTCGGTAGGGAATGCGTCTTGTGCCTGAAGATCAGCTTGTAGTCTAGATGGGAAGCGACTTGACTTACCGCTTGGTTGAAGACCTCCGAAGGCACACTCGTCATGTATTTTGTGATCGGATGGGAGGGCAGACTAGCGCCATCTCGTATTCTAGCGGCCGTGAGAGCGCACAGGGACATGAGGTCCACGAAGAACGGGCGAGAGTGGACGTAGTCTGCGACTTGGACGCGATCGATGAGCGTCGGGAGATGATAGTACGCTTGTCTAGGACATCAGATCGTCTCCTGACACATTCAGCAACGAAGACGCGTACATTGGATAGATGGCGGCCGCGTAGAACGCGATGAGCTCCTCGATGACATGGTGCGGCGCGACCGTTTGGTAGGCCCAATCTCGGCCGGCGTGGCCATGATCGGCTCCCTGAGGTAGCGGAGTCCGGCGATGTGGTTCTATATTCTTTGGAGGAGGCTAGAGATGAGCTCTGATCATACAGCAGACCTACACCTCGGCGCTTGACAGGTCGGTCGTAAGTACAGTTCGCACCGTAGGTCGCGCATGGTCCACAGGCTTCTGGGACTGTACCAGCGGAACACTGGACATCAGCTGTGTTCCGTGGTAGACTATCGTCCTGCTGACCTTGATACCGCTTCGGTGACACCTATCGCACGCTCTCTGCCTCGTCAGCGACGTTGGTAGACGCGAAGGGATGAACAAACCGTCTTCCGCCGTCTTTTTGGCGAGCTAGACCCTTCGTTGTTGTCTGATTCTACGACGGCTGCTAGAGGCGGCTGCGATGCTCCAGCCTCAGCTAGCGTCTGAGCTTCCATGTCAAAAGTGTATATATGGGATAGATGGAGCAAAGCGATGAGTGTTGTTGTGAGCTCGGTAAGGCCAAAGGGGACAAGGAGATTCATCTCAACTCCATTTCTGTTGACGAGGAGGATTTACAAAGCGACCTCTCTATGCTTCTCACTCCACTATACACAGTGCCATCATGTCGTGCGGGAACGGTCCAGGCAATACAGCTGAAGAGGGCGAGGTCCTTATGCCTAGTGAGCCTTCTTCAAGCGCTCACATCGCTCTAGGGGAGCTGACCAAGCAGAACGGCGGATTCTACCCCGGACCGATCCAAAATCTTGCTTTCGATGCCATACCGCCCGAGGCGCCTTCATCCTCCGTTCTCAGCCCCACTGCAAAGACTGCTTCTTCCCTTCGGTCCAACTGCGCTTCACACGCAGAATCTATCAACCCCTCAGACCACCCACAGTCCGGAAGAATGTCACCCGCCCGCCGATCCAAGACGGTCAGGTCCTCGTGGCGCTCTCCGGAGGCGCGGGGTCTATGGCGATGCTGGACCAGATGACGGACCTGGGACTGATAGGAAGTGGGGATGGAGCTCGGGCGGATAAGACAAAGGGGGAAAAGGAAGTGGTATGGGAGAGTGGGACAGTGGTTTATGTGGAGTTTGCCTGGGTGACGGGGATGAGCGCCAGGATGGAGGAGATGGAGGAGGTGGCGAAGAGCCAGGGATTGGGATTTGTGGGTGTCAGGGCGGAGGATGTGTATGATGAGGGGCTGGAGAGGCGGTTGCGGGGAAAATGTGGGCAAGGTCAATCGAGCGGTCTTCATGGTATGTTCAGTTTGCCTTGACCACCTCTGCCTTTCATCCTATGACTTGGACCGGCTTGGCCCATCAGGGCCTTAAGTCTCTGTGAGATACTCACACATATCGCCAGTGGCATGTCATCCCGACTCGAGCTGACTTCTCAGGGTCATCGTCTAGCTCGAACACGTCCCAGGACAACCTCACCCGGCTCCGCACCCTTCTCTCGTCCCTACCGCCCACCTCCCGGCCCTCTCTCCTCCAGCTCATACTCGATCACCTCCTCACCCTCGTCGCCCACTCTCTGCCAAATGTCTCTCAGCTCCTACTCGGAGAGACGAGCACCCGCGAAGCCCAGCGCGTCATCTCCGCCACCGCTTCCGGCAGAGGATGGGCCCTCCCGCTCGAGCTCGCCAATACACTCTCCCTCCGCCCTTCGTCCACCGTAGACCCCTCACCCATCATCCGCCTCAAGCCAATGAAGGATATCAGTCTGAAAGAGGCGGCGGTCTACTGTCACCTTCGGAGACTACCTACCGTCAATCAGCGTCGATGGGTAGATGGCCGCTCGTCCGGCGGGAGAGGGAAGGGCAGTACGAGTTTGGAGATGCTTACCGAGCGTAAGTCCGCCTTTTCCCTGCAGATCATGAGCTGACTATATCAGAGTTCATCTTGGGCCTCAGCGTAACTCATCCATCCACCGTATCGACCATCAACAAGACGGGCGACAAGCTCGTATTCTCTGGGAACGCCCAATCCGCAGAGCTGTGTCCATTGTGTCAGATGTGAGTCTGAGCTCTACGTCCAGGTATAAGTATATGGCTGATCGTCAGGCCGGCTGAACCTTCCGCTCAGGCCTGGAAGTCACGGACCGCACTCACCTCGCTGCCGGACAAGACGGAACCCATACATCGAGCCGAGCCTGTCGTACCAGAGCAGCAAGACTCGACGCTTGAGCCACTGCTCTGCTATGCCTGCCTGACGACCTTGACGCCACACACCCATACAGCCAAGAAGCCACCAGCAGAGGACGGGGAGACAGAGGCCGAGCTGCCATTATGGGTTGAGCAGCGGGCGCGGCATAGACGAGTGGGGCCAGAGGAGATGCGGAAGGACATCCAGGAGTTCTTGCTGTGATGTCTGCGTTGACATATGTATCTGCTGCTCTTCCGATATCGAACAGCGCTGGGGAGCATGAAAGAGTCTGATTGACATGAAGGCATTATACTACAATGACTATAAAGATGTAGGCCGGTATGAATATCTGTGAGGAGGCTCGCGTGGAGTTAATGAGAACTATGACTATAAATGTTGGGATGTACGAGTAGATCTAATGGTTCAACCCAGTCCGATGGCGCATCCGGCATCTATCGTTTGACGCAAGCATTGTCGCGCAGTATGTAACCTTTCTCACACGTTTGGACTATAGATATCAGCTTGGTCCCATCATCTGCAGTTCGAAGCAGATAACTCACTTTGACACCGCCCTTCCAAGCACATCACGCCGTCGACATTGAGCAGATCCGCACAGTCGGGTCCATCGCACGAGCCACACCGGTTGAGATTGGTAGAGAGGTCAGGATAGCACTGATGATCAGCGATACTCTTGCAAGGGAGGAGCGGCAAGCTCACCCTGTACTGTATAGACATCCTGTTGTTGACGCCGATGAAACGGCACAGCTCCTCATCCGCCTTACACCTTGGCTTGATACTCCGACGCCTTGAGCCGACCTTGGAGAGTCAGCTCGATCTGAAAGAAAAGCGAAGAAGACTCACGGTGCTAGGCATAGGCTCGGTAGAGTCAATGATGAAGTTGCGCTGGTTGGACCGCTTGGCAACCGGCCCAGAAAGGCTTTCCGCGGTACCGTCCGGCGTTCCAGTGACGATGAGGGCGTAGGCACCATTCTCATAGACCGAGGGCGGTACCTTGAAGTAGCCCTGTGCGTCCGACGAGACAGTGACAGTCGGCCGACCGGTGATTTCGATGGTGGCAAAGCGGCATTGACCCGTGTTGCCGCCCATAGGAGGACGCCGGTTGTAGATGTAGACCGGGTCGTACTCGTTGTAGTTTGGCTGCCAGGTCTGGCCGAGGGGTTCGAGGATGATGGGGACGTCGCACGTGACCGTGACCTCGACGGTGTTGCTCCGGAGGAGGCCCGCCGTATCCGAGGTGTGAAGGAGGTAGTAGTGCAGGACGCCATACTGAGGATGAAGGACCGGGACGTTGAACGCGCCGGCGCCGTCAAGACCAATGACGGCGACCTCCCCGGTCTCTTCCGTCATGAGACGGACAAGACCGTCGTCGCAGAGGGTGCCGGTGGCGGTGTATCCAGCGATGGTAGAGCGACGGAAGTCGGATCGGACGCCGGGGCCGGTGAGGGTGGGAGCGTAGCACTGAGGGTCAGCAAATGGTTACCAGCGCGAGGGGAAGCGCGGCTCACCTCATCTCGTGAGCCAGACTGCGTGGAAGACACCACAAAGTTCCTCGGCCGCGATGAGGCCGAGTTTGAACCAGACTCGTCCGACGAGGCGGTAGCGACCAAGGTGTAACGGCCGTCCGCGAGCGCCTGGGAGCGGATCTCGTAAAATCCTTGCTCGTTGGTCCTGGCGACGATGGGGTCGACCGACGCCAATGTCAAGGTGACGTACGGGCAGTCGGTCGACCCGGAGAAAGTTGGCCGGTTGTCGTAGATGGGGACGTCCGCGTCGTCATCCTAGTCGGGGTCGTTGACGTTGTTGCTAGGCCGTTGGATGATGGGCGTTTGGCAGACCACCGTTACCTCGACTGGACCGCTGGGGCGGGAGTCCGTGGTATCCTCCCGCAGAAGAAGATAGTATATCTGTGGTCCCCAGGGTTGGTGTGAGAGGTCCACGCTGAAGGTGCCATCTGCGTTGACCGAAGACAGAAAGATCTCGCCAGATCCCGATCGCATGATCCGCACCAATCCCTCGTCACACCCGTTGTCCCGGCTGACCACCCCGGACAGGGTGAAGTCGGCTGTGGTGACCAGGCCACGGAGAGGAGAAGTGATGTAAGGGGCGACGCATTGGGCGTAGGCGGTGGAGGAGAGGAGGAGGAAGGTGAGGGCGAGCCAGCGAGTGAGGGAGGGCATTCTGAGGGTGGAAGAGGGGCGAGTGGGATCGTGAGGTGTGGGCGGGATTGAAGGGTTAGCATAGTCAGCTCATCGACCCGTCTCCCCATATATCAGTTTTCACCCTTTCAGCAACCTGCTCATGACGGCTGGAAAATATTGGACGATCCATGATGAAACGTCCGCCGAAGGTCCGTGTAGTGTCTCGGCGCGAGTGCTCGGCGCCGTCAGTGTCCTCGTCAAGGAGAAGTGCCTGATCTGCCCGCCCATGCCTAACCTCCGAGCCTGGGTGGGGCGCCATATGTACAATAGGACCCAAAGATGAGGAGAGATGGGCGAAGGAGAAGGTGAAACAGAAGTGAGGGAAAGTGGAGGTGAAGGGATGCAGAATTTAGCCTCATCCGGCGCCGGATGTGCATCCGGGTGAAACATTCCGCGGGGGACGCGGAGGTGTGCCCTTACCAGACTTTTGGGCTAAGCTTTCCTCAGCACACAGAGAGCCTCGGGAGCCAGGCACGATATGCGGCAGAGGGACGGCTTGTGTGGGGTCCTATCCCGCTGCCGAGGAGCAGGAAAATGACAAAGTAGATGTGACAAGTAGTTTGCAGATCGTCATCCAGCTGCCACGCTACCTTACGCTACGTCATCATACCCACACACCTCCCCACAGCAAAGTGTTGTTCCACGTCTAGGCCTTCTGCCAGGTTAGCTTTCGGTCTCCGCTCGCTACGGGAGTCAACTCACATGTCCTTCAAACTCGTAATCGATCCCCTTCTCCTGGATCTTCTTCTTCCGGCTCTCCTGCTTCTTCAGAACGTTCTGGTTTGACTTGTCCTTCTGCTCCTGTGTACGAGGCTGAGTTTATCAGCTAGGCTACCGAATAAGCCAAAGACAGCTTGACTCACCTTGTCTTGCCGAGCCTTCTCTAGCCGGGCACGGGGAATGACGCGGAACTTCTTGTTGGCTCCGGCCCAAAGCTCGGGGTGGATATCGTCCGCGGGAAGAACCTGCTATCAGCGATGACCAAGTCAGGACTCACGTGGCACTTGAGGAGATGTCCCATGAGCAGGTAGTTGTTCATCGTCTCGGCGACGATTTGAGCGACAGAGCCGGAAGACATTTCAATGTAGGCGTAGTGCTTGGACGCGCCGGTCTGATGTCAGCTTGCTCAATCCAGAAACATACCTGACGGTTCCGAGCCAATCTCAAGCGGGAGACCTCGCCGAATTGACCAAAGTACTCCTTCATCTCGTCCTCGTAGAAACCGTGCGGTATTCTGCCGAGGTAGAGGGTGCCCTTGGCATCGTCCTGATATCAGTCCTGCTTGCAACAATTACTCACCTTCTTCTTGTTGGCCTTCTTGAGCCTGGCAGCGACGCTCTTGTCGTCCTTGGCTACCATCGGGAGACCCTTCATGTCAATCTTCCTCCCTGCCTCGCGAACCGCCACGTCTTCGCCATCTGATTCGTCGTCGGACGAGTCAGCCTCTCCGTCCGAGGAAGAGTAGCCGTGCGCCTCCTCATCATCCGAAGGCATCTCCTCATCCTCCTGGGCAGCCTCGACCGCAGCTGCGGCAGCAGCTTTCGCGATCTTGGTCCCCTTCTTGGCAGCCGCAGTGGTCGCGCCGACGGCAGCAGCGACGACCTCCTTGCCCTTGGTGACGACGGGCTCGACAGCCTCGACGGTGGCGTCAAGAGCGGATTGGGCGGTCTCGGCGGCGGCTTCGAGGTTGGATTGAGCGGCCTCGGCGGTCTCCTTGACCTTTTTTTGGGCGGGTTCGGTGGCTTTGGCGGCGTCCTTGGCTTTCCGCTTGCCAGTCTCCTTGGTCGACTCGGCCACCTCCGCCGCCTTCTTGCCCTTCTTGACCACTTCCTCCTTGGCCCCGGCGGCAGCCTTCTTGCCCTTCTTGGTGACCTCCTCCGCGGTCGACTCGACCGCCTTGGACGCCTGCTTCCCCTTCTTGACAGCGACCTCCTTGGTCTCGTCCGCCTTCTTGGCAGCCTCCTTGCTCTTCTTCCCTGCTACCTCCTTGACCTCGTCGACAGTCTCGCCAGCTGCCTGGGACGCCTTCTTGCCCTTCTTGGTGGCGGTCTCCTTGACCTCCTCGACGGTATCCTCTGCTTCCTTTACCGCCTTCTTGCCCTTCTTGGTAGCAGTCTCTTTGACCTCCTCAGCCGCATCACCGGCGTCCTTTGCAGCCTTCTTCCCCTTCTTCGCTGCGGTCTCCTTCACCTCCCCAACGGCATCCCCTGCGTCCTTTGCCGCCTTTTTGCCCTTCTTTGTGGCAGTGTCCTTGACTTCCTCCGCCTTATCCCCAGCAGCTTCAGTAGCCTTCTTCCCCTTCTTCGTCGCCGTCTCCTTGACCTCCTCCGCCTTGTCCTCGGCGGCCGCAGATGCCTTCTTCCCCTTCTTTGTCGCCGTCTCCTTCACCTCCTCCGCCTTATCCCCCGCGGCCTTCTTCCCCTTCTTCGCAGCACCCTTCACTTCCTCCGTTTTCTCATCAGCCGCCTCGACTCCCTTCTTGGCCTTCTTCTTGGCTGGCTCCGCGACCTCCTTGCCCTTGCCCTTGACTCCCTCGACATCCGCCGTCAAACCGCTGGCCGCGCCAAAGCTTTCGATGGCGCCCTCGACAGCATGTCCGACGGTCTCGGCGATAGCGGTGACCGAGCCGAGCACAGTCTTCCCGGTGGAAGTAAACATGTCCTCGGCCTGCTTGCGCTTTTTCGGGTTGGTAACGACCGCTTCCGCCTCTTCGGCAACTTTGCCGGCCTTCTTGCCAGCTTTGGAAGCGACCTCCTTGGCGCCGTCCTGTGCGTCCTTGGCCGCCTTCTTCCCCTTCTTGGTGGCCACCTCGGCGACCTCCTCTACCTTCTCCGCAGCCGCGTCCTTGGCCTCCTTTGCGGCCTTCTTGCCCTTCTTGACGGGCAGACCGAGCCCATCCTCCAACGCGGTCCCGAGCGACGCGGGTGTCTTCTCCCCGTCGTCGAGAACGATATCGCCCGCGAGGTCGACAGCGGCAGCAATGTCCGCGACAAAGTCGGACGCGGCAGCGGCAGCGGACTGGAGCGTGGACGTGATGCTCGACCCGGCCGCGGCGGGCTTGGCGGAGGAAGATGCCTTTTTGGAGGCAGGGGCAGAAGCGGTCTTCTTGCCTGCTTTGGTGCTTGATTTGGGTGCCATGATGTTAGGGATGGGTGAGTAAGTATAGATAAAGAGCAAACGAGCAAGGTTGTTGTCGAAATTCGCTCCAGCAGCGTGATGACGCAAATTGAAAAATCAACCTCGATTGGGTAATTCGTCAATGTGGCGATTCGCCACCCATGTCTCGCTTTTGCCACCTCCGCGAGAGGTGGCTTGCACCTCGTGTTGGACATCTGACAGCAGAGGAGGGTCTGTTCTGGAGCCAGCGAGTACCAGTGTGGCTGAGTCATGGCTATGACAGCCGCCGAGGCCCCAGCTGCTCATCTGCTCATCAGTCGTACGCCCGATCTGGGCTTATCAAGCTGATTCGACAATGCTGCCAGTCAGCGCGATCTCCCTGCTCCCGGCGAAGACCACGTCTTGAACCATCGTTCATCAAGCTGTTCTTAGGAAGCGCCCGCCCCTTCACCGAAGCTGTATGAATCGAGTCCATAGCCGCCCCAGAATGTTCCACCTCCTTCTGACACCAATTTGATCAGCGGAAGCAAACTTCCCGACGCACACGCCAGCGTTTGTATTAGTAATCGGGCTTATCCGAGACCCCGTCCTAATCAGTTTCCCCGCAATCGGCGGGCCATGCACAGCTGCTCGATAAGCACGACGGACTCGCTCACCGCCTTGTATAAGGTAGCCCATCTATCTTCCTTTCATACTTCAACTTTACACAACACACACTTCACACAGCTTATACCGCCTCCATCTCGCATCGCTTCAGTCTCAGGGGTACACCGCCTCGTTCACATAGAACATAGAAATAGAGCACCTCGATACATCGACACACCTCCTAGTCCCGTTACTTCACTTGCCACCCACATCAGCGACTATACCCATCATGTGAGTCCACACCCTCCTTATTCCTCCGTCCTGCATGAGCATCGCAGGTGTGCGCAGAGCATATCTCCGTCTGAGAGCCTGTTGCGCAAGCATCGCCCACCTCCCTCCTTTGCCCACCCAATAGCGCACACGACTGACTCCGCAGGCCCGCCAAGAAACGCTGCGCCTACCGTGTCGTCTTCAACATCCCCGTTCCCTCCTCCCCCATCTCCGATGCCAACGGCGACGCCATCAAGCCCGAGATGACCGCCAATCCCACCCAGTGCCCCTCGGCAGCGCTGCGGGTCGCCGGGGACTGCCCCCATTGTACCAAGGTGTTTTGCTCTGCCCACCGCACGCCCGAAGCACATCACTGGTGAGTTTGCACTAGACCAAGATGAAACGCCGAGTGTCTCACTGATGTCTCAGTACGGGGATGCAGGCGTGCCGGGATGCGGCGTTCCAGGCCAACAAGGAGCGGCTGGAGAGGGAACGAACATCCACCACCAAGATTGCTCAGGCATAGCATCGGCACCAGGTCTATGGACAGTGGAAGGTGGCACACCAGGTCTATGGACAGTGGAAGGTGGCAGTCTGTATATAAGAAGAAGCTTCGTTGTATGATGTGATCCCCCATGTATCCGCTACCGATATACCAAGCGCCGAGCTATTCCAAGCGGTGCGTGCCTGACGTCAGTGGTGGTCACGGCAGAGTCATCCTGATCTGCTCTCCTCTCAAACGTTTCGTCGTCCTTTTGCATCGACATCTACCATGTCTGTCCCGTATCAACCCAGGCAGCGCAAGGCGCCGTCCAAGCCCCTCCCTCCTCCCCCTATCGACACCGAAAATGTCGAGGCGGTCCAGCATCTCGAGGCGGACCAAAATTATGCCTCGCCGCCGCCCCCTCCAATACCCACCGGCAAAGCACCGCAGCATCTCCACCCCCACGTCTCGTCCATTCCCACTGCTATACCCGACACCCTCACCCCTCTGCGCGCACACTACCTCAAGAAGAGCCTGGTGAACATCCAAGTCGCGCATGAGCTCAAGCTCATTACCGACCCAGTCCTAGGCGCGAATGCCTTGGGTCTGCTCGGCGATCCGTTCGTCCTCCCGGATGCGGCGCGCAAGGAGGCTCTCGCGCGAGTCGCAGAGTCTGGAGGAGGTGTAGGGAGTGACCTCCCCTTCATCCGATTCCTCTTCCACCAATTCGTCCTCCCCTTCCCGTTCCTTGCGTCCGCTCCACCCACATTCTGGTCCGCCAAGGTCCAGCCCTTCGTTTCGTCGTTCTTATCAACGACCGGTGTTGCCGCCCATGCGACGGTCTCACCCGAGGACCAGGCGATGATGCGGGAGATGATGAGTGCGGAGGAGAGGCATGAGCAGGAAGAGCGAGACAAGCTGTGGACCAAGATGGAGAAGCACTCGGCGTTGATGGTCGGCGTGGGAGTCAAGGTGGTAGGCGGGGAAGAGGTCGTACGGATAGGTCAGCAGGACCTGCGCCGTCTGGAAGAGCAGCAAGAGATTAGGCGGAAGCGATGGATGGAGCAGAGGCAAAAGGAGCTGGATATGGGCGGCGGGATCTCATTTGACGTGAATGTCGTCGGTGTGCGAACGGTCATCGAGAAGGGGCGAGTCAGGAGCAAGAGCCACGATGTGAGTAAGAGGAAGGCTGGGCTGATGGTAGGAATTCCTAGTCCGGACTCGGAGAACAGGCGCAAACGATGTCCACGTCGCCAGGCGTTACGGCGACTTTAAGCGCTTGGCCGATGAAGTGAGTTCGCCCAAAGCTTTGCTGATATAGCTTCGACTCGCGTTCCCCGACTACCCCCTTCCCTCGCCCCCTGTCAAAGATAAGTCGATCCAAGCGGCCGCGGTCCAGCCGGCGCAATACTCCTACTACAACCCATTGAGAATGTACTACGGCTCCAACCCCTCCACCCCATCCACGTCTTCCACATTCGAGGCTGAGGCTCCACCAGCCACACCCCTCAGCCGGGAGAAGAACCGCCTCACCCTTCGTGCATACCTCCAGAACCTCCTCTCCTTCCCATTCGTCATCAACTCGCCTATCGTCCGGTCTTTCCTCCTCTCCTCGCCTACTAGCCTCACTTCAGCGGAAGTAGCGGACAATCAGCGCCGCCTCGACGCCGATGCGGTCAGAGAAGAAGGGCGTAAGCGATTCAGGGAGGAGGCGGAGAAACGGATCGAGGCGCTAAGGGAGGGACTGAATCAGTTCAAGGGGGATGTACTGAGTACCGAGGGAGGATTGAAGAAGGTGTTTGAGGTGGTCAGGCGAGTAGAGCGGGTGGAGGATCTGCCACGAGCAGAAGCGAGCGTGGTGGAATGGGGACGGATCTCGTGAGTTGACACACAGACCACGCTGATAGACTCGCTGCGACCATCTTCCAGCTCTTTGTCGCGAGCGACACGGCCAGTGATCAGATATACGCCCTCAAGCGGATCCACGGGCTCATGCCTTACTTTGTCCTCAAGGGGATATTGAAAATTAGTAATCCCATGGCGATGATCCGAGGTGTACTGGATCTCTTCCTCGCTAGGCCGTTCGGCGGACAGTCACTCCTACAAAGGTGAGCATTGGTCTGACACTGCTGATACCAGAATGTTCTCGGCGAACCTTACAGACGACGTCCGAGCCATCTCCGAGGACATTGTCGCTGTCTCTGACAAGATTGACGATCCTGTGCTCTGCCAAAAGATCGAGCAGTACGCGATGGCCCCATTCGAGATACAGGAGATGTACCGGAAAGATGCAGGTAGGTACCGGTCCAGGCTGAGCTGATTTCAGCAACGGAAAAGCTCGACCTGCTCGTGGTGATCTTGCGCGCACCTGATCCGCCCACACTCTCCAAGCCGCAATTTCAGCGTGTCTTCAAGGCCGCTCG
This sequence comes from Dioszegia hungarica, assembly GCF_025882075.1. NCBI lineage: Eukaryota > Fungi > Basidiomycota > Tremellomycetes > Tremellales > Bulleribasidiaceae > Dioszegia > Dioszegia hungarica. The sequence goes on from NW_026515772.1 coordinate 334,388, forward strand.
GTCTTATCGCGCATACAAGCGAGCACAGGAGGATCTGGAAGATTCAGACGACGATCTTGGACCGGAGGATGAGGATGCGTGGTTGTTTGAAGATCTCAATACGCTCTTGAGGCTCTGGGGGCGTAAACGGGAAAAGGAGCAGCTCTTGGCTCTGATCTTTGAAGTGAGTGATGCAGCGGACGGAGCTGAGGCAGGGCGTTACAGCGGAACTTCTCAAGGATATCATCACCATCTTCTACTCGCCTCTCGCGCAGGTGTACAAGGCGGCCAGTATCGCCGATTCCCTAGGCGACCTGCAGAATTTCCTCAATGACATGATCCGGACGGTTGAGCAGGTGGAAGAATGTAAGCCTGTCTGCGACTCTGCTGACCTCAGTATCGCAAGAAAACCCCGGTCGGACCGTTCAAACCTTCATCGACCTGGTCCAACGGCACGAGCAAGCCTTCTACACCTTTGTCCACAACGTCCACTCGAAAGGCCAAGGCCTCTTTGACAGCCTCATGGGCTGGATTGAGCTCTTCCTCAACTATGCTCGCGTCGGACTCGCCCAGCCCCTGGATCTCGAGTTCCTCCTTCCCGCCCCCGGACCCGATCGGCAGCGGATCATGGCCGAAGTGGACGCTGTGGCGCAGTACCACTACCGCCTCAAGGTGGCGCACGAGGAGAAGATCCGGCGGCGGTTCCGCCAAGAAGCGGCCGGGGAGGAAGAGGCCGCGTTGCTCGATTCGGTCATGGCGAGTTTGAGCCTGGATGAGACTGCGCTGGGCGACGCAGTCGAGGCGGATGAAGAGGAGGGGGATGATGACCTGGATGAGGAGGATTATTTGGAGGATCTGGAAGTGGCGGGTCAGAGGGGAGGGGCGAGTCAGGTCCAGGGTGCGATACATGGACGGGGACAGCTCGAGACTCCGCTGGATGAGAAGGCGTCGCCATTCCTCGTCAAGCCGGATGATAAGGAGAAGGAGAGGACAGGGAGTAGCTCGGGAGGGAAGAGCGGGATCTTTGGTCGCAAGCATCACGGGGAGCAACAGCCGGCGGCACAGGCGCCGATGCAGGCCCAGCCGCAACATCCGCATCACCCGCCCAGACCGCCAAAGCAGAAGCGGAGACATGATAAGAGGGTCCACGAGTTGATGGAGCATCCGAAGATTGAGGCGATCGAGGAGCTTAGGCCGGTGTTTGTGGAGATGGTGAGTACAGTCAGAGTTGGCCTGAATGGCGGAGCTGATCATGCAGTTACGACCAATGCTGAAAGTCCGACCGATACAGTAGAGTAGTGCGCCTGGGGATCCAGCCGGACTGGTCTAGTAACGAGGGGTGCGGTGCGGGACGAGAAGTGGAAAACGATGGACTTGGATAGTGCAGTACATTATGCTATAATTGTGGATCCGCTCGCACATCTTCTAGACAGCATCAGTCCCTGCGACGAGCGGCACTGAAGCGGGTCTGGAGGTCAGCACATCCAACTTTGCTCGATCATCACCACACTTACCAGCGAGACCTCCCGGATCGAGTACATCTCCAATAGCATCCGCGTATTCACCTTGACTGGATCGATCGACCCATCCACCAATGTCAGCCTGGCCGGGATGGAGCTCTTGGCGGGAATAGTGACATATACCATGATCACCGTCTTTTATCAGCTCCGGCCTTGTCTACTACTCACCTTCTGGACGAGCGAGTTGACCCTCATGACCGTGTTGATCCACTTCCAGCTCTGCCTCTCTTCATACCAGTCCTCGCCGCCATATGGCGACGTCTCCTTATCCTCCAGATCACCATAGACGGGGACGAGTGCGATTGAGAAGGCCGAATGGGAGAATACGGGACCGCGCTTGTACAGGAGCCAGTCGCAGCAGAACTTGATACCGGGTTTAACGACCCAGCCGAGGGAGCGGAAGTGGTGGTATGCGACGTAGGAGACGAGGAAGGGGTCATCCACGTGTAGTGGTGTGGAGAGGGTGGGCGAGCGGAGTGACGGGGTTGGAGGAGTGAGGAAGAGGGCAAGGAGGGTGGGCAGGGGTGGATATGTTTGCTAGACAGTCAGCTGTTTCTCCGATACAACGGCCTGACAGCTACTCACTGTTTGTGGATCCAGTATTTTCAGCACACCCAGCCCGGCAGCGAGGAACCAAGCCTCCTCCAGCCCCAATTGCAGATGCTCCATCTCCGGCACCAGATCCTCATCGAACGGGTCCTCCTCGCTTCCGTCGTCGTCCTCCTCCACTGGCGCTGGCGGAGGCACATACACCCTCGGCTGTGGCTTTGCGCTCGAGTCCACCGCTCCAGCCTGTCCAGCAGGCACAGGTGGCCGCCGCTTGAACGGCTTCCTCCCTCTATTCCGGTTCGCATCCGGCCGAGTCGGCCTAACGAGGAAGGTCTGCGCCGTGAGGGTCGTCACGTCGATCCCGGACGCTTGACTCCCTTCTGCCTGCTCTGCTGATTCGTCCCCGGGTGTCTGACCTTGCGTAAGAACCGCCTCGGCAGCTTTGGCAGCGTCGAGCATGGCGGCCGCTCGGTCCACTTTGAACTGTTTTCGGTCGAGACGCCGTTTCGCCCGGATTTGCTCTGCCAGTACAGCTATACTGTCAGCTCTGTACCTTCCAAGGTGATTCTTATGCTCACAGTTTCCGCCTTTGACCATATCCACCCGCCTGTCCTTCCACGTCGCCTCGGACCGACTCAACGTCCCCTTCCCAAAGAATCCACGACAAAACAGCATCTCCATATCGTCCCGCTTCGTCACCCATACTGAACGCGTCAGGGCGTCATACGTCCCAGTACAGCTCGGCACGTCGATGCGTCGGTGCCGGAGGAACGAGGGGGTGATGGAGGTGAGGTAAGACGGGGAAGGGGCAGGGCCTTCGAGGGGAGCGTCCAACAGCCGGAGGGGGAGGGGGTTGCCGTATTTCTTGAGGTTTTGCTGGTATCGAGATGGAGGCCGAGGAGCTTGGGGCTTGGAAGCTCCTTCGGCAGTATGTGGATCCGGCACAGGGGCAGCGGACGTGCTCATGCTGTACCAAGCAGGGTGTATAGAAGGATATTGGGTGATATGAGTGATATGAGTGAACGAGAGGAATTTGGATGTCGTAAGCGAAAAATATGAAACATTTTGAGGTCCGCCTGCTGGCAACGATACTGACCCTCATCAGTCCCTCATCCGCATCGCACATTGAAACCCTACTGACACCGCCTAGTGACGAGTACGAGTAATAGCAGATCCCCACCTCTAGCTGTCAGGGAGCGCGACAAACCCCACCGGCGAGGAGAGAGATCTCGCGGAGCACTAAAGTGACCGGAAAAGCCGGTGGACGTTCCCCTCCCGTCCGCCCTCTCCATGCCTCGCCTCCTAGTGTGGAACTCCGGAAGACTCCCCCCTAAGTTGCCGGACTTAGTCATGATACTATGTCTTCCCCTTCTGCACTGAACACCGGACTCCGGCCCCTCTTGGGCGGCTCGTAAACAGACGGCCAGGAGATGGGTCTCGGATGCTATCGACCTCCCCTCATCGTCATACCAAGCCTGCCTTCGTGGCAAGTTTTTCCATGTCTGAGTAATATAGGACGCTTGTTCTCTCTCACTATCTAGCCGGCTTGTAATGCTGACGTGTGCAAGGGAGAGGCAGTCAGGAGGACACTAGTAAGGGATGGCGGAAGGATAGTTTCTGATCAGTCAGTATGCGTAGCGGTTCGGGAATCAGTGCCACCACCCTATCGTGCTCGGGAGAGCGGCAGCTGTTACTATATAGCACATGTTTGGAGCCTGTATTACAATGCACACCCATTGCTGAGTAGAGCAAAGGACCTTCGGCCGTGGGTGTCCTGCTGTGGCGAGGAATGCAGAAGCGTCCCAACCCCTATGAACCCCCTTCTGACCTTTCCTTCTGCCAAGCTACACCGCAGAGCTCCCGCTACGCTTGCGACAAAGAGCTGAAGTCTCCATCTCGATCATGAAGCACGGACGACCCAAGTTTCGGGAACCACCTCCTTGTCCCCCACTACTCGAGAGATCTGAAACGTACCGTGTTTCAGATTTCGCCCCCTTTTTGCCTTGTTGTCACCTCCGCGTGTCGCGGCGTTGTCTGCTCTCCCCTCGGGCTCGCTCGCCTCACTTGCTGTGCACCATCCTTTCAGCGTTGTTCTGACAGCCTTTGGTATATGAAACAAGTACAGCGACGCGTCACAGCTTCGTCCTTTACTTAAGGAAGAGGGGGCAAGCCATTCATGGTCTCTTCCCCTCTCACCCCACCACCCTGCACACCGTACAGAAACGCACATCTCGCTTACTAGCCTGTCTCGTAGCTGCACCACCCCCCTTTGCGTGCCTTTCGTCAGCCCAGAAACAGCGGCTCCGAGTTTCATAGCGACCTCCGCGTTCCTCCGCGTTCCGGTCGACCTCCCCTCGACGCGTGCGTACCTGGCGCTCCCCCAACCAACCGTTGTCAAGGAAGTCCTTAAAGCTCGCTACATCCTTCTTCTCGCTCTTCCTCTCCGACCAGATCGCCCCACCTCTCGACCTTTCCACACATCCTTCCCAAGCAAGGCAAACGATCTACCTACAACCTTATCCGCTCCACAACCCTTTATTGACAGTCGCCACCGCCTTTCAACTACACTAGCTCCTTTCAACTAGCACTACCTCATCTACCATCAGCTCTTCATTCCATCTTCCATCCTACCTCATCCTCACCATGATCGAGACTGTCGCTGGACGATACGGTGCGGTAGAGCTTGTCCGAGCCGAGCAGGAGGACCTGTACAGCGACGGCTACATGTCCTTTGACGAGATGGATGGTCTTTCTGGTGAGTCATCGCCTCATTCAACTTTGCGTCCCTTGCCCATAGCTATCTCCACCTTCGCACCCGCCTGGCCACAGCTGACCCTCAGACTCTCAATCTACCCACCCGCCCCACTCCCGCCCTACTACCCCCTCTGAATCTTCCGCCAACCCCAGCGCCCACATCTCCTCCAAGCTCCGCACACGCTCATCCTCCGCCGAGTCCGAGAACTCCCGTCCCCACTTTGCGGTCCCTACCAAGGCGGTCCACATCCTCGGCCTCGTCCCCGGTACCCTCCCTCACGCGCTCGCATGCCTCGAGAGCGCACGGGATGAGGCGCGCCGTCTCACCGATATAGCTCCACACAGCAGCACTGCGTCGTCCTCGTCCATAGCCCATACTCCAGAGCCCGTCACGCCAGCCAAAAAGGGAGGAGGGCGGATGGACAGGGCTAGGAAGGCGCTCAGTATGGCAATGCCATCGAACGGGTCCGTGTCCAGGACGTTCGGCGGGGGGTCGGTACCGGCGGTCATCATGAGTTTGGGCGGGGCGGAGGAGGAGAGGAATCGCGAGCGGAGAAGAAAGGTGGCGGATGGGGTTCTGCATTGGCAGAAGGAAGTGCAGCGGCTGCGGGACGCGGAGGTCCAGCAGAGGCAGATGGGGACGGCAGGTGGAGTTTCTCGGACCGGGACCAAGAAGGGGCGGCGGTAGGGATTGGGATGAGGATGGCTTTCGGCCGCAGATTATCGTCTCGTTAAATAGTATCTCGGTATGCCCTATGCATTGGCTCAGCTATATACAACACTATCGGATGATGATCATGAGGTCTATGCGGGCGGATAGTGACCTGCCCACAAGACAATGCTGATGGCCCCATATATGATCGTCCACCATACCCATACCTTGCTCATCCGGGTCATGTCATCTTCCTTTCCCTCCGTATCCGTCGACGCTGCCCCGAACGACCGCGATGACCCTTTCCACCTGAAAGCCAGCCCCGCAAGGCTCCACCAAATGACCGGATCCGTCACGCATACCCGGAGGGCAATCTGCGTGTGCGCCGAGAAGAGGAGGAGGAGCGTAAGGGCGAGAGAGTGGATATAGAACGGGAGGAGGATGTGCAGATTGGTCTGACGAGTGGCGGTGGAGACGTACGGCACGAGACTTAGGGGACCGTGGCCTTTCAAAGGAGAGGTACCGGTTGATCCGGCGGTATAGGACAGGAAGAAGTGATAGGATCCCAACAGGGAGACGAGGAGGACTGGCAGGGCGAGCAGGATGTTTGGGATTTGAGCGGGGCTCCAGTAGTTGAGCATCCCGACGTTCCTGCATCATAAGCTGAGATCTAGCTCTTTCGGAACGGGACATACCAGTATTTCTCCTGAACATGGCTGTAAGCAAGGGGAAGAGCATTACTGCACCATTCCTCCCGTTCCCCACCTTGACAGAGCGCATAGTAGAAGTATGTCTGGGACGTGACGAAGGGTGCGATGATGATAGCGACCGGCGGAATGCACGATATGCATCTCCGTGCCAAGCGCTAAGACCTTAGCTCGTCTACCGGCTATATGTGCACTGAACTCACCACGGGTCTCCTCAATGTCCGCAGAATCGGCTCCTCTCCGAACATCATGATCCACGCCACCGGCCCCACCGCCAAAACGCCAGTCGCACGAACAGAGGTCGCCCCTGCCAGGACCTGAGCTGAGAGCCAGAATCTCCGCCGGACCGCTAGGTAGAAGCCGGTGAAGGTGAGCAGGGCGAATAGCGGCTCGCTCATTGACGAAGACAGCACACCTGGCGCGGGCGGGAGGAGGTAGAGTAGCGACGCCGTCAAGGCGAAGGGAGGAGTCGAGATTCGGCAAGTCAGCCTGCACTGTCAGCTCAGCTCAGCTCTCTTGGTCTAAGTATGGGCGAGGTAGCATACCTGTACAGCATGATTGTCGCGCCGACATAGCTCCCACAAGCTAGGAGCTCGCCCATTTGCGCTATCCTTCCCACCTCATCTACCCCTGTCGTCTGGCCAGGAATGACCGAGCTTAGCGCCCGAAGCAGGAGAGGCCATCCCGGCTGGAAAGCAATATGCTGCTCGTATCGGTAGCCATCCTTGGCTATCGATGCGAAGTGGATCGCATCCCATCGCAGACTCGTAGACGATTCTCTACCGGAGAGCAGCTGGGCGGAGGAGTCGAAAGCCGGAAGAGAGCTCAATAGGCGAAGTAGCGCCCAGGGGATGAGCCGGCTGATCACGGCCAGAGTGGCGAGGGCCCACTGTGGGTAGCGATCCACTCGCCTGAGTGTGGCAACCGGGGCCATCCTCACTGTTGTCGTCCATTATCGAGCGCAAAGTCACAACAGGCCGTCGACATTGCCCGCGCGAAGGATAGATGATACCCCTAAGAGCGTTCAAGTCGGGATTCTACGGCGTTATAGAAAGGATGCCTGAAATTCCATCGCCGCCCACGACAACAGGTCAACAACAACAAAAACAAACCTTCAGCTCTCCGCTTCTATACTCTGCTTCTCTGCTTAGTACTACCTACCCGGCCTCTCTCAAAATACACAGGGCTAGCCAGAGACTTCATTTACCGTAAACTGGCCGTTAACGCAAGCCGATCGACCCTCTCAACCCATTCCCTAAACATTCCGCGCGCGTTTGGTCAGCATGGCGCGTACTAGACCCTACACGCGCAAGGAGCTCGAGACGCTTCGGCGCGGAGACCTTCAGAACCTTTACAAGGTGAGAACTGAGATTTCGCTGGAGATAGGGGAACAGATGGCTGACAGTCCCAGATCCACGGTCTTAAAGGCGCCAACCAGAAATCCGACGCGCTTATCGACTCGCTCGAAGAGTACTTCATCTCTCCGACCTACAAGGCCATCCCGCCTGGCTCCCCCAATAAGCTCCAACGCTCTACCAATCCTATCCCGTCAGTGGTGATCCCAACGCACTCGCGGCAGCTCAAGCCTATCCAGGCTCAGGTGGCGCCGCGGGCGCCTCCACTCCGGCCAGTTACGCGCAAGTCGCCTACCAAGGCGGCGGCCATGGCACCGGAGAGGGCCGGGAGGGCAGCTGTGACTGCGGAAGACGCTGCCAGTGAGGCATCTGGGCCAAGAAGGGGTGAGTTTTGTCTTCTCTTATACCTAGACCAAGCTGACATTGCAGAACGGCCAATCCCAGCCAAGTCAGCCCAGCTTCCCGTTCCCAACGACTCCCTCCTCCGTCGCGTCGGTGTCCTTTCGGACCGCGTCCAAGACATCGAGTCGAGCTTAACAGTCACCCCCCTGACTACGGTCTCAGGCGAGATCGCTTCTCTCCGCGCAGAGGTTTCGCGTCTCGATGCGGACATAGCGTCTATCCGATCTTCAGGGGTTCAAACAACAGGCGCGCCGGAACAGCCATGGGAGACGAGGGTGAAGGAGGTGGAAGCTGGATGGGCGGCCAAGCTCAGCACAGCCGAGGCCGTCTGGGCGGAGAGGTTCCGGGTGTTGGAGGGGAAGATCGGGGAGGGTAGCGGGACCGGGCGCGGGTCAAGAGCAAGCGAGGGACCACAAGGTCTGTCCGCAACGGCGTTGGGGAAGAGGCGCGAAAGGGAGGAAGTCGTCGAGCCACGTGGCTTCGCCTTGGATGGTTCTACATCGCCCTCCAAGCGGGCTCGGACGGATCATACGGCCTCGCCGTCCACTCGAGAACACCTCATGGCCCTGGCTAGACGCTCGGCTAGCCCTACCAAATCACCTCGCACGCCCTCACCCGGAAAGTCTTCTTCTCAGGGAGTCTTCAAGACCCCCGAGCTGCCCGCTTCACTCATGAAGCAACGCCATCCTCGCACCCCCTCACCTGGCCATCAGGGTACGCTCCCGGACAACTCGGCCACTCCTGCATTCTCCGCGGATGCTAGCTACTTTGCGGATCTACCTCCCGTAGCCTCAGCTACCGGTCGCGGCCGTAGCGTCGAGGTCACTCTCCCCTTCCCGCTCTTCGCTACTACTCCTCGGCCAGCTGCACCTACCAGTCCAACCACGGATGCCCCGCCATCGTCCGCTCGGCGTGGAAGGGCATTGTCGGCTCAGCCAGGCGGTCTGATGCTGACGCCCGGTCGGCGACCCACTCGGACCGTCTCGCACGCCCACATGGAGCTATCGACGGTCACGGAGGATTCGGTCCCCGCATCTTCGGCAGGGGCGAGCTTTGCCGCTCTGTCCAGCCAAAAGGGCCGACCTCCTCCTCTCTCCGTATCGCCTCCTTCCAACCCCCATCAATCACCGCTGCTGGGTCCCGAGCTCACGCGGGAGATCAGCGAGCCGCCCCGCCTGAGTCCATCCCCATCCATCACCGAGTCCCGCTTCTCCACCCTTCCCTTCCCCTCCAAGAATACGGGACCCACGCCCAGGTCCAACCTTACCAAGGTGGTCGACTTTGCCTTCATACCCCAAGACACACCCGCCGAACCCGCCTCGGCGGCGTCGACTGCCCCGACCTCATCCTCATCCACTACGGCACCCGCGCCGGAAGCCGTCTCACCCGTTTTCGCCCCGCTCGCTGGCCTGGGGATGATGACCCCCGGACATCGGACGATGCTGGGGACGGAGGCGTACCGGGACACGAGGTTCGGTGATTTGCCGGTGATGATGAGCTGGGGGACGCCAGAGATGCCTGATACGCCAAGACCAGGGGGTTCGGGAGGTTTTGGCTCTGGAACGTAGAGACAAGGGTCCGGCGCAGGCTTGAGTGGGCAATATAGCAAACTGTGAAGCCGAGTAGGAGGATGATCTTGATCTGTTATTGCTGTAGTATAGGAGGAAGACAGGTAGGCGAGAGTCGGCCGCGGGATTGGTAATGAAGTGATGCATCCAGGCTCGAGAGCTCATACCTTGTGGTTGTCTCGCCCCCGGAACCAAGCAAGCGATCTTATCCGCTTCCGTCGTCATCGCGGCTGGATGACAAATCGAAAGTCAGCCAAAAGTTGGCTGGGCAATATGTTGTTGCTTCTTCCATCAGACATTATCAGGAGCTAGTCCTTTGGCACCAGCTACTGCCAGGCCGCTGCTGTAGCCTTCTGCGCGGTCAAATATACTCCCCCCGATCCGTACTCTCCCTGACTCGCAATCCCGCTTTGCCATGTCGTCTTCCGCCCAGCCCAGCTCGCTCCTCCTCTTCACCTCCTCCCAAGCGCCCCTCCCTACTCGCTACCCCCATCCCCACAAGCCTCGCTTCGTCATCCCTCCCTTGGTCCACCGTACGCTCCACAACGCGCTCGATGCCAAGCCGGCCGACGGGTCTGACTCAAACGGGGACACCTCGGCGCCAGGCTTCCAGGTGGATCAGGGCTGTCTGATCCTTCCTCACCCGGACAGTATGGTCAAGCACGACCTCCCACCCTCAAGCCGCACTCCTACTCCTCCTTCAGAAGCCGTCAATCACGCCGATACCAACGTCGTCAATGACGCTGTTCACTCGGAGGGGGACATGGAGCTCACGCTCAAGCTCCACCTGGTCGGCTCAAGCAGCGCCGAGGAGCGGACACGATGGGTCGACGAGGCGCTATCCACCTTGTCGACGTACAAGGGTCTCGGCGCGGGCTCGGTGGACACTCTTCTGGTAGGGTGGAAAGGAGTGGATTATAAGGGCAAGAAGACGGCAGTGAGCGAGTTCTTTGGATGCGGGGCGGAGGGGCTGGAAGGTGGAGGCGGTGCGGAAGCGTCAGAGGAGGTCGAGGAGGAGGTCAGGGATAGTTGGGGACGAATCGTGGAGGCACTGAAGGGGGAGGGGGAGCAAAGGGTGAAGCGGCTTGGGACAATGTACCTCCCGCTCGGGGTGCTGCAGCGTCTGACGACGGGCAATGGCAAGGTGCAGAAGCCGGAAATTAACATGCTGGATACGCCCGATTGCCATCATCTTCCGAAGGAGTACTCGGGGTTTGCGAAGGAGCATGCAGTGGAGTTGTGGGCGGGTGGAGGGGGAGAGGGTGCAGGTGAGCTCCCATGTCAGCGGCTCTCGGATTCGAGCTGATCGTATCAGACCCCTTACCAGATGCAGAGCTCCACAATCTGCTTCAAGAATTCGCCTCACCTCTCGGTCTCAAATCCATCTCGGACCTCATCCCCCTCCGCGCCGATCAGCTCAAATATGATCTGGCATCGCCATCATCGGTACAACCGGGCGTGCAGGTCAAGTGGGTCTTGGGCTACACGGTGCTGTCAAAAGCGAGGAACGTAGTCAAGGACAGGGGGTGAGTCATATGGCTTCAGAATCGGTAAAAGCTTTGCTGACCCAAGCAGATATGTCATCTCGGCCACATTGTAGAAGGAGGCCCGCGGACTCACCCGAAGCATTATCTTGCCTGCCAGGGATCGTAAAGCACATGGAGGCCCGGGCGTCGCGTTGTATACACAGGATCTCATACCGGTGCGAGGCATAGCAGTATGTACATGGCAGTATAAACACTCATCTGCTTACTTCTGACTCTATTCAGCTTGAGTACGTCTCATCCTGGCCTGATCTCATGCTTGTCAGACTGCCGCTCGGTAGGGCCCCGCAGCTCGCCTCTCCTGCTTGCGGCCTTCCAGCATGGCTTTCACCTGTTCATCAGTTATGGCGTCCGGTCCATGAGGGAGACGTGCCCACCGTCTTGCAGCGCTGCTCCGCCTGGAGCTTGCCCGAGTCAGTCTAAATGTTCAGCGAGCAACAAGTCGCTTGAAGCCATCATTACTCACTTTCATACCCTCGGAGCGCTTAATCATGGCCCCAAGCACAGCCTGGACGGAGTTCTTCTTGGTCTCGCCGTCCTCGATCTCGGCCTCCATACCCACACCATCCTCCACAGCCATCGCCTGAGCAAACCGCACTATCCCCTCTACGCCCATCCCATCGAGCCGATCCGCGTCTTGAACGGCGCAGAGCGCCAGGGAGGCATCGTGGTGCGCCGGCCAGACATCACGCTTGCGCATGTCGGCCTCGACCGTCCAGGGCACGAAGGGAAGCAGGTACATTATCACCGCGATATGGTCTCCGGTGAGCACTTGGGCGGTCAACTTGTGATTGAGGAAGGGGGCGAGGATAGTGGTGAGAGCCGAAGGAGTGGACGCTGTGGAGATCAGCGGGGGCTTGAGGACACGCGGCCAAGCTTACAGGCTTCTGCTGTCAGCCCTGATACACTGACTCGAGCAGCGCGGATTGCGGACTGACCTGCCACCTCGTGAAAGAGCGCTAGAAACTCCACGACCTTGAGGTCCACTTCCGGCGTCTCCTCGTGGGCCATGCGCATGGCTAGGTTCCGCACCCTCCTGACTGAGATCGTTAGTGGTCTGATCGTAAGCATGTATGAGCTGCTCACTGTGATCCCAGTTTCGAGAAGGGCCCATCCTGTGTAGTGTCAGCCTCGATCTATGTTCTGGCTCACGCTGCCGGCCCAGTGGTAGAGCACTCACTCGGCTACAAGCCCTTTGACTAGGTTCTCGGCGACTTCGCGGCAGCCTCGATAAGCTTCGGCAGCCTGCCTCCCTGAGTACGAGTCAGCGATAAGGAAGGCAGTTCAAGTGACCGAGAAGGCGTACCCCGGTCTCGCTTCAACTCCGCCGGGTCCTTCGCCACCGGTAGCGCTGTCGCATCTTCTATCTCTGGTCGGGCGATCTTCTTCTTCTGAACGATGACCACGTCGCTGGAAGCATCGGAGCGCGGAGGGGTCGGCATGACCGGCTTGCTGGCGGAGGGTCGAGACGTCTTCTTGCCGCTAGAGATGGACGTCGTCGTTTGAGGGGCGGCGTGGCCGGTGGTCTTGATCTCGAGAGCCTTCTTGTGTCCCACTCGCTGGGTGTGCGCCTTGAGGCCAGTCTCGAAGATGATGGGGTCGCGGGGGCAGATCGTGCACTTGTACAAGGTTTTCTTGGCTTCGATGGGGTCGGTACAGGTGTTAGGGGAGGGAACGAAGCCTGTGAGTGGTCAGAGAGCTGATATGAAGCAGGGAAGGATGACGTACCGGGCGGTACGATGACGGTCTTCATGGTGGCGTTGCAGGTCGACCTGTTTTGATATGGTGAGAAGGACACTGGGTAATAAACGGAGAAGTGCAGATGAGACGGAAGTGAGTTGTACGAAGTATAGATCGAGAAGGAAGAGGACAGGAAGGAAGGCAGAAGGAAATAGCCTAGACGTGGCGGAATGGTCCGAGCGCAGGACCTGAAACAACCTCTATCAGGGGTGTCCAGCGCTCGGACCTACTGCAGCGTCGTCCGCGATGCATGCAGCTGGATCTGATGTCATCAGCTACAGTCAGTATGCATGTACACCTGTCATAGGGTTTCGCCCATGATATCAGATGGGCTTGTGTGGGTGGGCGTTTGGCAGAACGGTTACAATCAGCGGCAGACTTGCTGAATCAGATCGCGTCTTTTGCCTGCAGCACGTACATGCGCAGTCAATTCTGGGCTAGCTCGCCACATACATTGGGTTTCTCTCTGTCGTGAGTATGGAAAACATAGGCTGATGGCGGACTATGAAGGGGTGGACGAGGACTCGCTCGAACACTCCGACGGTACTGTCTTCAAGTCCGGCCAATCCTCGTGCGCCAAGCCATCCAGGTAGTCGCGCATCTGTGAGGTTCAGCGTCAAAGCTTCGGTCGACGCAAGTTAGTGGAATCACCTTTTTCAGACGCTCTTTCGCTTCAATGTCCCCACGGACAGTCTGAAGACTCAGCGGATATTCCTAGGCACCTGCGGCTCAACGCACTTGACCACTCACTTTACACTTGGTACTTGCTTCGGCCTCCGCCAGTATCCCTCTGAATACCTCCTCGGCCAGATGTCGCTCGTTATCTCCCTTAGACAGGGCTTTGATCTTCTCCGCACAGAAGCGTGCGATGGCCATAGCTCCGAGCTGATCGATGGCGATGGCGTCCTGTACAGCATGTAGCTCAATGCAGGTGTCATGCCACGCCGTCCATTCTCCCTTCTCCCGCAGAGTGGCCTCCACTTGACACCATGGGATGGCGGGGATGATCTCGAGCAAGAAAGTGACCTGTGCGTGGTGAAGAGCGGCGCGGGTTGACGTGGATGTAAGGAAAGCTCCGAGGACGGTCTTGAGGTCAGAAGCCGATCGTTCCGGCTTTCCTGACAGGATCAGCTGCTGTCGTCTGAGCTGACCGGATGAGTGAGGTAGCATAAGACGAACCATCTGGAGAAGAAATCAGCCGAATACCACGGTGCACCCATCACTTAACTCACCTCCAAGACGATACAGGAGCGCAGCAAGCTCCACGACCTCCATATCGACGCCGTCACAAGAGTCGGCAATGCCAAGGGCATTCCTCCGGACTCGGTCGACTGGTACGTCAAGGACCTCTCTGGGAAGGTAGAAACACTGCTAACCCTGTGTCCATTCCCCTGCTTTGCATTGACTGCCTGATCAGCGCCTACTTCGACGAGATCCCCAGCTGCCTCCACGAACCTGCTCAGGTGCTGTTTGATCAGGCTCTCGGCTGCCGCCATGCAGTCACCGCGGACCTTCTTGACCTGTACTTCTGTCTGCTAAGCATGGCCGCGATCAATCGCTAGGTGAAACGGGTGCTTACCTTCCTCTTGTTCCGCTTTGCGCTTAGCTGCTGCTTTGGCCTCCTTCTCCCGTGCTGCTTCGTCCTGGCGCTTCTTCTTCTTATCCGCCTCCCTCCTTTCGGCGATACGGCGGTCCCTCTCGGCAACCGCTCGTAGATGTTTCGCTGACTTGCTGTGCCGGCGCAAGCTGCTCACGTTTAGCTCTTGTGGTGGGTCACAGTCGTCGCAAACAGTGAAGGGCTGGTCGTTCTCATTTATGGGATATAATTGCCTGAGAGTTGGGCCCCTGATTGTCAGCGATGCGCGTTCTTGAAAAGTGTCTACGGTGACTCACCGCATGCTGTGCTGGCCCCGACGGTCTAATGGTGGTATCGCAGAAATATGTTGGGATGACAAAAACGCAATACTTGTTGGATGAGCAATGGTTGAAGGAAGGATGATCAAAAGGACTGAGCACAGAGTACCCTCGTCCGGTTTGTTGAGCTTTGTGAACCTTGAAATTGCCGGTTGCGCTCGGACCATCGCTCCTAGCGTGCTGTTGTCACGCCTGATAAAGCACAGACCTGCGCCGGTCATCGTGGTCAGTCTGTTAACGTATACAAAGGCAAGACCCGCCAGCAAGTCATTCGGCCAGTAAGAAAGTCTCAGAAGGTCAGTGAGTTGTGTCGAGGCCGGATTAAGCTCGAAGGTCATGCTCAGGGCTTCTCCCCGGCGACAATCACCAAAGCTTACTCCATCGTCGTGCAGACCTGTTTTTCTGCCTGCAGAGCCTCCATCCAAGCTTTCATCTGGATCATTAGCTAGACGTACTCCTGCGACAATTGAGCCTGAAAGATGCACATACAGTCGAATGCCGCCTCTCAGCTTCGGCCTTCCCGAAGTCGGTCTATAGCTCAGCAATGGTCCCGACCGTAATGAGTATGAACAGACCCACCTTCATCCTATCCTTGATCAGGAACAGCTTCTCCTCGAAATGCGCCTCGGATGACCCCTCTCCTTCCCCATCATCCACCAAAAGCCTCCCCTTGACCGCCCCAAAAGCCGAGCACCTCATGATCCCTATTGCGCCTATAGCATCCAGCCTGTCCGCATCCTGTACAGCGTGCAGCTCGAGCCAGGCGCCATGGCGTTCTGTCCACTCGTTCTTGGCCCGGAGAGTCTTTTCGGCCGTCCAGGAGACGCAGGGGACGATATCGAGGATGTTGAAGACTTGAGCGTGGGTGAGGGAGGCAGCTGTGAGGGGGTGATTGAGAAAGGGAGCAAGGGTGTCTCTGAGTGTGGAGGATGAGGTATATTTGGCTAGATAGTCAGCAAGGCCCGGTCTGAACAGACCTCGGTTCGGTCCGATCAGAACAACGCACAATCTGAACAGGGTCAGCCTCGCACCATTTTACGGATGGTTCTGATGGGAAATCAAGCTCACCTGCCACGTCGTGGAACAAAGCAGCAAGCTCCACTACCTTCATATCGACGCCAGGAAGTCCAGCAGCGATCCGTACGGCGGTATTGCGGACTCGCTCGACTAGGCAGTATCAGCCGTATCGATGACAGTGGGGTATCATCCGCTTACCGTGTGCCCAGTCGTGTGAAGGGTCGTACCTGCAGTATCAGTGGCCTGCTATTTGAAGGCAGAGACGTTCATCGGAAACAGTCAGGAGCAGGCAACGCACTGAGCCATATGCCTTTTCACCAGGTCCTCTGCGACTTTCAGGCAAGCCTGATATGCCTCTCCTGTAAATCGTCAGCCAAGGATCTCAGCGATACAAGGAGGAGACTCACTGTTGAACAACACATTGGCAGACCCGCCTGCGTCGACCTCTTGAGCCGTAGCACTGACAGTAATTGCCGGCGCCGAAGAGGTGGTGGGAGCCGTTGTCATGATGGAGGTCTCCTTATCAATGACCTCGGCGCTTTTTGCTCGATATCCGAGGGGCTGGATCGCTGGTTTTACTGGTCGCCCGACGGCAGCGATTGTACTTGAGGATGAATGGCCCTTGTCGCTTGATGTTGAGACGAGAGTAGTGCAAGATGTGCAGCTGAGATGAGGCTTTCGACCTGCCCGACCAGTCTCGGACGAATGTCTATCAACTGGAAGGTCAGTACGTACTTACTGAGAGCGAAGCCCAGAAGTCAGCTTACAGAAGTGAGTAGATGAACTTGAGGAGCTATCAGTGTCGCATGGGATCGCATGGGAGTTCAACAGGGTGAAAGTACAGTCACCCAGGCCCGTTTGACGTGTACGCGACGCGCGACGCGACTTTGATTTGATGACGTCATGACCGATATTTGGTTCCGGATCAAGGTATGAGGTGGCGGCGGCCGGAGCCTTGGGAGCGCGGGCGCTCGGACACGTCGCATGCCCCATATATAGCGCCATCACCTCCCTCTTCCCCCTCTTCCATCCATACTTATCATCAGCACCACCAATACTCAACCAACAAAACTCCAACAACTCACCCCTATCAATCAAGATGTCTTACAACGAGCCCTCCAAGGCCAACGGCCAGGTGTGTTTCATTAATCTCTCTTATCTCGCCATCACACGTTTCTCCAAAGACCTTCGCCACCCCACTCATCCTACCTGCTACAGTCCTACCTATATCCACGGTCTTCCTGAACTCTCTTGTTTGGTCTTTCAGGCATTGCAGGCACTAACACCCAGGTCAACTCCATGCTCGGCCAGGCCAAGGAGCTCGTCGGTTCCGGTATCGAGTACGCCACCGGGTCCAAGGAGCCCTCTTCCTGGACCACCGCCGGCAAGGAGCAGCACGCCAAGGGCGAGGCCGAGATCAAGGCCGCTCAGGCTCAGGGTTACGTCGAGGGGTGAGCTCGGAAACAGACCCATTGATACAGGCAGGAGCTCACGCCATCAGTGCCGGAGACCGTCTCGAGGGCAAGAAGGACTCTATCGTCGGCGCCATCACTGGCGACAAGGCCCAGCAGACCAAGGGGAACCTGCAGCACGACAAGGGAGAGGCCAAGATGAACGTCAACGGTGAGCACCCCCTTCTTCCTGCTCCAAGTTAGGGCTGACGGTACAGCCTAATCTCGACGCTTGCTTGCAGTTTTACGGGTAGGTAGAAGAAAGACTTGGTAGCATGAATACATTGCAGAAGACAGCGCTCCAATCATCAAATGCCCAGTACGAGATACACCCTAAACGCGCTCCACATGTCCAGCCACCGCCTTGTCCCCGTGCTGACTTGCTCCGTCCATCCCATCCTTCGCCTCGACGTGGGCATTGTGAGCGCCCAATTCCTTCGCCTTCTCTCGCCCTTCCTTGCGACCATAATCCATTACCAATGAGATCTCCTCGAGCGAAAGTCTAGGAGTCAGCAGGCCACCTCGGCTTATAGTACACGATACACTCACCCTCGAGTCTCAACGATGAAGAAATATGTGAAGGCGATCAGGAAGAGGAGAATCACGAGGTAGACTGCGTAACTGACGGTCAGCGCGTCCAGAGTGAACCTGAAGAAACTCACTACCGCCAGGTAACTGTCTGTCAGCGCATCCAAGACGAGACTGAATGGACTTACTAGCAGCCAACGCTATGGGATTTACCCATTGGTCTGCGGCGTCAGGAGCAACCTTGAGAATGCGGGAGGGTAAGGCGACTCACTCAACGCATTGGCGCAATTTTGCACACTTGTGAAAATGGCCAGACCCTTGGAGCGGAGGGCGTAGGGCAGGATTTCACTAGTGTAGTGGTCTGTAGTATCAGTGCAGTCCCTGTATTATTGCTGTATGACTCACAAGGTAGGGGAGTAAGACTGATATCATAGAAGCCATACTACAACGTCAGCGCGAACCCTGCAGGAGGGGGAGAGGGCTCACGAAGAACCACAAGAACGGGATGACCGCAATGCCCATGCTGGAGTTGCCGGTGTTGGCATATCCAGCTGACAAGCCCATGACAAAGCAGTATGAGAAGAACATCCCGATGAATCCAGCAAACTTTTACTGTCAGCGACGGAATCACGAAGAGGAAGGTTTGGACTGACAAACAATGGGCGTCTTCCCACGCGCTCGACGTTCAGTCCAGCGGCGAGCGCGAGCACCAAGTTGTATCCTGCCAGACCTCCATTAATACCGGTGATCTGACTCGGGTCAGTCACTCCGACTTGACGAAGGACCGGTGCGAGGTAGCTGAGCGTCAGCCAAGGCATTCCTGTGAAACGAGAGGACTTACTAGGATATGATACCGTTTCCTGCCCAATTGGTGGCCACACTGAGCGTGCAGAGGACGAAGAGCCGCTTGCGGTTACCCTTGGTGCGGAAGAAGTCGAGGTAGGAGGTCTTCTTCATCTCGCGCTCCTTGGCGATGGCGGAGCAAATCTCCTGGTACTCCCACTGGACCAGCGCGTCGCTCTCGTCCCCGTTGGCGTGGTACTTGGCGAGGATCTGGAGCGCGCGCTCATTGCGGTCGTGGTCGATGAGGAAACGAGGAGACTCAGGGGCGGTACAGGTGATGAGCAGTACAAGAGAGGGACCGACGACCTGGAAGACGCAAGGCATGCGCCAGGACCAGTCGCTTTGGCTAGAGAGTCAGCAAGGGCTCGTGACTGTTGGGTAGCAACTGACATGTAAAGGCCAGCAACTGAAGAGTCAGCCTAGTCTTTCGGATACTGGAATAGCTCACAAGTCAGCCAGGCGCTCGTGAACGATCCAAAGTAGTAGAAGCCCTGTGATGTTAGCTCTAGCCACGGCACAGGAGACCGGACTCACGTAGTAGCATCCACCGATGATCCCTCTCAATCTGGGATGGGCGATCTCGTGGAGTAGCGCCGGGGCGCCGACCTTGGTGATGGCTCCGCCCGACCCCAGGAGGATTCTCCCGCCGACGAATTGTCCAGTGTTCTGAGCGGCGGCGTTGAGGATGGCTCCGGCGATGATGATGACCGATCCGATCCAGACGGCGATCTTGCGGCCGTAGTGAGCTGCGATGTAGTCGCCTGCGAAAGCGGTGATGATAGATGGTAGGAAGATACTGGAGGCGATAAGACCGAGGGTGTTGCCTGTGGGGGAGCCAAAGTAGCTGATCATTAGCGACAGGCGCGAAGGGGTCGTGGGGAACTCACGCGTTCCAGCGAGGGAGCGCCTGAAGACCCGTGAGGAGCGACTGGTCATCTGAGGATTAGCTCGTGATATCGCAGCGAGAACCACTTCGACTCACAGCCCTACAGTGTCAGCTAGGTTCCGGTACAGGGCACTCGAGGCGGACGTACTAGGTAGAACACGCAAAGACAGAGCCCAAAGCAATGGAACACATTCTTCCTGATCCCCTGGTCTTTCCACCATAGCTCATTCGTATTGTCTAGCCCTGTCAGCACATATGGCCACTCCACCAAGCACGGCACGAGCTAGCTCACTGGGGATGGCGGAGAAGGAGTGCGACATGATGAGTGGTACTCAGTGGTAAGTAGTGGGCGCCGGCGCTGCTGAGATGGCTATATGTAGACCTTGAGACCGCAGATCCTCGGGTTTGGTATCGGAGCCCCTCCTCCCCCGCGTAGACCTCGGCCATCATTTGCTCACATGCCCCTGGTCCATCCGATATCCGAGGAGAGATGATGGAGCAAGATGGAGAGCTCGGCATCCTCGGGACGGTCCGAGCTTATAGCTTATAAGCTTAGCGGACGAGTACGTCATCGCGTACATTCCTCCCTTGCCCCTGGCGCGCTGCCGTCTGCTGCCCCTCCATCTTCTGTTGCCTGTCAAGTCGCCGGCCCGAACAAGATGTCCGATGACCAAGCTCAGGCTGAAGCGCTGAATTGCCAAGTTGATCCGACCCTCCCTCTCGGCTCTCGGCCCGCAAGATACCTCCACCTCACTGGCTCACTGACCCCGGACATGAGAGACCCGGCCCGGTCTGGGGCAGTGGAGCCCTCTTCTGGAGTGGCTTGGAGCTCTGACGAGCACACATATATGCCATCCAGCCAGAGAAGAATAAGTCCATCGATACAGACTAACTCCCCACTGTCCTCACTGCCAACACTCAACTCAGCATCATGGTCAACGCTACCCTCCAAGTCAAGCCCCTGCACCCCACTTTCGCCGCCGAGATCGCCGGCGTAGACTTCTCCCAGCCGATCACGCCCGAGCTCTACAAGGAGATCAGAGCCGTTGTCGACAAGGTGAGTTGCCACTGCCACCGTGACGGTGGACAGATGCTGACACTGCAGTATGGCGTGGTCGTCTTGCGCAACACCGGCCTGACCGACGATGCCCATATCGACTTCTCGCGGTACTTTGGTGATCTGGACGACGTGACGCCTTATCAGCAGGCTGGGCGGACTCACCGACTGCCATCCAAGTATCTCTTTGATGCTGGAAACATTGACCCGTAAGTCCTCCTTCGACTGCTTCCTGTAGGGCTCGCGCTGACTGTACAGCAAGACGGGCGATGTCGCTGCTATGACCGACGCCACCGTCATTGGAAACAAGGTGAGTCCTATTGCATCTTGGATTGAGTCGAGCTGATCTCCAGGGGAACCTCCTCTTCCATGTCGACTCGTCCTTCAACGCTCGTAGAGCTGGTCACTCGCTCTTGAAGGCTCACAAGCTTCCTCCTCCCGGTACTGGCGGTGCCACCGAGGTGAGTTCTACCCGTCTGATCTGTTTGCTGGCGCTGACTTTGCAGTTCTCCGACTCCCGTACGGCCTACGACGATCTCTCGCCCGAGATGAAGGCTCGTATCGACGGCGCCGTCGCCAACCACTCGCTCTTCCACTCTCGCAAGACCGCCATGCCCGAGTATTTCAAGGACATGGACGTCACCAAGATGCCGATGAGCAAGCACCTCTTGGCCCAGAAGCATGAATGGAGCGACCGCATGGTGAGTACAGGTCCGGTTCTGAGCTGATTTCAGAACCTTTACATTGCGTCCTACGTGCACCATCTGGACGGTATGCCCAAGGAGGAGTCTGACAAGATCCTCAAGGAGCTTACAGAGCACATCTACAAGGACAAGTATAGGCAGGTCATCCCGTGGGAGCAGGATGGGGATCTCATCATCTGGGACAAGTGAGTAATCCGGTCTCAAATGTGCGGGCGAAGCTAATGTTGCAGTACGAGCGTCATGCACCGCGGGACTGGCGGGAGCTACGAGGGCAAGTATCCAAGGGATATGAGGCGGACGACTGTCAAGGACATGAGCTCGACTCGGTATGGGCTCAATGGTGATGGTGCGGATTGGAGGGTTGGCATGCCCTAGATAGATGGTGGATCTTGTGATGGCAGAGAAGCAGAATGTATCTGATTTAGAAGATGCTACGTGGCCGCAACCACAAGCTTTGATCTGCAGGTCAAGCTAAGAGCTCGCTCATGGGGCCAGAGCACTTGACGTGGAACTCTAGCTTGCGCCTGACAGCATCCTGAAGACTTCAAGCAAGAGTTCGGCAGAGCTCGTGACATCAGAACGAAGTCGCGGTCATGCCATCTCACGCAGGAAGTGGCAGGTCGGCGCAAGTCGATTGAGCCAGAATTGTACATATTGCATTCACTTCCACTACGACAGCCGCTATACCTGGCCTCGACTAGCTAGTCTGCTCCCCAGCCACACCCCTCCACGGGTCGTTGAGCATCTTCTGCCCCTGCTCGCCTTTCCAGAACGACCCGCCTGGGCACTCAAACTCGGCAAAGACCTCCTCCTTGATATCCGCCGAGTAGCCAGGAACGGTGGGCGAGGTGTGGAAACCAGTCTTGCCCATGCCAGCGGGGGCGAGGAAGATCTCTGCAACCATCAGCTCGACATTCGACAAGACGAGAGCAAGACGTACCGTGGAGATGGTCCGTGTACTCGAGGATACTCTTCTTGCCAGACACAGAGACGTAGTCGATGGTGCTGATATGCGCGCAGAGCTCAGTCATCCCAGCGCCACTGTAATGTCAGCCGAGGTCTTGAGACGATGGACAGTACTCACCCTGAGTGCGGAACGATGGGAACGCCAAACTTGGTCGCTAGCAGTAGGACACTCAAGATCTCGTTCATGCCGGACAACCTGCACGCGTCGAGCTGAAGCGCGTCGATAGCCTCGGCCTGGAGGAGCTGCTTGAACATGACCCGGTTGTTGACGTGCTCGCCGGTCGCCACGCCCATACCGTGTGGCTTGAGCGCCTTGCGGATGCGAGCGTGACCGAGGATGTCGTCCGGCGAGGTGGGCTCTTCGATGAACAGCAGGTCAAGGTCGGCGAGCTTGGGCATGTACTCGATCGCCTCGTCGACGTCCCAGACTTGGTTGACATCGGTCTGAAAGTTAGCAAAGCATGATGGACGAGCTCACCATGATGACAGCGTCCGGACCGGCGACCTTGCGCACAAGACCCAGCCTCCTGCGATCCGCCTCGAGCCCCAGGCCGACTTTGAGCTTGAAGTGCTTGAAGCCTTCCGAGATGGCCTTGTTGAGCAGGTCGGTCACTTGCTCGTCCGCTACCGATCAGCTATATCCCTGGATAGACTCACAGTATCCCAACCATCCGACAGAGGTGTTGTACCCGGGGACAGCCTCATTGTCCAGCGCCGCCTGCAACCTCTCCTTCTTCCCCGCCTCCTTCTCCTGCAGCATCTTGACCGCCTGCTCCGGGGTGATTTCGTCGGTGATGTACCTGAAGTCGATGCAGCGGACGAACTCTTCGGGCGACATGTCGACAACCAAGCGCCAGAGGGGCTTCCCCTCGGACTTGGCCCAGAGATCCCAGAGGGCGTTGAGGATGGCGCAAGTCGCGAGCTGCATGACGCCTCGTTCGGGAGACATGAAGCGGATCTGTCCCGAGACGAGGTTGCGGTGGGTCTTGGCGAAGTTCTCGGTGATGGAGGCGAGGGTACGTCCGACAAAGCGAGGAGCAAGCGCTTTGAGACCTGCGCAGAGAACCCTAGAATCAGCTCTGTCCTTTCTGTTACTCACTCATTGCCTTGACCGTTGGAGAAGGAGAAGCCCGATCCGACAAGGTCCTTGTTGGTATGGTAGGTGATGTGACCGAGCGCGTTCTCCCCAGCCGAATTCATGGGGTCGCTCCCGATGTTGCTGAGCGATGTCGGGAAGCGGACATCGCGGATGGTAAAGCCAGTGATGGTGATTTCAGACTGGTGGTCAGCACAGTCCAGCTTCCCCTTGGTCGACTCACCATAGTGCTAAAGATGATCTGGTGAGTAGAGATGCGAAGCACGGAGTAGCAGTAGCCATGGTGATAGCTTGCTCTTGCCAGTGGACTTCACGGAGTACAACCGACCAGTCGCGAATTGAGCGGCCACTTCTCGGCTTGGCACGGCCCGAGAACAGCAGGTCAGCTGAGTGGGGGGGTGGGGTATGACGCCATCAAGAAGCTCGACCTGCAGTACCGTAGAGTTTGGTGTCGCCCGGCGCCGGATGGTCCGAGGCCGGGAAGGTGGATTCCATCCCGGGTGACTGATAGGCGATGCCAATCCCCAGCAAGCATCTTTCGGTCCATCCTTCACTGCTCTGACCTACTCTTACAGGCGCTAACCCCGTGAAACACCATGGAAGCTCGGCGAGACTCGGATGTTTCAGCACAAGCCGACACAGCCTCCGGCCCGTCAAACCAGCGCCCGGCCCAGGACTCGGGTGGTGAAGGGAGCGGCTCCCAACCCAGACGTCGGGAGGAGGACGAGACGCGGTGGCAGAGGGCCCCGCAAGCTTGTCTGAGGTGCAGGCGGAAGAAGCTTCGATGTACAGGAGGCTGTCCATGCGCAAAGTGCCTGCGCGCACAAGAGAAGTGCGATTTCGGGAAGCGACCAAACGGGGATGGTCATGATAGGTCCGAGGGAGAGGTCCAGCCCGGCTCACGGATCGCTCAGCTCGAGCAGACGGTGGCTAGTCTGCTGTCTGACCTATCAAGCCTCCGTCCTTCGGCACCAACGACCTCAGCGCTCCCCCAATACCCTCCATCTCAGGTCAGCCCCGCTGCTCTGGGCACGCTGGCTAGCTCTACCGATCTACTTCCTGGCAGCGGCTCCATGCCCTCGGCCTACAACTCGAATGACCCACTCCTTCCCTTCCAACTACCCCGCTCGGATCCCATATTCGGTCCTTCCTCTCATCTCCCCCAGCGAACGGTTCACTTTGGTCCCTCCCCTACCGACTCGCAAACAGGCGCGTCGGCCGGATCTGTCACCTCGGACAAGCGGAAAAACAAGGAGTCTCCTCAGAACCGGCTCGCTGTGGCCTCGCTCGCGGGTCAGGGCTACAGCGCACCGTTCCAGGCGTTGACGTACCATCCGGGGGTGTGGGAGAACCGGGAACAGTCTCGACGGAGCAGTCCACAGCCCGGCGCAGCAAGTAGGGATGAAGGCTGGCCCGCATTCGAGGCAAAGGCGGGGCCGAGGGATGATCCCGTGACGCTAGAACTGGTGGATATGGCGCAAGCAGAAACGCTTTTTGACTTGTGAGTACCTCTCTGGCTTGGCTGACTTTAGCTTTTTTGCGAAATGCCATCCCTTCCTCCCCATCGTCACATCGGCAGATGCTAGCCCTTTCAATGATATACGCCGACGCTGCGGTTTCCTCTTCACCACTATCATCGCCATCGGCTCCCGATTCTACCTTAAACACTGCGCTCGGCATGGCGTCTTACCTACCATCGCTCCTGCTACCCCCGCGGCGATCGCTCGACTGGCATACTCGCACCTTGCCGCTAGTCTTTTCCGGAAACAGCACCAATTAGCGGATGTGCAGGCGACCCTCCTGCTCGCGGGCTGGGGCTTACAATCGGGAGGAGGCGGTCCAGATCCGTGGCTGGTCACTGGGCATTGTGCGCGGCTGGCGCAGAGGTTGGGTCTGCACCGACCAGGTCCATTGCCCACCACGCCGGAGCAAGCGGAAAAGCAGCTCCTTCAGTCAAGAACCTGGCTCGCGTGGTATCAGTGAGTGCTCCAGGGGATCTGGCTGACCCCGCAGCTTCGACGGCTTTCTCAGCTTGGGCTTTGGTCGTCCTCAGTCTCAAGGCTTCGCGGGCATCGACGAGCAGGCGTTCTTGCAGCTCGGCGCAAGCAGTGCGAGTGGAAGCGAGATGCGCATGGACCTGTATATCGCCAGTATGGTCCAGCTGACCAAGGTGAGTTCTCGCCGTTCGCTGGGATCTTGAGCTGACAAGGGTAGATCGGAGGCGATCTGATCAGCTGGATTCAGCTCTTGACAGACTGGCAAGCGGATATCTCCCGGGCGCCGCTCACGCAGGACGGACAGGACTATTCGGTCGGAGCGATGTTGGGAGAGCTCAACAAGCGGCTAGATGAGTGGACGACGCGCTGGACATGGAACGGTAGGTCCTGTCTAGGAGTCTCAAGCTAATTTGCAGGCTCCCTTTCTGCGATCCACCTCGGGACAAGCGGTCGTCTTGCCAAACTCCAGAGCGAGCACATCCGACTGTGTCTCAACTCGCTCGCCCTCAAGCCCGGATTGGTCAAGAATGACGGCTCCCCCGAGTCGGCCCTCATGGCGTCGTACATCCAGAAGGCGACCGAGGCGGCGATCAATACTGTTCAGGCTCATGCGGACGCGGTCAAGGAGGACATGTACCTGAGCTATTCGTTTGACGTGAGTAGTGCTTCATCGTGGGAAGTTAACAGCTAACGACCAGTACATCACCATCGCCCTGGGTCAAGCGGCAGTCTTTCTCATTCGGCTGCACTCGACCACATGCGACATCCCGGTGGACCGAGCGGTCATTGCCTACTACCTCCGGACCGCTATTGAGCTCCTCGAGGACACGGAACTGTCAGAGACCAAGAACTCGACGTATGTGGGACGGATCTGCCGAGACCTAAGCGGGGTAGCAGGGATTGCCATACCTCCTCGGGCCAGCGAAGAGTAGGTCTGGCTGCCGATTCTAGCTAACACACAGGTCCCCATCCCAGTTGCAGTTCTGGAACGACGCGGGTCTCCCTCTGATAGACAACAACTCCGAGTTCGACTTGGCGAGCTTCTTGCAGTTTGACAACACCGGAATGGATTTTGGAATGCTGTTCGGTCTGCCTACAGATGCTCTCAACTTTGGCTGAACCCTTGTATCTATGCATTATAAAATCTATATTTCGACACGCCAAGATCATCTATGTGAGCTCATCTAGATTGGCTTGCCCAGCCCCAGATCCGGCACAGCCCCCTCCGCATGCTCATGCTCATGCTCGTGCTCCTCCGCCGCTGGTAGAGCCGGCTTGAACCTATTGACGGGGGATGAGGGTCCACCGCCCGACTTCCCGACCACCGGCTTAGCCTTCTTCGCCTTGGCATAGTCGAACCGCTCGTGCAGTTCAGCCAGGTGAATCCGCTCTTCATCATCCAAATCCACCTCGTCCCTATCCGCCAGCGCCTCGTACATGGTCCATTCATGGTTGTGACGGTGCATGGGGTCCATGGGGACAGCATTGTGCGAGCAGGAACGGTGGAGTGAGGCCATGTCGTCCCGGTCTGCGCGAGACGTTGCGCGGGAGGATGACCGGACGCGAGAGTTGGCGGGGGGTTGCGAGTTGGTCCGTGTCCGCCTGGTCTCTTCTCCGCCCGTAGCACCGTCTCCCTCCTGCTCCGATCCGACATTCTTCTCCGGGTCCGCGCCCTCGGCCTGCTTCTTGCGCGATGCCATAATCATGGCCATCTGGCGCTCGGCGTCCGCAGCGTACTTGCACTTGGCGCGGATACGAGCACCGTACTTGTAGAAGATGACGGTGAAGGGGATGCAAGCGAGAGCGATGAAACCGGGAAGAGCAGCCGCCCAGTGGATACCGAGGCGTTGGTACCTGTCTGTTAGCTTGTGGCTAAAGTGGATGAGAGTAGACTTACATGTAAGAAGTGAAGAGGGGGAAGGCGGCCCCGAAGAGGGATCGGAGAACCGAGTTGGCAGCGAGCACAGAAGCCGCATAGATGGTGTACGAGTCCACGAGGTAGCCCATGACGGACAAGCTGGGTGTAAGCTGTTACCTCCTCTCCTTGCAAGGGTGTTGACTTACAACATGACGATCGTACCGAGACCGAACGGAACACCAAAGATGATCGGAGCGATCCAGTGGACTTCGGGACCGTTGGTAGCAGCGAAACCAGCGAGACCGATGACGATGAGCACACCGCCCCAGATCGCAGGCGGGAGACGGTCTTCGGGAGTAGCCATACCGCCCCTCTTCTTGGCGGCCTTGAGGTATTGTGGCTGGATGTACACCTGGGCATCAGCAAGGCTTTTGCCTTAGCGCGGAAGACTTACGACTGAGATGATGATGGAGAGCACAGTCCCCACGAGAATACCCAAGAACGCCAGGCCCCCAACACCAGTGTTCCACCCCCTGATCTGCTGGAAGACGATAGGGTACGCAGCGAAGTTGAGATAGAGGATACCGTAGATGACCGCGGTGTAGATAGTGAGGATAGTGACGATCGGCTCAAAGATGAGGAACTTCCAAGGGCGAATGAGAGATGTCTTGAATAGCACCTTAATCTGGAGGGGCTGCTTGGCGTCGGCACGGAAGCGGTAGACCTTGCCGGTGGCCTCGGACATCATAGCGGCTCGCCGACGAAGGAGGGTGGGCGCGTAGGTCTCGGAGCATCCGATGATAAGGGCAAAGAAGATGACGCCAGAGAAGATGGCAAGGAAACCGCTGACCCAACGCCAGCCGGACGTGAGGCCGATGAAGCCGCCAGTGATGGGACCGAGAGCGGGACCTAAGGGTCAGTACAGTCCGAAGCATCCTGATATGTGACTCACCCAAAAATGGAGCAGCCGCGAACAAGGCCATACCCAGACCACGTTGGTTGGCATCTAGGACATCCGAAATGACACCTCCAGCGTTGGACAGCGGTGACGAGCCAAAGAAGCCGGCGAGGAATCGGAAGACCAGGATCTGGGCGACCGAGTTGGAGAGCGCGACAGCCATGAGCCAAATGGTAAGGAAGAAGTAGGAGACGATGAAGATGTTTCGGCGACCATAGACCTCGCTGAGGGGTGCCCAGAAGCTGGATATCAGCTTTGCATGCGATGGACGAGAGGAGGCTTACAGAGGCCCGAACGCAAAGCCAACGACAAACAGCGATATACCCGCTGTCAACAGCTCCGTGCTCGCTCCGAATTCCTCCACCAGACTTTTGATGCCACCACTGTAGGCGGATGATGCCAGCGCGACTGCCAGTGTGGTCATACTGACCATCAAGATAGTAAACCATTTCCATCCGCCTGGCCATCGTTGCGGATCCTCTGGATCATCGTTGATCCAGTCGACAATATAGGGCGATTCCTCGGTTCCCTTTCCGGGGTACTTTGAGGCGAGCAAAGACTCAAAAGGGGTGACGTAGGGTCGCCATGGCCGCGTCTTTAGTGTGTAGGCCGCTGCGGGCTTGGACGTCTTGCTCGTGACAGGCGAGACGTCGTTAACGATTGTGCTTGCTGATGAGTCCTGCAAGTTAGTGCTGAACAGGCAGGCGGTTTGTTGACGAAGCCGCTCGATCGACTTACACTCATTGCGCAGCGAGAACAGCGAAGCGAGTCAGTAATGAGCGGTCTACAGTGGAGTGATATGTGGGAAAGAGAGATGAATGGCGATGAAAAGCTTCTCTGTCGCCTTATATCTGTTGACCCATATGATGTGAGCTACATCATCCCCCTCCGCTACCTCCTTGCGCTACTCCTTGTCATTAGAGGAGCGTGAGACGGCCCCCACTGCCGAATTTAGACTTTACAAAGTCAGCGTGTGTCAGCGAGTGAGCGTCATCGGAGCATTCGGATTCTTCCGGATTTAGTCCGAAGTGGTTATCTCGGCATGGGAGCCACGTCAGGCACAAGTCAGGCACGCATTCCTCGAGCAATGCCGCTTGGTACATTCCATAGAGTCGGTTCCTAATGCGAGTATGGAGGGGGTATCTCACCGAGAGCTGCAGCAGGTAGCGACGCCTGAGGACCGTAATGTCGAAAGGCTTCAACTTTGGAGATCATCGATCAGCGAAGGACCGGCAGAGCCGCCGGGCGCCACTACGGCCGCATTCCTCGAGTTTGGACGCGTCCAGGTACATGACGTAAACCTCTGGACGCGCCGAATCCGACAACTTCGGCTGCTGTCTGATCAGTCTGACCTCCTTGCTTGCGTTCCCCAGCTTCCCCGTCCCGCTCATCCCATCTCAGCGATGCCGCCGGCTCGGAAGCTGACTCCGCTGCTAGCTCTGATATCCGCCTTCCGTTTCTCGATCTTGAAGAAGTAGGACGACCTGCTCCTGTGCATCGGATCTTTTCGTAGAAAGGAAAGCTGTCAGAAAGAGTGATGTATACCAGGTACCATGTACAGCGTCCATGAGCAAACGGTAGCGCATCGTATTACTATGTCGGAGCACGGTTCCGTCCGTGGTTCCTTGCAAGCACTGTGGTAGTCTGCTTGAAAGTGAATGCGAAGCTTCATCGGACATCAGAGCGAGCACGCGACGCGCCAGGAATGACGAAGACGAGCCTGTTTCATCTCGTTCAGGTTGCGTTTCGACTTTGCATCCCCCTTCTCATCATACTTTTCGCTTCGGAGGCTATTATAAGAAAGCAGCTTACTGCTACCAACAGACACTACCTTCAGAATGGAACGCAGAGGCTCCACGCAGCCTTCCACCCCCTCGTCATCGTCGCACAGACACTCGAGATCTCTTGGGACGCTAAACGGCCTCAATGGACTGAACCTGAACGGTGGCGGCATCGGTCTGGACCGGCAGCAGACAGGCGGTGGACTGGCAGGAGGCGGCGGGATGGGGAGTGTGCCAATGAGTCCCGCGGCAAGTAGAGGAAAGTCTGCTCTCTCGCCGAGCATGTTGAGTGCACCGATGAGTCCGGCGGGCAGTTTGGGATTTGGACGCGAGGGGGAATGGAGCGACATTCAAGCAAGGTAAGTCTGTCTTCCTCGATAAACTTCCCGCTGTCATACGATCGCTGACCTTTCAGAACCTTCTGCAGGTGGTGAGCATGACATCGATACCAATATGAGCCCCACCTAATTCGTGGACAGGCTCAACACCAAGCTGGAAGCTGCGGATCTGGAGCCAATGACGGATCTCGTCAAGGACTTCTCGAACGGTGTGAAACTCATCCAGGTGAGTCTCGTGGGGGGGTGCTTTGCTCCACCACTCAAGCAATCTCATGAAAGACTGAGCTGATGTTTTGGATCCTGGTAAGCCCAGTCGATATCCGCCATTTCCACCCTTCTTGATCTTGCCGCTCGCAAGAAGGGACTTATGTTCGTGCTCCTACTGATGAGGCAGGAAGTGATGTCCGACCAGAGCTTGGGGAAATATAACAAGAAGCCAATGATGCGGGTTCAGAAGGCTGAGGTGAGTGGGATATGAGTACCACCATGGTTTGCCCTTTGCTGACTGGTCAGAACGCTGCAAAGGCCTTGCAGTTCATCCGAGATAGCGGTGTCAAGCTCACCAACATCGGTAAGCAGACTCGCAGAGAGTGATAGCGGCGACGTGGGCTGACTCCGGCAGGCCCAGAGGACATCGTGGATGGGAATCTAAAGCTCATACTCGGCATGGTGAGGATCCTTCCTGTTCAGAAACCTGGACGTGTGCTGACATCCAGATCTGGACACTTATTCTACGCTTCACTATCGCTGGTATCACGTGAGTCATCCTCTGTCTCTGGAACGTTGTAGAGGCTGACAACATAGTGAAGAGGGACTTTCCGCCAAGGATGGCCTCCTGCTTTGGTGTCAGCGCAAGACCCAACCTTACCGAGAAGTAGACGTCCAGAATTTTAAAAGCAGCTTTGCAGACGGTCTCGCCTTGTACGTCTTCTTCAGCAACAATGACGCACCAGTCGCTGACGCTGCAGATGTGCTCTGATTCACCGCCATCGGCCAGAGCTGCTCGACTATGACAAACTGGACAAGTCGGATAGAAGAGGGAATACCGAGCTCGCCCTGCGGGTCGCCGAGAAGGAACTTGGCATACCAGTGAGTACTTCCTGGAAGGCGATGCGCAGAGATTGACCCGCAGCCACTCCTCGAAGTCAAGGACTTCTGCGACGTTCAAGTACCAGACGAGCGCAGTGTCATGACCTACGTCGCTGAATTCTTCCATCGCTTCTCACAAGAAGGTGAGTCTCCCCAAGAGTCAGCTGATCAGCAGATAAGATGGAAACGGGCGCCCGCCGAGTGCAGAAATTCGTCGATCTCATCTCCTCTATCCTCACTTGGCAAACCGACTTTGAGCGGCGGCTCGCCCTTCTCCTCTCTGCCGTCTCCTCGACCCAGCGCTCATGGGCTGCAGCTCAGCCACAGCCGGACTACAAATCGGCCATTTCCTCCTTGTCCGAATTTGCCGAATACAAGAAGACGTCGAAGCGACAATGGGGGAGAGAGAAGCAGGAGCTGGGCGCGCTGTATTCGAATATACAGACCAAGCTGAGGACGTATGGGCTGAACAGCTGGGAACCGGCGCAGGGGATGAGGTTGGGAGATCTGGAACGGGAGTGGGCGGGCTTCTTGGTCGACGAGGGGAAGCGGAGTCGCGCAATCAACGCCAGGATAAGAGAGTGAGCTTTTAGTTCATCGAGAAGTGACATAATGGCTGACCTGCTAGGATCAAGGAGGAACTGCGGAAACAGTTCGCCCAGAAGGCAGACGACTTTATGGGCAAGCTACGTCAGATTGAGCTGGGCATCGGAAGCCTGTCCGGAGCATTAGCGGCGAGTCGTCCCCTGCAGATTGACCGTCCATTGGGCTCAGCTGATTTCGTCCAGGACCAAAAGACGACTCTGCTCAAGCTCGCTCAAATCCCGGCGATACTACGAAAGACCCTCCAAGCGGACATCTTGGCCGTACATGACCGGTGTCAAGAGGCCAAAATTGAGGAGAACGACTATACCGTCTTGACGTATGATGATCTCGAGTACGAGCTGGAGTCGGCGGAGCGAGGCATTCGAGCCAAGATTGCGTTTGTAGAGAATCAGGTCAGAATGCCCAAGCATTCGGTACTACGAGTTGGAGAAGCTGACCAGGCAGATGATCTCTGCTCAACACACGAATCTGACACCCGCCAAGTTGGAGGAGTTTGAGGCGACCTTCAAGCACTTTGACAAGGATGACACGAATGTGAGCTGGCACACCCTCCGCCCACTATGAACAAGCTGATGCACTAGACACTCATGGTCTGGGAAATGCATTCTGCACTCGCTAGTCTGGGAATTGTATATGCCGTGAGTCTGCTTTGCACCGAGAGCATGGCCTCGTAGCTGACAGAGACCCAGGACGAAGAGCTGCAGGCAATCTACGCAGACCTGGAGCGAGAATATGGAGCTGTCACCTATGAAGCTTGGCTGGCATTACTGGTAAGCCGTCAGCTTCTGACAGCTATCTTGCCTCGTCTAATTCATCAGGTGGACATCACAAAAGACGACTCTTCCTCGTCTGAGCAGCTTCGCGAGGCTTTCAGAAGTATGGCTGGCGATAAGGTGAGCTGCCTATCCCTTGAGGTGAGGATAGGGCAAGAGCTGATCAGTAGCCGTACGTGACCGAGCTCGACTTTCAACAGGCACATTTGCCCCGAGAGACGATACGCTTCTTGTGCGACAATATGCCAAAGACTGAGGATCCCATTGGGCTGGATTGTGAGCTTTGTGGCCGGTCCAGAGATCCAGGCGAACCTGCTGACATCAGACCACACTTTCCTCGAAACAACGCTTGGGCGGGATTAGCTGTTTTTGTTCTGTCTGTACTTGATATGCGAACACGCACTAGAAAATGCTGTCTCTCGATCCTGTCGCGCTCAGCTGTGTCTTCTCAGTCGTTCGGACCAGCATCGCGGTTGATGCAATGTCTCCCTCCTGGCAAGTGCCACACTTGAAATCAGTCGCGGGTTTGATTCCGCTTGTTTCAGGGTCAACTCAGCCAGTGACATGCAGCTCGTCGTCCCCCCGCAGCCACTCACTCACCCCATCCATCACCATCTGTTGTTGTTATTGTCATCCTTCAAATACAGCTACTCTCCGCCCATACCTCACACATAGCATCTGTGTCATCATGGTGAGCTGTCTGCCCAACGCGATTGATGCGCGATGGAGGCAAGAGCTGACAGCGTAGTCCGCGTCCGGTGTCCAACCTGTGCGTAATCGCAGCTTCCTATTGATGTCCACGAGTCACAGCTGATCTAGGCTCTTCTCCATCCTCCCGCTCTGACCTATGCCTAATCTCCTGCCTTCTCATCATCACGACGCCGTGCTTCCTCCTCGACCGTGCCTCACAACCTCCCGTCCGGACTCTGCCCCTCCTTCCTATATCTCGCCCACACCCTCTATCTCATATCGCCCCTCCCATACTCTCCCTGGCGTCACCCAACAGACCTCCGAGTGCCTCGAAAAGTTCCAGGAACTGAAGACGGGCAAGAAGCTCACCTACGTCATCTACGGCCTGTCGGACGACAAGAAGTCGATTGTCGTCCTCAAGACGTCCGAGGAGAAGGACTATGACAAGTTTGTGGGCGAGCTCCCGGAGAAGGACTGCAGGTGGGCGGTGTATGACTTTGAGTACACTCTGCCGGGCGGAGAGGGGATTAGGAATAAGCTGGCCTTTATCATGTGGTGAGTTGCGTGTCTGGCTCGAGGGGAAACATATGGCGACTGAAGAGAATGGGCGAGCGGTATAGCCGGGATTGATACTGGGCTGGGCATGGGCCAGGAGGTCAATGGATCGATGTGTTGCGTAGACGCTAGGAAGACAAAAGCTGAACCCCTAGGTCGCCCGATGATGCCAGCGTCAAGTCAAAGATGATCTTCGCCTCCTCCAAAGACGCCCTCCGCCGCCGATTCGACGGTATCCACATCGAGCTCCAGGCTACCGACTTTAGCGAGGTCACCAAGGACGCCATCATGGAGAAGGCCATGAGGCGATGATTGTAAGCTGTCTTCCGCAGACAAAGGGTACAGAGCTGACTGGACAGGATGAACGACGCCCGCATATCCCCCTTGCTTCGATAATACTCTTTGTAGGCATACACACCTAGATCGACATACACCACTACACCCATTCTTCTGTTTTGCTGCTATGAATTGAAGGATCTGAGATGAGCGGGGTTCGGTCAAACGACGGGACCAAGCCGAAAATAACACGTAACGATGCTGACTGCCGCTGACCATGGAAAGCCCTTACAACTAGGTGCATATAGTACACACAAGACAGCCTCGCCGGTGACTCGCTTTACGCACTGCGCTGCCGCTCCCTTTCCGCCTTTACAGCACGAAGCTCCTCCAGCCTCGCCCGCATCTTCGGCACCTCCAACAACCGGTGCTCCAAATCCTGCTTCTCCTCTTGCAATGCCAGCCGCTTCTCCGCATCAAGCTCAGTACTGATGTCTATCAGCTTGGTACATCGAAAGTAAGGGAAATCCTTACAATACATAGCCGCCCTGACCATCGTACTGGAGCACCATGGAGTGGTATTTCCATAAAGAAGGCCGATGGGAGACAGTCATGAGTGTGATGCCAAGGGCTGATGATCAGCTAAGCGTCCAGCCTGGGGCCGTGTAAGCTGGTGATACTCACAAGTCGCGTGGTCGTACATGACCTTCTCGATCTCGAGCGTCACAGCGCTGGTGCATTCGTCCAGGATCGCATACTGCAGTATCAGCTCATGTGCCTCCCACGATACCGGGCACGCGCGCACGTCTCAGCTGGTTCTGCGCGAGATTCTGGGTATGTATACTCACTTTTGGCCGATGATAGAACAACCTTGCCATCGCAATCCTCTGCTTGTCCCCGCCACTCAACGCATCTCTCCACTCCCGCACGGCATCCCACCCTCCCTCCCTCTCCACCATATGACCCATCTCCAGCACATCCAGGATCCGCATCAGATCATCATCGCTCACGCCCCGCACGCGCATCATGGCCGCATCATGCGGATAGATGAGCTGATCCCGGAGGGTGCCGGTACAGAGGTATGGGCGTTGTGGGATATAGGTGAATTCACGCGCGGGGGGTTTGTACACGGTTCCGCCGTACACTGGCCAAAGACCGCCTAGGATCCGGAAGAGGGAGGATTTACCGCATCCATTGGGACCGACTACGAGGAGGTGTTTCTGCGGAATCAGCTGTGCGCGTGATATGACGTCTCATCAGTACGGCTAGCTTACTCCTGGCTGGACATTGAAGCTCATGGACTTGACTAGGACATCTCCGTTCGGGCTGATGAGCGGGACATTATCGAACCGGATCTCATCAGACTCGATGATCTGCCCTCTGCCTTCCAACACTGCCACTCAGCACAGCACTCTTGTCTTCCCGGTCGCAAGTCCGAACTCACTCTTGGCATTCCCCTCCACACTGGAGCTGCTGACCAGCTTCTTCTGATACCTCCCCGCCTTGACATCATCCATCGTATCCAGCAGATCGGCCACCCGGGACGTGTAACCAGCGAGCTCCGCCAACTCCTTGTACGAGTACATGACCCGCCCGAACGCGTCGCTTGCAGAAAGCAGCAGCCGTCGGTTGGTGACGAAACCTTTTCAGTCAGCTTCGTTCCGTCCACGTTTCCAGGCAGACTCACCCTCCGTCCTCGTCCCTAAGGTCCCCGCACCCCCTGCCAAACCCAAAACCTCCCCGCCGAACACAGGTATCGCGCAGATCCCCAGCCCCAAGGCGCCCCATAACCACTTTATAATCCCCTCCTCTGCCATCCCATGCCAGACCCTTATCCGCAGCACCCGGTTCACATGCTTGACGAGCGCAAAGTATCCGCGTTCAATGACATTCTTTTCGAACTCTTCGCCATGGTATAGCGCCACTTCTTCGCCGGACTCGAGGAGTCGAGAGTGCGTGAAGCGGAGCTCGCCCTCTAGTGTTGCTGATCGTCAGCATACGCGGTGAGAGACAAGAGAGACGCGCTTACCTTCGTGTGCTGCGTAAGCGCCGAATGGGGGAGTGACTGCTTTCACTGGGGAGTCAGCTACAGGCTGGTCTTCCAAATGGCTAGCTCACATAGTCCCGCGCTCGCCTGGACAAGAATTGTCAGGATGACGAGACCCTCTGCACCGACGTTCCGAGACAGCTGATAGTTGTACAAGCTAGCAGGATTAGCTGAGGGCGCTTTCGCACATTCTCTTCACCACGACGACTAGCTCACATGACGTCCAAGACCGGCTTGGCGATGTTTGAGTAGATCTCAGCGAGCTTATTGCTGAACTGTTGTATGTCGACAGTGAGGTACTGTCCTGCTCAGCTCACCATCATCGCAATAGCGCTTCACTGTCGACCCTCAGCACAGAGCTCACCTGATCCGCATTCTTGATCCGATCATCCAGATTAGCCAGCTTGTAGAACAATTGCTCGCCCTTCCCATCGTCCCCCGTCCCTCCAAGATCCTTCTCGCTGAGCCGGCCGCCTGTTCCATGAGCAGGCGGATCAAGGTACGTCCCCAACGCGTGCCGGGTGAGGCGCGTCCGATAAGCCAGACCCAGCTCGGATTGGAGGTACTCTAGCATGGAGTTGGTGTAGGTTGCGGGAATGGCGATGGCGAGCCAGCGTGAGAGGTTGGAGAGGAAGAGAGCGGGCTGGGCTGTGACGAGTGATGATACGATTCTGAGAGATCAGCGGATGCCCGGGGTCCTACAGGAAAGACGCACCTCCCGTCTAGATCTGCCACATAAAGACTCAATGCTGTCCGAGCGAGCAGAAACGCCGAGTGTAAAGCGAGCATAGACGCTTCTCGACTTCGCAAACTGGGGATGACGATCCGGATGAGCTTCTTCAGTCGAGCGAAGAAGAGCGGGTCGTTGACGCTTCCGCGATACTTCTTGGCTTCTACAGAGTTACCTTTGCTCATTCGCTATGTATAGCGTTTCAGAGGAGGCAATATCGGTATTGAGCGTGAGAAAGCTGAAGAGGAACACTTACCCTTTCCCCTCTTCTTCGTCGAAGCGCTACTCTCCCTGCCCGCCTTCACCCCCCTCCCCGTCATACTGAGATATGTCGTCCCGATGCAGTACAGCACAAAGCCGCCCGTCAGGCCTCGCTGGACCAGAGGCCGATATCGGAGATACGCAGCAAGCAAGCTCTGGAGCTGCTCCCGCGCCCGGGCTTGCGTCACGGGCGGGAGAGAAGGGAGGCGGAGGCGACGGTCAAGAGGTGGTGCGGTGGCGGACGACATGACGAGCTGACAGGAGCCACTTGAGGTGGGTCGGATCTTTGTACTCTCTGCCTCTGCTCACGGTGTCAGTGCAGAGACTCTAGTATAGGTGATACGCTACAAGATGCAATGAGTGAGAGACAAGGATGACGATGAGGTGCTGAGCGCTGAGGAATGCGGAGCGAAATGCTTGGCTTGACAAGACCGAGGATTGTCGGCTAATGGGCGGATATACCCGGTACGGCCGCCTTGGCTATGCGCTGAGCGATCAAGGTGGTGGCGAGCGCAAGGGCGGGGAAAGCAAAGTGGCATGATGATTTGCATAAGAGGGCATTATAGACATGTCTTCCGCCCCGATCTCCGCAGTGGTGGTAAGCACTGATCCGCCTCCTCTGACTGTCTCCCAGATCAAATGGAGGTCCAATAGCTGGTCCAATCCCAACTTCCGCATGATTCCCGTCCGATAATATACTTTTGTGCCTCCACTCGGTCGACTGCGACCGCCCGGACTCTCTTCGTCGTGTTGTATGTCGTCATGTATGTAGGTCTCGTGGCTACTCCTTCTTCGCCTTGGCCGCGCGCTTGGCTTTCGGGGCGGGCTTCTTCTTAGCGGGCTGAATGGTCAGCTCCTCCTCGGCTGCCCTTGCAAGGGCACTTGCAGCTCACCTTCACGTCCTCCATTTCCTCCTCGTCTTCCTGCTCCGGCTTGATGTCCTCCTCTGACAGCTCTGAGGACGCAGAGTCTGGCTCGACAGTCTTCCGCTTGGCAGCTGAAGCACGCTTCTGATGGGGTCAGCTTGCGCGGCCTCACGGTAACTTGACGATCAATGACGTACTGGTCTAGCTGGTGCCTTGGCTGCGACATCTGGTTTCTCGTCCGATTCACTTCCCGACGCCTCCTTCTTGACCGCAGACTAGCTGGTCAGTCGCAGCTCCTGGCGGGGACGGAGAGAGGGCATACCTTCCTCTTCGCAGCCTTGGCTTTCGGCTTCACTGGCTTTTCATCCTCCTCACTCGCTGACGGCTCCTTCTTGACTGGTGTCTGATCGATCAGCTTTTGGTTTGCGCAAAGACAAACATCAGCAAGCTCACCTTCCGGGCTCTCTTTGCCTTTGGCTCAGGCGAGTCCTCCTCGTTTGCTACATCGTCGGCTTCCTCCTTCTTGACCTTCTTCGCTCGCTTTGCCTAACATCAGCTCCATATACCACCTGTAAGAACTCTAGAGCTCACCTTTGGCTTTGGCTTCTCCTCCTCTTCCTCTTCCTCTTCGACCTTCTCGCCGTCCCCTTCTTCCTCGTCTCCTTCCTCTTCCTTCACCTTCTTTGCTCCCTTGGCCTGGGAGTCAGCCCTTCCCAGACATGTGTGCTTATTCCAGCGCACCTTTGGCTTTGGCTTCACATCCTCCTCCTCTTCATCCTTGGCTCCCTCTTCTCCGTCTTCTCCCTCACCATCCTCCTCCTTCTTGACCTTGGGCTTCCGCTTCGCAGCCGGCTTCTTCTTCTTTGGGGTCGGCTCTGCGGACTCCTCGTCTGATCCTTTTGGCGGAGGCGTCGGAAGACGAGCTGACTCTGGGATATCTTCATCGGCAACTACATGATCAGCTATGACTCCAACGGAGGTGAGGGAGGACGTACCATGTCCGACTTCCCAGGCGGTGTCCAGTTTCTCCTTGTACGATTCCCTAGACAGTCAGTATATGAGAGCCTATCCCAGACGCTACTGGATTGGACATACGGCAGCTCGTCATACCCATCTATCTCATCCGTCTTTTCAAACAACCCTTTCAGATTGCTTATCACCTTGTCTGTCGCGCCTGACCGCTATCAGCGCCGGGCCCCTGTCCTCTCGGCAACGACTTGACCTACAGCCCCAGTGTCTCCACTTAAAAGTTCCATGGCCCTGGATCTCGACCCACGTCCCAAGTCTCAGTTCCCCCTTCTGGATCTTGGTAGTTTTGCACGGCTTGGGCCCTTCACACTCATCAGCTTGACTCCGAAGGTTGGTGATGACAAGCTTTACTCACCATTACAGCCCGCTCTAGCTGTTGGTGCGACCTCGATTCTGTAGCCTGTGACCATGGTGAGTGAGTGTGAGCTTTCAGGTGTGTAAGCAAGTGAAATGAGGTGAAGGTGAGATGGATTTGTTGATGATGGTCAAGCTGTGAGCTGTGACGACATTGGATGATCCGGATTTCCGGATTGGGTCCGTGCCTGACAGCCATTTACGTAAATGACCGGAATTTAAGCTCGGCCCCGGACGCGCAACGAACCTTGCACACACTGCACAGTCAATAGCTAGCGGCTACCTTTGCTTTGTCTATCTAGCTATATACATCCTCTATCGCCATATCCTACAGCACCCGACCATCTCCATGTCCTGAGTCCTGACACAGGTTGAAACCCGAACTCCCCAACCCTCAACCTTCCCTCTCCTTCCACCTCGCAAGGTGAAACAACCCCCTTCCGAGACACCCTGCCTGCCATTCCGATCGAGGCATACGCGATACGCGTCCTACCCACCATGTCCCCTTCCCCTCGCCCCTCTGGCTCGCCGCAGCTGTCTGACCTGGCCTCATCACCCACACCCACGGTCCGCAACGTATCGACATCTACTATTCCGCCATTCAATCGATCCCTCACTTCGGGTTCGAGCGATTCAAATCCGGGCGAAGGCGGACCAAGCACCATTGCTGCTATTGCAGAAGCGCGGCGAAAGTCAGACACGCGCGCTAGTCAAGAGGAATTAGGAAAAGGTCGGCCGGGGAGAGAAGAGGTGTGTTGATTGTTTCATTTTAGGGGCACGGCCCTTGCTTCATTCATTTCGGGGGTTTGTAACATATACTGACAGAGTAGCGTCTATACCCAGCACCCCTTTCACCATCTGTACATCG
Source organism: Dioszegia hungarica (assembly GCF_025882075.1). Lineage (NCBI taxonomy): Eukaryota > Fungi > Basidiomycota > Tremellomycetes > Tremellales > Bulleribasidiaceae > Dioszegia > Dioszegia hungarica. The sequence goes on from NW_026515772.1 coordinate 374,696, forward strand.
CGGTATCTCGCCAAGTCGCTTCTCAGAGTACTCTACAGACGACGACCTCTACTCGCCTGACCTTCGCCCAAAGACCGCTGCACCGCGATACGGCATGTCGTCCATGGGCGACCAAACCCCTCGGGTCGGTGCGGGAAGTCAGCGCGGTCTTCCCCCTGCGACATCTATGGGCTCCTCCTTCGGCTCGCCGCAGACGCAGCAATCTGTCGGCGGATCCGCACCCCGGCCGTCCAGGCTGCCGAGAAACCACTCTACCTCGGGTCATCCCCTTTCCTACCCCGTCAACCCAAATGCTTCGACGCATGGCTATGGATCAACCTCTCGGTCTACCTCACGCGCCCGTCCGGCGTTATCGACCCAAAACACCGCCTTTCAAGTGGCTACGCTTTCACGTCAGGCCAAAGGGGGGCTCGACGAGGAGGACGAGCCGATCGTGGATCGCGGAGAGGACCTGATCCGCCGTCGTCAGGCGGAGCGGAAGCAGGCTCGGAGAAAGAAGGAGCGGGAGAGGCGCTTCGTCGCTGGCGAGCCGCTCGACTCGGCTGGTCTAGGCGGACCGATGAGCGGAAATCAAGAAGACAGCTTCCAGCAGCAGCAACAGCGATCCCTCGGTCCAGCGGCGGGCCGCTCGGTATCCAGAAACAGAGCACCAAGCGCCACTCGGGGCGGAAGGAGGGAGGCAAGCGAAGGGTACTTTGCGTCGTATGCCGGTAGTGTGGCAGGCTCTGAGACGCCCATGCAACAGGGCGGGGACCTGCTTAGTCCGCGTGCGGCGCTCCGGCCAGCGAGCATCTATTCGAGCGCGGCGGACGAGGATGAGGAGGAAGAGAGGGATATGGAGCGCGAGATTGAGGATGTCGTAGCGGATGTGGTGGAGGAGGCGACGGTCGATGGGGGCAACAGCGATAACGAGTCTGAAGAGGAGGAAGGGGAAGACGGAGATGAGGGGTCGAGTGAGGAGGGTGTGACCTTGCGGGACAGGCAGGATGTGAGTCGCACCGAAGGGCTGAGCTGACTTCAGGCTATCAACATTGAGCACCCATTCGGTCTGCCCATTTGGAAACCTGCTCTCTACCGCAAGTCCCGGTCCGTCACTCGGAACGCCGAGTCCGCTCTCCACTCTATCCCATCCGCAGCGGCCGAGCGACACCTCCTGCCCGGCAACCTAGCCTGGGTGCTGCTATTCGGCTGGTGGCTCGCCATCACCTGCTTCATCGTCGCGATGCTCGTCTCTGGCGCAGAGGTCTGCGGGGGCGGCCGAGGCGGATACGGCAAGACCCTGCGCGGTCTGGCCTGGTACATTGGCTGGCCTTTTGGCAAGTACGTCGAAGGGGAAGGAGCGCCCGAGGAGGGCGACGCGGATGGGGATGATACGCCTGGCGTGGAGGATGCGGAGAGTGGGTATGGGGGCATGGATGATACGCCTACCCGGCACCGGCGCCGTGAAGCCAGTGACGGCGCAGCTAGTAACCTTACGATTCGGCAGACCCAAACCCGGGCGCCAGCGCACAACCTCGACGATGGGCTACCGGATGAGCCCAGAGCTGGTAGGCGTGAGGCTACCGTCTCGTTCGCCGCTACTGCGGACCTCCCTTCGCAGTCACACATCAAGCGGAGCTCGTACGACGAGGACGAGCGCGCCCCTCTTCTCACCGGTACCAAAAAGGGATTCCGCCGTCCCCGGAACAAGAAGGCCAAGATGCTCGGTCGGATCGTCTACTGGCCGCTCTTCCTCCTCATCCTCGCCCCGATCATGCTCTGCATCTGTACCATCTGCTGGTTCTGCGTCTTTACCATCCCGATGGCCAAGCTCAACTGGGCTTTGCTCCACTTGCTCTGGTCCCGCCCGCTCGAGATCAACTTCCGGTCCGCGCCCAAGACGCTCGTCCCTGTCCCGGCGGTCCCATCGCCTTCACTCGGTGCGGACGGCGAGGAGGATGGAGCGGAATCGGGCTCAACTACGTTGAATGAGACGTCCCCGTCCGGCGGATTCCGGTACCGGACCGCCCAACTCAAAGCGGGGCAAGTCGCCCCTACATCCGGCCCCACGTCGACCGTTCTGCTCTGCACATACCGCGCCTTCGGGATGCAGTACTACAAGTACACGGTCGGCGGGGTGAATATCATGTTCATCAACCTCCTCCCCCTCGTCTTCTTTACGATCTTTGACGCATTCGTCCTCCTCCCCGCGGTGGAGCGGGACGAACACGCCGGACGGCACGTCTCGCCCTTCCTGGCTGTCGTCGCTTCGCAGGCGCTTATCTTTGTCCTCTCGCTCGCGTCCGTCATCCCATTGTCGTACTTTATCGGCATGGCCGTCGCGTCCATCTCGGCCCAATCGTCCATCGGCATGGGCGCCGTTATCAACGCAACTTTCGGCTCCATCATCGAGATCATCCTCTACAGCGTCGCGCTCACGCAAGGCAAGGGCCGCCTCGTCGAGGGCAGTATTGTCGGCAGTATCCTCGCCGGCGTGCTGCTTATGCCTGGCGCGTCGATGTGCAGTGGCGCCTTCAAGCGGAAGGAGCAGAAGTTTAATGCGAAATCGGCGGGGGTGACGAGTACGATGTTGATCATGGCGATTATTGGGACGTTGACGCCGACCATGTTTTATCAGACTTATGGGACTGTGAGTGTTTCGTTTGGAGTGGGGCTGATCTCAGTTTGAACTCCATTGCGATGGGTGTCCACCGATCAAGGGCGAAATGACGACGCTGGATAGCTGGAAGTGCTCCCAGTGCTACTATGAGCATCCCGACCCGGTCGACGATCCGTTCTACCAGGATCAGGTCAAGACGTTGATGTACTGCTGTGCGGGCATCCTGCTTTTCGTAAGTCTCTTTTAAAAGTGGAGCTGACGTTAGTCCTACCTTATCGGCCTGTGGTTCTCGCTCCGGACGCACGCGTCTCAGATCTGGCAAAACCCGCAACAGCTGCTCAAGCCCGACGACGTCCTCAGCTCCCTCCACCCCGCAATGAAGGCGAGCCTCAGCCAGCGCATGACGCCCCAGGCGGTCATGCAGCATATCCTACCCCTACACAAGGACAACAAGCTCGCTGCTTCGGCGTCGGCCCAGCTCGCCCGGGGACTGGGGTACGATACTGCCCCCAATACGCCGACGCAGGCTAGTCAGGCGGCGTTCCCGCACATCGGCGAAGGGCCGCGGGGGTCAGGACTGCACGCTACGCTCAAGCTGCCAAAGGTAGCAGAGCTAGCGGGTGACGGAGCGAAGGATGGAGAACAGGCGGAAGGGAAAAGGGCGTCCTCGGCGACGTACAATATCCCCTCGGGATCGGGGTACACTCCTCTCCTCGATGGGCTGTCGCACGTCCGGGCTTCGACATCCGGGTCCGGATCCGCTCTCAACCCTAACCATGAACGCCTCACGCCTATCCGCCTTCCGAGCTCGCTTACGACCGAAGACTTTACGCGGGCCGTTGCGGTCGCGACGGTCTCTGCGCTGCGGCACCAAGGGAGCGTCATTGGCGGTGTACACGGATCCGGGAGGAAAGATCGCCCGGCGAGCTTGATGATGCCACACCCGAAGAAGACGGGCGGGGAGGAGCAGGAAGGTGCGCATGGGGATGGAGAGGGCGAGGGAGGCGGACACGAGGCGCCGGAGTGGACAAGAGGGGTCAGTGCGGGGGTGTTGCTCTCCTGCACGCTGCTCTATGCTATCATTGCGGGTGAGTCGGCTGGTCTTCGTTCAGGAGAGACAGATGCTGAAATAGCAGAAATCTTGGTCGACGTGGTGGATGTCGTTCTGCACGGTATCAAGATTGACGAGAAGTTCCTCGGTCTCACGCTGTTTGCGCTCGTGCCCAATACGACGGAGTTTATGAACGCCATGTCGTTTGCGCTGAATGGGAATATTGCGCTCAGGTGAGCTAGTTGGTCTGGTGCATATGCGGAGCACAGCTGATGATGCAGTATGGAGATTGGCTCGGCGTACGCTTTGCAGGTGTGCCTGCTCCAGATCCCGGCTATGGTAGCCTTTTCGGCATTCTATGATCCGGGCAAGATGGGTCAGGTGGTCGACACCTTCACGTGAGCGTCATCTTGTCCACCGACACGAGTGAGAAGCTGACTCCGCAGCCTGATCTTCCCAAGGTGGGACGTGATCGCCATTATCCTCAGTATCTTCCTCTTGACGTACACGTACATCGAAGCTCGGAGCAACTACCACCGAGGGAGTATCCTCGTACTAGCGTGAGCTTGCTCGCTCGCTCGCTTCGCATGCACCACGATAAAGCTGATCAATCAGATACATTGTGCTAGTGATGGGCTTCTACTTTGCCCCCATGCGGACTGGGCCAGAAGACGACGCGGGTGACGTGATTGTGCCGCACAAGGAGCTGCTGGCGGGATTAGTAGCAGGGGGAGGCCAGTGGGCTGGGGGAATCACTAAGCTGTGGGCTTGATGCCTAGATGGTCGGTGGTAGTCACCTGGGGTCTCCAGGGCGGGGCCAGGTCGACGTCATGGGGAATGGAGTGCGGAAGGGAGGTGGCAGTGGATCCGGATTCGCGCTGTATCATTTGTTCCATCCTTTCATACCTCAATGTGTACTATGCTTTGTTCCGCTGTTGTCATGCACGCTATGCTCACGCCTTCTGTGGTACCACTACCCTCCGGACTGCTCAATGCAGGACTGACATGAGCTGAAGCGGCGTCGACTATGAACTGAATGCGGCGTCGCAGAAGTGCCACACTCGCCGTAAATCCGGTGATCGGTATCGTCACTGACGTCATTCCGGTCCCGCGAACTGCCACTTTGAGCGATGGATAACCTGATTCGGGTAAGCTACGGCTCCTGTTATCCCTTCCTTGTTGGTCCGAGAAGAGCAAGTCTGACAGCATCAGTACGTCTTCCCTTGCCTCTCACAGCCACAGCCCCCGCCCGGATCAGGTAGACTTCCCTGAACCGTCCACCCGTTACAGCGAGCAGCGCAGATCCACCCACATTCGTCCGCTTTCTCTCTCTCTCTCTCTCTCTCTCTTCTGCCTATATACATACCTTCTGACACAGCTGGTATCTCTTCCCCATCTCAGACATCCACGTCTACCCTTACCCACCCAACTATCACCAAGACATCCAATCAAGATGTCCCGCTTCGATACCGTCTCGAGGACGGACAGCAAGGCTGGCTCGACCCTGTCGAGGAACCAGAGCTTGGTGAGTTGCTTTCTTTGGCGTCTGGGGTCTGGCTGCGGGCGAGACCTAAAGAGCGAGTAAGGGGCATGCTAGGCGCAGAGGCAGTGCTGCTCGTAAAGATGGAGCTGGACAATAAGGGAAGGTGGATGATATCTCGGCGGAGAGGCTGGCAGGGACAATACTGAGGTTCCCATCGTGTCAGCACTAACCCTTCAGATCAAGAAGAACACTGCTCCTCATGAGCTCAAGCCCTCCGACATTCTCATCGAGCGGTTCACCGCCTGGAAGCAGATTGTCAAGATGCTCATCTGTACGTTAATCACTTATCAGTTGAGATGCCCGCTGACCCGCAGCCTACTTTGAGGGCGTCGCCGACATCGAGGCCAACACCTCCAAGGAGCTCACCAAGCTCGGCGCGGTCATCCAGGTCCCCTTCAGGCCCGGAAACCAGTTCCTCGGCGAGGGCGGTATGCAGGTGAGTTTTCCGGCTTTTCCGGGCCGGACCGAGCTTATCTTTCAGGATGTCTTCTACACCATCCGCGACAAGACCAGGCTCATTGCCGACTCGCACTCGTCCCTCGCCCGGACCATCGAGTCGTCCATCGTCCAGCACCTCCAGAAGCTCCGCACCGAGATCAAGGCCCACATCAAGAACGTCCAGAACGACACTGGCAAGCTCGCCGCCTCGGTCGCCCGGGAGCGCGAGATGTCCACCAAGTCCATCGCTGACCTCGCCCGCGCGATCAGCTCGGTCAACCACACCCCCATGCAGGTCGGTGCCAAGGAGGACCCCTTCGCGGTCAACATGGCCGTCATGAAGCAGCTCCAGAAGCAGGTGAGCAGTTTACGAAGGTAGCCCAGACCTAGCTGACGTTCAGGTTGCCGAGGAGAACGCCCTCCAAAAGTCGATCGTCATCATGCAGCAGAACTCTGCCCACTTTGAGGAGGGCATTGTCCGCTCCATCCAGTCTGCTTGGCAGACCTTTGACGAGTGGCAGTCGCGCATGTCCACCTCGGTCCAGGAGACTTGGCGCCACCTCGGCGTCAACATGGCTCAGCTCATGCCCGACCGCGAGTGGATCTCGTTCGCCGCTCGCTCGGACCACCTTCTCGACCCCGAGACCCCCCTCCGCAACCCGGACAACATCGACTACCCGGGCAAGAACGACCCGTCGGTCCTTCCCGTCCACACCGGTCTGCTCGAGCGCAAGAAGCGCTTCACCAAGTCGTACAAGGAGGGATTCTATGTCCTTACCCCCGCCGGCTACCTCCACGAGTACGCCAGCTCGGACCCGTCGACCGCTACCCACCCGGTCTGGTCCCTCTTCCTGCCCGCGTGCACTCTCGGCCCCCCGTCCAGCGCGTCGACCGCCAAGAGCCACAAGTTCCACATCGAGGGCCGCAAGGACGGAACCTCGTCCATCGGCAAGACCCCCAGCGGCAAGCTGTTTGGCGGTGCAAGCGAGACTGCTTTCACCTTCCGCGCAAGGAGCCACGAGGAGATGATGGAGGTCTGGAACGACTTGAGGATGCTCGTCGCCAGGTACCTCGTTGCTAGCGAGCAGATGGAGAGGGAGGGTCCCGTTGCCCAGGCCGTCCGCTCCGTTGGGTAAGTCTATTCAAGCTGGTATCAGGATTTCGCTGATAGACAGATACCGCTCCGACGAGGAGGAAGAGGAAGACGAGGAGGAGGAGGACGACGAGGAGGGTTCCTCCGTCGAGGCTGAGGACGACGAGCACGTCGAGCATGACGCCAGCCACCTCGTTGCCGGTGACGACCACGCCGACCAGGAGCACGAGGACGTCCCCGCCTACTCGCACGACAATGCCGAGTCTTCCGGTGTCGAGGTCGGCCCCAACGGCTATGCTGTGAGTGTTTTCCGTTGCTGTCTAGACTTTGCTGACGTTCAGCTCGAAAAGAAGGAGAAGCCCGAAGGCGCAGACAAGCCCCTGACCCGTCGCGAGGAGAAGGCTCCCGCAAAGGAGGAGCCAACAACCGGTGAGGAACTTTCCTCCCGCTCCGCCCCCGCTCTCGGCGCCTCGATCCCCGCCTCCGGCACGCCCCACTCGACCGACACGACCCACACCGTCGGTGACAATGCCAGCGTCAAGGCTCCCAGCACCCACGGTGGCAAGGCCCAAAGCACCCACACCAAGGCGTCCAGCCACCACGGCAAGGACCTCGGCAGCAAGGAGGAGGCGGATGCCATGCTCGGCGAAGTCCCCCACGCTCCGGGAACCGACTCTGCCGGACCCGACGCCATGCCTGAAACCCCCGACGAGAAGAAGGGCGGCTTCATCTCCAAGTTCACCGAGAGCTTGAAGAAGTAGGCGACCGGCGTGCGGCATGTCGACCAAGGCGGGCGATCGAGAGCCAACACCCCCATCCCCATCCCCCAAATCATCATTAATCTCTGTAGCTGACTGACCTTTTAGCCGATGACTAGTTCTTCGCTAGCCCCCTTGTTTGTTTGCACACTCCCCCTTCCCCCTTCTAATATATACCAAACCATTTAATTTATTGGACCCCAGTCCTTTGTAGGGTTCTTTTACCTTTCGGAAAGACTGTAGGTCTGGGCAGGTGTTTGATACTGCTTTTTTTTGTCTCGTCGGAAATAGTTGTGCGAAGTGAATGAATACATGCGATTGCCTTGCCCTAGTTTCCTCTGGCTGTCGATCGATCTCATGACTTGCTGTAGAAGTCTCGCTGCAGTATGGTCCAGAGCAGACTCATGGCTGATGAAGTCAGCGCAAGGTCGCCGTAGTCATGAGGGAAAACGCTATGCGGGACTCACGAGCAATGATGAGCGGTGAGATGCTCGCTCGGTTCAGCTTGATCGATTGAAAGATGAAGAGCTCGGAGGCGAAGTGGATGAGGGCGATCAGGAAGGTGGATTGTCCCATCTTGTACACGCTGCGTATGTTAGCGAGCAGATACAGGCTGATAGTTGATCCTATTTCGACCACGATTGCTGCACTTACGTCGGGTCGTTCAGATTGTAAGCTGCCAGTAATCTGACGATCCCAGTAAGGCCCGTCCACGTAGCGGCCAATCTACAAGCCAGCGGTGTCACTGCATGATCAGCTCTAGCTGATTCTGGTCCGCTTGGGAACACAGGCAAGATCTCGGGAGCTGGACATACCTTCATCTGCGCGCTTCGAGTAGATCTCTTTGGTCTGCCAGGTGACTGCCATATTCTGGGCAGAGTTGTATATTCCGGCGGCTGCGGTGAAGAGGTACCAGTAGGGCAGGAGACCCGCGGAGGGGGGAAGATAAGTGGCGAAGTCTTGTGGGATGAGCTGAAGACTCCGCTCAACGGCAACGAATCACCCAGCTCACTGGACATGGTAGAGAGAACTATAGATGAGTATACTGTGAAAGGGTCGGCGTAGCTGTTCTTCCTCGCGACTGCAGGTAAGGTGTGAGAAGCAAAGATCAAGGAGGAGGTCCGAGACCGTGCCGGCATAGATCTGCTCCCGCGCAACACATTCCTCATCACTCAACTTTACTCAGCATATCAGCTGGGATTCCCGCACGTTTCTCAGTCAACCATCACCTGACGTCCATCATGGCCAAAGCATCAATCCCCCTTCCTGAAGGCCACGTCTATGCTGTAGACCTCCCTTGCGTGGGCGAAGGTGGACGGTCCTTCCATCAAACCACCATCCCCCTCGACCACCCCTGCTTCGACCTCCCCCCTGCGCCCATCTCTGCACTTGTCGGCTTCCCCGTCGTCGTCTACCGCACCCAAAAGCACCCCGCCTCCACTCCCAACCACTACCTCGACAACCAGATCGCCACCTTCGTCATGATCGCGCTGCACGACGGGTTCGCTCCTGCCCCGTGGCAGTCCCGCGTCGGGAGCTGCATCGTCGCGCGCAAAGACAAGAAGCCGCTCGATGTGAAGCAATTTGAGGTGGTGTGGATGTACAATGATCGAATTCTGGACTATATGGGGGATGTGGGGAGCATGGACAGTCTCAGGGCGCAGGGGATGATGACAAAGGCGGACTTTCAGAAATTCTTCAAGAGGTACTCGGAAAGTCAGCTGGACAATGAGTTTTGCTACGAGGCGCCCCCGCCGCTGTTCGCTTGATGACTGAACTGTGAGTACAGCCATGTCAAGTCAAGTCATAGAGAACCATGTTGATGTCGAAGAAAATCCCTTGCCCGTCCAGGCTCCTCTGATTAGGTTACATAGATCAGGATCTGTAGGAACATCGTCAGCTGTTGAGCCATTTTGATGTATATAAATAGAACAGTATGCTTCTAGACCTACTGGCGGGGCGCTCATGACACCTAGCAAGGCTCTCGGCCCAGCGGTTGATGCTGTTTGAGCTGGACGACAGTTGCGCAAGAGAATGCAGGCAAGAAAGCCGTTGCGGGATCTGAAGGTTCCGGGGGCAATCCACCGGGGCTACTTTGCCTGGAACAGATGCGTCTCGTTTGCCTTTGTTCATATTGTTTGCCCTGTCGGGCTCACTATCAACGCTATGGAGCCAGTGCAGAATGGCGAGTCTAGCCGGTCGCCTGCGCGGAGGTCGACGTCTCCTCGAAGGCTTCTTCAAGCAGAGCATAGTCACGGAGCTGCCGGCTCAACCGGAGGCGGAGATGGACAGGGACAAGGGCAAGAAGCAGACCGGTCCGAGACGCAGCTCGGCGCGGATGGCATAGCTAAGAGTCGCTTGATACTACCCGAGTGGGACAGTAAGTCTACCCCACCCAGATCATAGCCAAAGCTTGAGCTGACAAGCCAGTCCCACCGCCCAAACCCCTCCATCCTTCACATGATCTCATATCCCTCCTCTCCCTCGCCTCCCTGTATAATACCTACGTCCGCCCATACGCATCAGGCATTGACGAAGAACCGAACCCCGGCGGAGCTGGAGATGTGGATGAGGATGGGGATGTACCGATGTCTGCTGGGCTCGGCGGACAAGGCAAGAAACGGGGCGCTGGAGGTGGAGCAGTGAGGAAGCTAGAGAGGGGGTATATGGGTCTGTTGGATGACTGTATCGGTACGTAGAGCCTCCTCGATGTGGAAGTACAAGCTGACAGGCAGATCCGGTCCCAAATGGCAATAAAGCAGCACCGAGTCTCGTCCCTCTGATCCAGGATCTCACATATCAGCCGTCAGGTCCACCTCCGGAGCTCTGGGATGGACCGATAGAGGTCTGGCCGGTGGATAAGTGGAGCGTCGCCCGCTTAGAGGTGGGAAGTCAGTCTGGTGTAAGTTCCGCCATACTTTCCCAGGATTGGAGACAGTGAGCTGATGAGACAGTACAAAGGTGGTGAGAAGGAGGGTGTCCGAAAGGCAGAGGAGAAACGCCGGGTGAGCGTCTATTCCAGCTGCGTGGTACGAGGTGTCGTCCTGCGTAGCAGTAGCTGATCGTCTAGCGTAAACGAGAAGCCAAAGCCAAAGCTCTTCTTCCCACCCCACTCGTCCTGCCAAGCGATACGTCCAACCCGCTCACCCCCAATCCGATGTCTGCGCCCGGTACACCTCTTCTGCCTGTCGCCCCTCCATCCCGAGCCGGGATGAACGGCTTTGCTCATCGCCGCCAAGATAGCACATCGGGAATTGGGACGTCCCGACCTCCTCCATTGAATCCTGCGCGAGCCAGCTATGGGCCAGGCGGTCCGTCCTCTGCTCAAGGATCAGGCTCTGCGGGGTTCAGGCCTGCCGGTGCTGCTAGTCGGCCCGGTACGCCTTCTTGGGCTGGTACAGCGGGACAGAAGACACCGGGATCGGCCCAGCCTGGAGGTGTGAAGCGGGTGTATGAGGGTCAGGGGGCCGGCATGAGCAAGAAGGCTAAAGTTGCTGGGACGAGGAGTGCGAGCCCGATGCCCACGTCCGGGCTCGCCAAAGGGACTGGACTGCCGGCGCAGGGGCAAGCGCAAACGAAGGGGCAGACTAGGCCAGGTCTGGGGAAAGGGCCAAGAGCGAGGACAGAGGGGATGTGACCTGTACGACAGCATCAAGCGATAAGCTTAGTAATAGTTCATGTAGAGCTCTCCTCGGCCGCGAGTGTAATCATCATGAACTGGGTTTCATACTATTACAACACTATGAGGAAGTGAAATGTAGCGAAAAAATGAACAGCTAGAGATCTTTTAGTAATCGTACAAGAAACATCCCCGCCCACTCTCTCATGCCAGCTCGTCCATACCGTCGACTTCGGAACCAGGTGTTCGTGCGGAGTCTGTCAGGCGACCGAGCGTCATCCGAGAACATGACTGTTCTTCTTCGCCTTTTTCGGTTTGCCGCCAGTGCTGGCGTACTCTCGCCAATTGTTGACCCGTTGTTCTCGGTGCTCTGCATATCAGAATACGCAAATGGAGGAGGGTGAATGGCAGAATGAAAGTCGATAGGAGTCGAGGGGAAATCTAGTGTCAGCGCTTATTCACTCCAATTGGTTGAAGGGGGCGGGTGAGGAAGAAGACGTCGACAGATGCCCGGAATTGGATGTGGTAGTTCGAGAAGCCTGTAAAGACCGTAAGAAACGCCTATCTGGCCGAATCTGGACGAAAGGGGTATTAAGCAGAGCAAGACTCACCCTCCCATTTGACTTTATCTTCCGCCTCCCTCTTCCGCTTAGCGACCGCCTCGTCAAGCTTGGCCTTCTCTGCTCCTTCATTCGCGAATGCAATTTTTGTCTTCCTAGCATGTCAGCTCTGCTCTCGCATCAGTGGCGGGAGGGAGATAGCTCACCTTTCCCGAGCCATCGCATCTTCCAGCAAGATCTGCTTTGCCTTAGTCCTGATCTGTACATCGTACGAAGGCTTCAGATTTGCTAATCTCGGATCGGTATCTGTGACAGTTGCGTACCCAACTGGAATAAGACTGCAGGGTCAGCTAGTGTATCCGCGATTGACGAATGTCGTGACCGCAAGAGCTGGACGGTCGTGTCGACCCAGAAGGAGGACTCACTTTTTCAGTACCAAAGTACGTGCGTGAGTCATGATGGCGTCAATTTCTCGTCTCGCAGCAGCATCGGAAAGTTGACTCTCAGCCTGTAGGTTAACGTCAGTTCAGCAATATGGGTTGGTTCAAGGTTCAGGATGGCTAACCTTTTTAAGTAAATCAAAAGCCTATAACCCTCCGAGGAGGGCTGATCAGCATATGACCTTACACGGTATATGGGAAGAGCTCACCTCAGGTCCATTCTCATGCTTGAACTTGTCGGGATGAATCATTAGTGATGTCTTTCGGAATTTCCGCTTCACTTCCGTCTCGGTCGCTCCGAATGGTACATCCAGGACATCATATGGGCTAGATGTCAGCTAGTTCGGGGGTGGAGTGAGAAGAGGAGAGACTTACTTTAGCTTGAACGCTCGCATCACACGCTGAACCTGGAGGTGTCAATACCGGATCATGGCTCGCCACTCCTTGAAGAAAGGGACTCACCTCGAGCTCTTTGTTGAGATCTGCGGCATTCTTGTTGAGTACTGCGTCGAGAGTGGACATGATGAAGACCACTGGATGGGTAGAGACAAAGTACGGATGATGGAGGTAGGCGAGGACTGTACTAACCGTTGATGAGAAAGGGGGCAAGAATGGCGGCGGTCGCCGCAGGCCGTGTCAGTGGCGGTAGGTGGTCTGAGGATGGCAAAAGACTCCGTGGTGCAGCATTACAAAGCCCTTGATCTGCGATGTGGGCTCTATGGGAAGATAGACATGGGGGCCAGAGGGAGGATGATGACATTTCACTGCCAGTCTAGGCAGGCCAAGCACAGTCGCCGAGGCGATCCAGCTTATCTTGAGTGGGCAGTTCTTGCGTGTGGCAGATACTGGGTATTTGCCATCACTGGACATATTCGAATTCTCGCCTGCTGAGAACCTCCCTACTGCCTGTAGTCTCTGAGGAGATCTTATTGCCCGTAGTGCTGCTCGCTTCTTGCTCATTGCGAGCTATGACCCTTTCTACATCAGCTCCGGCACTTGCGTAGTCAAACGCGTATGACCCACCGCTGGACGCCGTTTCTAAATTGTGCACACCCTTTGTCATATCTTCCCCTTGAGATCGTCAACGTATTTCGTGCTATCACGACAGAGTCCTCATGCGATCCTTTAGGTGGGCTCTCCTACTCGATCGTGTGCCAACCTTCGAACCCATTTGGGGGTATAAAGGCATGCCATCCTGCCCCTGATTCAGCTCCAGTTGCACATATATCTCCTATTCTACGGCTACCCTCCCATCCACCGTACTTGACTTGGATACCACTGCTCAAATCACAGCCTCATATCTCCACTCCCTCACTCCCCTCCCGGTGGCAACTCAGCCTCCCCACAAGCACCGTCCCGCTATTACCCAAGACCGGTCGTACACTTCCGCAGACCACCCATCATGGACTCCCCTTCCACGATCGGTGTTTCTGAGCTCTTCCCCAGAGGAGGCCAGGACCTACAGCCGTACGCGACCAGTGCTCGTACAAGCGTTCAAGGCGACCCCACGGGCGCCTACGATCCACCTCTCACACCGGCTCAGAAGGGGCAGCATGCCCCGACCCAGTCGCGCGTGGAGATTGCTACAACCACTGCTGGTACCTCTCGCGGGGGATCGCCCACGCCGCCAGCAACAGAGATGGGCGATTCGAAAGATACTGACCAGGATGTCTCGGTCGTGGCCGCGTTGGCGGGTACCCGCAGAGAGCTGCAGAAGTGTTTGGAGACAATCCGACTGGCTCTTTACCGGATCCAAAGTGCCGAGGCGTTGCTGGCTGAGCGCGGTACCGCTGGATCGACAGTTGACGAACAGACCATGATGGCTCCAGTCGCTTACGGTGTACCGGACTTGGAGGAGCTGGTGAGCATTGGTCAATCCCAGCTTCAATACCCCATTCGCCAATTCATCAAGGGCTCTGAGGGGTACTTGCCAACGATCGGTGATGGCGCCTGGAAGGAGCTGGAACACATTCAGTCGTCCTCCTTTGGCAAGCTGGTGAGTCATCGTTTTTCTCGTTGATGCGCTCTCCGCAGGCTTCGATGAAATGCCTTCGGGCTGATCGCCTCAGACTCAAAGTCTGATCGATGTGTACCTCGGTCGGGAGGAGCTGCACGGGGGGTCGGCGCGCTCGGACGAGATCTACTGGAGAGCCACGTACGCCTTGGGCCTGATGATGGGAGCGGTTGCTACTATCCCGAAGGATGTGCCCGAGCAGTGGGAGCCGGGCTTCCGAGCGCTCGCGACCAGAATCCAAACGAAACATACGGTCTGCATCGAGTCTTGGAAGGCCCTCATTGATACCCTTGCGATGGCGAGGGAGTCAGGTATCACCGAGGCTGCGATCACTCAACTGCGAACTCCCACCGGTGGATTGCGCTTCAGCAGGGCTCAGAATCCTGCAACTCGGGTCGGGATCAAGGAGCAGGAAGCTGCGGTTGCCGCTGACCAACTTCTGTACGAGATCGTCAACGCGTCGCATCTCTTTCGGCATTAAAGACACCGCCTTCTTCGGCGGGGTCAAACTGTGACCTGTGAGTGGCGCGCCGCAATTTGGACAAGGGATGCGAGGATACAGGCTATATGTGTACATATCATGGCGCGCGATCATGAACACAACACCTGTGCATATTGTACACTCCGCTAGCGCTCGGTCAATGTGAATATATGTGCGTATGTTACCCATCAATTGCGCCACTGAAGGCGTGCGCAGAGGTCTGCTGGCGAGAAGAGAGCGAAGATCTGCCTGAAGACAGGGGCTGACCACAGGGGAGCGATAATCGCTATCTACGTCCACCAGGTGTCACACGAGAAATAGAATTGACCAGATAATGGTCAGACCTTGGAAACGGGATCAGGAGATCTGAGGTGGTGTAGGAACGCGATTGCGAATATAACACACGAGCTTGCCGATAGGTGGCGGTGAACGTCATGCACAAGCTTTCTTGCAAGCTGAGGCCTTGAAGCTAGAGGCCTTGAGGGCCGCAAGCTGGCCGGTGGCAAAACCGCCACTCTCGTGCCTGCCTTACGTTGCCGGTAAGCTACCTCCGTGCGCTCACCGCTGGTGCTGTGTTCTCTAGGTTCCCAGCCTCTGCTTCTTAAGGCGTTGTACCTGCACATCATCTTCCGGGGATGTCTGCAGCATCCGCATCTGCCTTCCTGCGAAAGCGCAAGGATAAGCGCCCGGTCATCTCGCGCTTTCCGGCGAACGGCGGATCAGCAGCTGCAGGTGTCGCAGGTCCTTCGAATCCGGGTCCGTCTCAGCACCTCCCACCTGCGACTGCGCCCAAGGCCGAGCACAATGCTGCCCCTACCGATACTTCCAGCCTCGTGGAAATCAAGCTGTTCTCGGCGCCCCCCTCCGCCCTGCGTGACACCCGGTACAATCTCATGAAGCTCAACTACGCACGCGACTATGACCCGACCAATATTCCCCGTCCCATCCTTCTCAATCGCAAACAACCCGGTCCGCGCGCACCACCCACCTTTGCTTTTGACGAAGACGGCGGAATCATCGGAAAGTACAAATACGATGAAGAAGGGAAGCCTGTTATGGGGGAGAATGGGCTGCAGGTGATTGATATCAAGGAGAAGGCGGATTTGTCACTTATAGGGGGATCGGAGCAGAAGAAGGTGCGGAAGAAGGCGATCAAGGAGGTGTATCATCAGGAGAAGGAGGTGATGCGGCTCAGGAGGGAGGAGGCTACGCCGTGGATATTGGAAACGGGGAATCCGAGGGATGAGGCGCAAGAGCCGGCAGGGGGAAAGCTGCCAGAGCATTGGGTGGGGAGATACGTCGACCCACACTCGCTCCCGACGGTGCTGTTTGTCAACGATGGACAGAGCGAGGGGTTCCAGGTAATACCCTTGGGGCGGACATACAAGTTCGAGCCGGAACGGCCATTCAAGGTGTTGGACCCGGATGCGTCTCACAAGCTGGTAGGTCACGCAGTGAGGCGGTGCATACTAGCTGACCGGTAGTATGAGCATCAGACCAAGTTCAAGGTTCATGACCGGTGGGCTCAGCGAGAAGGCGGACGGGCGAGCGCGCATGTCCCGATCGCAGGGCAATCAAGTGGAGGGGCAGCACAGCAAGTCAAGCGGGAGGTGGGGCACGATCTACGCGGAGAAGCTAGGGCGAGGGCGATGGAGCAGCGCATCAAGCTGCAGAGTGGGCAAGGACAGAGGAAGGCCAAGGTGGAGCGGTTCGATGATGACCTGAAGAGGGAGGGACGGGGTTTGAACGTTGTGAGTGGAGTCTGCTTGCTCCAGGGATGCGAGCTAAGACCCAGGGGCTCGAAGGTGGTGCTGGCGAGGAGCTAGATTATGATGAGAAGGACGACTTCCAGGACGACGACGATGTCAATACCTTCTACCGGGATCAGGATGAAGAGGAGGAAGCTAAGGCTACCGAGGTGAGTCTTCAGTTTTGGCTAGGACAAGGCTGATAGGCAGGACCGACTCAAGAAGGAGTATCGTATCGCCAATGCTACCGTCGGAGATCGGCCGCAGATTGAGGACGAGCTGGAAGATGAGCTGGACCTGTTTGGTGACAAGGAGTTGACGAGGGATGGGCGCAAGCTGCGGAAGATGATGCGGAAGCGGCGGGGAAGCGAGGACCTGTTTGACATGTCTGATGATGTGAGTAGGCAATCAATACCGATAGGACTCAGCTTATCAGCAGGATTCTGACGAGTCGGACGGAGAAACCCCTGACAAGAAGAAGGAGAAGGAGAAGGAGGCGGATAAGGGGAAGAGCAAGGAGGTGCAACCGCCAGGATCGGCGGACCGCCCATCTCGTCCGCCGTCTCGCGCTGGCCCCGGCCCCAATCGATCCGAGCGCGGAGTCACTTCCCCCGGCAATGCCAACCGACACCTATCGCCCACTCCTACAAAGGGCAAGTCCTCTACCGCCCCTCCCGTATCCGGCGCATCCTTCATTGCTCAGCGTGCAACGGGTCGAGGCGTCTCCCCTGCCAGTCGGAGCCGGCATACCAGTCCCCGTGCCGGCAGCCCGGATGCTACTGGCGCGTCAAGGAGTCGGGCCGGCTCTCCCGCCATGTCTGCTCCCGGTCGTGCGCCGTCCCCGGCCGTCGCCTCGCGCGAGGGGTCTCCCAGCGCGACTGCTGTACCCAGAATCAAGATCAAAAACCCCTCCGTCGCCCCTAGCGGTACCGCCTCCCCTGTTCCCTCCCCCAATGCCGGTAATTCCAAGCGCAAACCCTCTCCCGCACCCGGCGCTGGCGATCCTCCTCGCAAGAAGAAGAAGGGCAGCAATACCCCCACGCCAGCGCCAGAGGACATGGAGCCATTCCAGGGCATGATCACCAAGGACGAGATCATCGACTGGTTCCGCAGTCGCCCGTCGGACCGTGTGCTCATGAACGAGGTCATCCTGGCATTCAAGCCGAAGATCATGAGCCCACCGACGCCGGAGCTGAAGGAGCGGAATCAGAAGGTCTTCATGTCTTTGATTGCGCTGGTGACTGTCAAGGTGGAGGCGAAGACGTTGCAATTCAAGGCGGAGTATAGGCAGAAATGAGCGCGAGGCGAAGGTGTATAGTACGTTGAGCAGAGGTGATAGATGTATCTTGCAGCTTCTACTAGACTGACAGACCGAACATAGCAAGCGTAGCTGCATCCGACTATCTCAAGCTCTGACGCTACTGACACTAGATATCCCCTCTAGTACCGGCCAGACTGGTTGAGCGCCTGGACAGCCTGTTCCTTGGCTTGACGCTTGGCCTCCTCGCGGTCGTACACGTCGAGACCTGATGTCAACAGGAGCAACAATGATGCGAAATGCATATGACGAGATCCAGGCGGAATAGGAGGGACAGACTCACCCTTGATCTCGAACAGCCTACCGACCCCGGCGGCCGCAAACCCAGCCAGCGAGCTTATGCCATTTATCAGCCATCATGAGAGCCAGGTACTTACATTCTCAGGCTGGCCGTTCTGCCTCAGTGTCCATGTATGCCTTCATCGCCTCGAGCTCCGCCGTACCTCCGATGAGCTAGCTTATGGAAGAGGCTTCCCATGTTCTCCTGGCCCTCGGGGTTGAGGTTGAAGACCTGGTCGCGGCCCGAAGTATCGGAGTTGAAGTAGCTGAGGAGGCTGTCCATAGTGGACAGTGAGGGGTGGAGTGGGTATATGTTCGAGAGGGAGCGTGGTAAACGAGGGGCGATGCTGAGAATTGGTCGGGCGGGCGTTCTTCTTATACGCCTAGGAAGGCGGTGGTAGCGCTATGACGAGGACGAGGAGAAGGGTACCGTTGCCTCGCTACGAAGCTTTGACGAGCCTCACCCCCTTTGACTGCTGTCCGCGGGTGATTCATACGTTCTGAGGTCCATTCCGGGACGCCGAACTCCTGCCGCGTTACCGAGCCTGTGTGAGATGTCTTCCCTGAGCGAGGCCCTTCCATCAGTCTGAAGGGATGCCTGCATCTTGAACGATCGCGATGAGCGTGGTCAAGGCTTACTAGCCTGGTAAACTTTTCCGCACGGCTGCACAGCTATGACATGTACCTCAGCACCGCCTCGTGACCCGGAAAGTTATCTGTGATGGCTCAAATTGACAGCTGGTGTCGCGTACAGTATAGGCTTCTTTACTTCATTGCATCATCTCCAGTCTATCGTGTTCCCTTCGTGATGTCATTCCGTCCCACCGCCTAGTACTCGCCAGACTGGTTGAGAGCCTGCTCTGCCTGGCGCTTGGCGTGACGCTTGGCCTCCTCTCGGTCGTACGCGTCGAGACCTGAAAGTCAGCTATGTTCCAAGGCGAAGGGCACAGATAAGATGAAAGGGCGTAGGCATGTATAGGGAAGCGGTACCGTGACTCACCCTTGGTCTCGAAGAGCTTGTCAACCTCTGCCGCGGCGAACCCAGCAAGGAGCTCCTTGGCCATCTTGTGCTGCAGGATCAGTTCACATCCCTTCGCCAGAACAGCCAGGAGGATAGCAGGTGACTCACGCTCTCGGGCTTCCCGTTCCTCTCGCAGTGCTGCTCGTAGGCCTTCATGGCCTCAAAGCCGGCCGCACCGCCGATGAGCTCGTGCGAGAGCTTAGACTTGTGCTCGTCGTTCTCGGGGTCGATGTTGTACACCTGGTCCCGCTGAGAGTTGCCGTTCTCGAAGAAGTCGAAGAGTCCCATTTTGATCGTTGGCGTATGTGAGATTGAGGTGAGGCTGGAAGGTGGTTGATGTTGAGTCTGATGGGAAGAGGGAGAAGGGCAAGGTAGGATCGGCTTCTTATAGGTTGCGAGGTGTTGCCCAACGACTCCCTTTGCGTGACTGTCACTCCCCGCTGCGCCGTACCCCGTTTCCCGTTGAAGACACAGTGACGTACATAGCCGCTCCGCTCCGGCGCTGCGACAGCGATGAGAGGCTGTGTAAGACAATGGAGTGAGGTCAAGGATGCTATTTATGACAGCGGATCCGATCTGAGCACCGCGGGAATAGAAGTCACCGGTCGCATAGGGAATTGCCGAATGGGGTAAGTTGACGCGTTTCATAAGTCAGATCTGGGATGGCTCCATTGCATCCGGGATGGGTCTGGTGAGGACAGCTGCGGTCCTGCCGTTATAAAGCCTCGGAGAGGTAGCTCTGCGGTCGTGCAAAGAGAGCCCTCCGCAAACCGTATGCGCACTGTGTTGAGCGGTGGCCGGGATGCGCTTGGTCGACCTGCATTCGCGTAATCGACCAGCACGTTTCAGCTTTCAGCTGAAAAGTTTGCGCGTTCTTTGCTTTCCGCTCTTCCTCCTGACGTGAGATAGTGCCGCCATGCCGAACCCCGCAGTCTCCCCTCCAGGTCCTCCGGAGAGCTCGGCCTCGGTCATGTCCTCTAACAAAACCCCAGCATCTCTTGCAGATCGACCACATCCCAACCCCTCGTTCGACCCCGAAACGCACCCTTCCTCGGACGCGCACTACCCTCTCCTCGGCTCAGGCCGACCCTACAATTACTTTACACCTTACATCCTTGCTGAGGCAGACAACACCGAGCCTCTGCTCCGGGCTTTCAACGACTCGCTTGCGGGTTCAGAGCGGGATGCGGCGTTGCGGGCCTTGTTGGGCGGGATTGGTGAGGAATGTACGGTCATCCCCCCACTATGGGTTGAGTGGGGCAGCCATACCGTCCTTGGCCGCGGAGTATATCTGGGCACAGGTATTAATATACAAGATACCGGAGGAGGTGAGTTTCTTCACGAAATAACTTGACTCATCTGACCCTAATGTCAGTGACGATCGGTGACTACACGATGATTGGCCCCTCCTGCACCCTTTCGACGGTCACACATCCCCTCAATCCTCGTCTTCGTGGTAGCCACAGCCCTGAGCTTAGCCGACCTGTCAAGATCGGCTCGAATGTCTGGCTAGGCGGGAACGTGACTGTGCTGGGCGGAGTGGAGATAGGGGACGGGTGTGTCATTGGGGCAGGGGCAGTTCTGACCCGCTCGACGGGAAAGAATGAGCTGTGGGTGGGTGTGCCTGCCAAACTGGTCCGTTCGGGGCTGGATACATGGGATGATGGTGTAGATTGGGGATCTGTGCCACCTATATAACCAAAAGATAAGATGTACATCATCTATGATCGGCCGATCTTGACGCTACCGCCCCGCTCCAGAATACCCCTCGCCTGCCGAGCTTCGACGAACCAGCTCCACCCTTTCCCACTACCCCTCTTTCCTATGCCCTTCCCGTCTTCCGGGAACGTGTTCGTAGATGTACCTCCGGACCGGTGAGAGATGGGATACTTCAGTTTGCCGAGGAAGGTATATGGCGGTACGAGGACGTGCAGGTGGAGATGCGGGACCGAGGAGAATGGCGGGATATGAAAGCCTAGCTTGGGCCTCGCTGACGCCGAGACTGGGTCCGGCGAGGATGGATCTGAGGAGAGGATGAGGGTGTCGGCAAGGGAGATCATGCGATCCACTACGAGTCAGCCGGAGATATCATCAAACTTACAAAGCGGTACATGGTCAGAAGTCAAGCTCTTCACAGAGTCCGCTGCCCATCGTTAGCACGTCTCTTGATCCTTGTAAGATACGCAATACTTACCGATGTGGTACCGCGGTATAATCAACAGATGCACCTTGGCCCTCGGCGATCTTCCTGTCAGCCCAGTTCCCGGCTACCAAGGAGCAGACGTACCGATCCCGGAAAGCGATCAACTCTTCATCCTCGTGCACCACCGCAAACCCCTTCTCCTTGGACACATCACAAAAGATGCACCCCGCTTTCTTCAGCGTTGTAGGATCTGGCTCGACCCAGGGATGGTAAATATCCGCTGTGCTGGCGGTCCGAGCGTGAGCTATCGATCGAGGCGGAGGGCGGATCGGCTCATCCGTCGTTGTTGGCTTGGAAGAAAAGCACAAGGGAATGCGCATTGTGCGATGCGAGGGTCAATCAAATCATGGCGATTTGGAGTCGAGGAAGGATGGGCGCTCGGGCGATGCTTGACTGGTGGAGACCGAGCTGAGACACCAAAGCGCAAAGCAGGGACGAAACGAGCACTAAAATGCGATGGCTGCTGCGCCGAACTCAAATTTGGGATCGACAAGAAGTGGATGGCCTGAGCGCCAGCCGCATAGATCTCAATCGTACAGATCTTCCAGCAGCAGCGGGGACGCCCAGATGAACAAGAGCAACGAGCACAGAATCGGCGTCGAGATTGAGACAGGAAAGCTCTGGAGGTAGAAAGAACGCCTCCCCGTTGTCCTTCCTCTCACGCCCAGCACACCATCGCCTCAACATCCAGGTCATCCAGGATTCAGGCAGGCGGTATGCATGCCCCGTCTCTGCCATTCCCCATTCCGCCTCCCACAGACCTCCAATCCCTCAAACCCCCGCTTAAGCAGAAGAAGCAGTCTTGGTGCGCTTGGTCGCGGCACCACCCTCCCGGAAGCCGTTCTTGAACCGACGGTTGACGTCTTTGAGGTGAGCCATACGGCCGGTACCGCTGGCTAGTCAGCTCCGCCCTATCGTTAGGAAGAGGAGGGCCGAGGTGATCCCTTGACCCCAACCCTAATGTCGGTACACTCACGTGGTCGTCCTCCGCTTCGCCTTCTCAGCCCAGTTGTAGCTGCGCATCTTGGCAGCAGGGAAACCGCATGAGGAGCAGACTGAAACGTCAGCACGAGACTCGATAGTCCGTTCTCCTCCATTTCTGTACTGATCCGCTTCAGATTTCGAGGGCAACGTACCCTTCTTTTGGATGTGGAAGGAGCGCTTGGAGCAACGACGGCACAGAGTGTGCGACTTGGAATGCCTTTTACCGCTGAAGACAAGTCAGCGAGGTGTTCTGAGCAAAATTGACAGCAATTCCCCCTGAGGTCTATCCTCTCCCTATATCTCCAAAGTCCGCCTGTTCTTCTCTCCCCATACCGTCGTCTTCGCCTTATACGCCTCCTAGTCCCCTTGCGTCTTGAAAGACAATACTCACAACGAAGGTGTACCCTGTATAGCAAAGTGACCAGATCAACCAAGGAGGGACCTTCCGTCAGCTATGTTTCCCCCGCCTGCGTAGCTCCGAGAGGGGCGATGAGAACCGGACTACAACTGACCTTAGACTGTGGATGTCAGCTCTGCACACTTCATCATCAGCATGCTAGCCTTACCATTTTTGCTCGTGCTTATCTTGATGGATGCAGAGAGAGACCGTTTGCGCGAAGATCTTTGGTACACCAGCAAGACGCACGCGGGGCCAAATTGAGAAAATAACGCCGCCGAGGGGGAACGGGTGGCGGAATTTCGGATTTCAGTGTGGCACTTTTTCACTAGGGCGGAGATTGGGACAACATCCGCATGCCCGTGCGTATCCTTCTCCTTCAGCTCGCTCGTGAGGTTGGAAAGTCGCTCAGAGCCTGTTGCGACTATACATGGCTCGACCAGTCTATAGAGTCCACGCCATGTCACTCGATCCGACTAGAGCGCTGCCCTCGCTCAAGCCTTTTGCCCTCACGCACATCCTATACGACCCGCTGCACCCACTCTCCATCCCGCTCACCTTGCTCTCCCTCACACCAATCTTCCTCTTCGTCGCGTACTTTACGCTCGCAGTCTTCACTCGCCGATTGACGATCCTTCTACTCGCTCTAGGCTCGGTAGCGAATGAAGCACTCAGCTTGATCCTCAAGCGATGGTGGAAAGGGGACAGGCCATACAAGGGGCTGCTGGGGCTGGGGGATGTGGGCGAGGGATATGGGATGCCGAGCAGTCATGCCCAAGCGGCGGGCTTCTTGGTTGCTTGGGGGATGGGATATGCGCTGAGCATGGAGAAGCGGAGGGACATGGAGGCGAGAAAGACTGGGAGGGCGGTAGATACAAGGCCAGGGGTACAGACGGTCAGGACGATCCGCACGGCGGTTTGCCTGTTTGGGCTGGTTCTGTGGTCTCTCCTGGTCGCTTATTCTCGGTAAGTCTACCTTTGCCAGTCTCACAGCTATCAGAACTACTCGTGGGCGCCAGCTGATTGCTCAGGTATCACCTGCACTACCACTCTGCGTATCAAATAACGGTCGGCTACCTCGTTGGCCTCATCGCCGGGGCAGCACACTTTGCTATAACCGAACACGTCCCGCTGCACTACCCTGCCTCGATACCAGGGAGGATCCGGGGTGGTATCGAGTGGGTTTGGACCGGTATAGGTGGTGTAGGCGGGTGGCAGTTGGGGGATGCGCCTGGAGGCTGGGGAGAGGGACCCTTATTCCTATCCGGAGCTGACAGGTCAAGTACAGCCGGCAAGAAGAGGTCTTAGCTTATCATGCATCCCCCACCTTACACGCCGGCCATGATGTCAAGCCCAGCTGATACATACTGACAGACTGTATCCTATAAACGACTGGTCAAGCCGCTTCCTGTCTCATCAGCTCCAACTTTGTACATAATCACTTAACTTACTCATCTTTCCACCATTCGCCTCATTTACCAACACATATCTATACCTTGCCGCTCCCTCTTCCATACTGACCACCGCCTCGTTCGCATCCTTCATGGTATATCGCTTGACCCAGGCTTTGATATTATGATCACCTGCGAATTTGAGGCATTCGGCGATCCCTTTGACGGACCCGATAGCGGAGCCGGAGATGTGCACGTTGCCTGGGATCAGCTCGGACTGGGCTTGTCGATGAGATACTCACTGCCGATGAGGTTGAACGGGCTGACGTTGGGGATAGTGCCTTCCTCTGGCGCTCCGACGATCACGAGGTGGCCATGCGGTCTGAGCAGAGAGAGGTACGCATTGAAGGGCATGTTGGGGGCGTCTAGAGTCAGCTCTGTAACAACAAGGACTTACTAGAAGAAACGATGATTAGGTCCAAGCTCCGCCTGTACCCCTTGAAGGCTGCCTTGATATCATCTCCGGTAACAATCACCTGCTTTGCGCCCAGCTTTTTTGCGTCCTCGGTCTTCTTGTGCGAATGTGTGATAGCCGTCACATCTGCTCCCATCGCGGTAGCGAAGAGGACGGCAAAGTGTCCCAATCCTCCCAGACCTACGACCCCAACGGATTTCGCACTTAGAAGGATTCAGCTCAGGTCGATTCAATCAACGTATCAAGGCTATGCAGCTCACGTCGTTCCGGCCCCGTATTGTTTCAGCGGAGTATACACGGTCACGCCGCCGCACATCATCGGTGCAGCTTCCGCGGGATCGAGATTGTCGGGGATGGGGATGGTGAAGTGGGCGGGACCACGCCAGTAATTGGCATACCCGCCGTACGATTTGGACCCTTTGGCAGTGCGCCTGAATTTACCGCAGTATGTTCCAGTCTGGCCCTTGCTACAGTAGTTCTCCTCGCCTAGAGTCAGCTATATCGAGTAGAGGACGTACCATTCTTGCAGTTCACACACTCCATACAGGAATCGCACTGCGCTCCTACCCCCGCAATGTCTCCCTCTTTCAGATGCTTGACGTCCTTCCCGACGCGTACCACCTTGCCCACTATCTCGTGTCCCACCACCTGAGGATACATCCCTTTTGTAGAGCCCCAGCCATCGGACATGGTGTGCAAATCGGACCCGCAGATCCCGCAATATTGGATCTCGACTAGGGGGTCAGTAATGTGAAGAGTATCAGACGCAGCAGCGGTACTCACGCTCGACATCATCATCAAAGAACTCCTTCGGCCGGTACTCTGTCCACTTCATCTCCCCTTTGATGGCATTCGAGTCCATCGCCGCCCATCCCTCGAACTTGCGCTGTTTCGGAGCGGAAGACATTCTGCTAGTCTCGCTCAAAGTCTGAGCGCGCTTTCTTGTTGAAGCGAAGTTGTAGAATCAGCGAAAGGAATTCCTGAGCTTTGCCTGAGCTGTTATGCACAGATATGATTAGTGTAGAACGAGCTCAAGGTGACTGAGCGACACTTCAGAAGGAGCTCTGTACTGCTGGTCAGACCGGTTGAACGTTGCCGGCGGTTACGGCATCGGATTTCGGCTGCTTGGTGGGTCCAGCCATGATGGTGTTCTCTTGCTCCTCATCCACTTGCACTGCTATGTACTGATGGACGATAAACAGCTGACGATCCTCGGCGTATCTGGGGCTACTGATACCAGATGTACTGCTGATGACAATGCATCTAATTCTATTCAACTTCTAATTTCTATGATTGATACCCTCACCTACACCTAGGCGTTCATCTTACCACCGTGCTCCTCGTTGACAAGCACATAACGGTAGCGAGCGTCTCCCGCCTTCATACTGACAACCGCCTCGTTCGCGTCCTTCATGGGGTACCGCTTGACCCAAGCCTTGATGTTGTGGTCGCCAGCGAACTTGAGGCACTCGGCGATGTCCTTGACGGAGCCGATGAGGGAGCCCGAGATGTGCACGTTGCCTACATGTCAGCTGCTTCTACAACTGATACGGAAGGACTCACTCATGATCAGGTTGAAGGGGTGGACGTTGGGGAGAGAACCCTCCTCTGCGACACCGACGATGACGAGGTGACCGTGGGGACGGAGAAGCGAGAGGTAGGCGTCGAAAGGCATGTTGGGGGCGTCTGACGATCAGCATAGACCCATGCTGAAGCAAGCAGACTTACTGGAAGAGACGATGATGAGGTCCAAAGAACGCTCGTGGCCCTTGAAAGCCGCCTTGACGTCGTCGCCGGTAACAATGACCTTCTTAGCTCCGAGCTTCTTGGCGTCCTCGTCCTTCTTGTGCGAGTGCGAGATGGCGGTCACATTGGCGCCCATGGCGGTCGCAAAGAGAACGGCGAAGTGTCCCAATCCACCGATACCGACGACACCTACGTCCTTTGCGCTGGCCCGTCAGATAGCGTCCCTAGCAGAACACATCAAGGTCACACAACTCACGTTGTTCCGGCACCGTACTGCTTGAGCGGGGCAAAGACGGTAACACCACCGCACATCATCGGCGCGGCCTCGGCGGGGTCGATGTTGGAGGGGATGGGGAGGGTGAAGTGAGCAGGTCCGCGCCAGAAGTTGGCGTAGCCACCGTACGACTTGGAGCCGGAGGACGTGCGCGAGAACTTGGCGCAGTAGGTACCGACGATGCCCTTAGAGCAGTAGTTCTCCTCGCCTGACAGTCAGCTCTATCCCAACCCCAAACCAAACGAAGACTCACCCTTCTTGCAGCTGTCGCACTCGAGGCAAGAGTCGCACTGAGCGCCGACGCCAGCGACATCGCCTTCCTTGAGGTGCTTGACGTCCTTGCCGACCCGAACGACCTTGCCGACGATCTCGTGACCGACGACTTGGGGGTACATGTCCTTGGCGCTGCCCCAGCCGTTGGACATGGTGTGGAGATCAGAGCCGCAGATACCACAGTACTGGACCTCGACTGATGGTCAGTGGCGGACCAAGCTGGAAACCACAGATCACTCACGCTCGACATCATCGTCCGCAAACTCCTTGGGCTCGTACTCGGTCCACTTCATCTGACCCTTGACCGAGTTCTCGTCCATCGCCGCCCATCCCTCAAACTTGCGCTGTGTCTGTGTGGTGGACATTTTTGAAATGGTGTTTAGTGTGGTGTAGAAGGTTTTGAGTGGGAGTATGTGTGAGGGGGATAGGGAGATGTTTCTGCGTCTTATATAGCTGCATCATCTCGGACGTAGATTGCGGTCTTTGAGCTGCGATAGCTGCTTGGTTGATCATCAACATTTTTTCCGAAATTCGAGGAGTGGCCGGTGGAGGTGGAGGCAGGAACACGATCATTCAGGGACACGGCGCCGGCGGCCAGTCATACCGATGACGTCAGGGCGCGTGTGCTTTCTTGTCTGAGCGAGTCTTGAAACTGTCTTGAGTGAGCTCTTTGGTGGCTGTTGAATGCACAGGGAACAGCTGTGGGCAGACAGACACAGGGGAACGCCAGCTGGAACGCCGCCTCTTATCGTCTAACAAGCTTTAAGGAGCCCCTGCCGCCATGGCACCTACAGCCGGGGTCCCTACAAGCGATGTAGATGAGGCCAGGCTCTGGTCCGTCAGACCTATCTAAGAGTGGGTGTGGCGATCTGGGTGTGATCGTTGCAGAGTGGATGGGCATGCTCTTCCGTAAGGGTAGATTGAGCTCAAGACTTCCAACTTCAACTTCAACAGGTTCATCAAGACTGGGCTACATGAAGTACTGGCTGACTACAAAGACCGGGACCACAGCTTAGGCGTTGAGCTTGCCGCCGTGCTCCTCATTGACAAGGACGTATCTGTACCGAGCCTCGCCCTCGTTCATAGACTTCACCGCCTCGTTAGCCTCCTTCATCGGGTATCGCTTGACCCAGGCCTTGATGTTGTTGTCGCCAGCGAATTTCAAGCACTCCTCCATGCCCTTGACTGATCCAATGGCGGAACCGGAGATGTGAACGTTGCCTGTATATCAGCGATTGCCAGAAGATCTCGGAGAGGTAACTCACTCATGATCAGGTTGAAGGGGTGGACGTTGGGGAGAGAACCCTCCTCTGCGACACCGACGATGACGAGGTGACCGTGGGGACGGAGAAGCGAAAGGTAAGCGTCGAACGGCATGTCAGGAGCATCTGATCATCAGCTCGGCGCCCCAAAGTCGACAAAAGGAACGTACTGGAGGAGACGATAATGAGGTCCAAGGAGCGCTCGTGACCCTTGAAGGCGGCCTTGGTGTCATCGCCAGTGACAATGACCTGCTTTGCGCCGAGCTTCTTGGCGTCCTCGTCCTTCTTGTGCGAGTGCGAAATGGCGGTGACGTTGGCGCCCATGGCGGCAGCGAAGAGGACGGCGAAGTGCCCCAATCCACCGATCCCCACGATACCGACATCCTTCGCGGTGGTCCCGGCGCCGTATTGCTTGAGCGGGGTGAAGACGGTGGTACCACCGCACATCATAGGGGCGGCCTCGGCGGGGTCGACGCCCTCGGGGATGAGAACGGTGAAGTGGGCGGGACCGCGCCAGTAGTTGGCGTATCCACCGTACGACTTGGAGCCGGCCGAAGTGCGGGAAAACTTGCCGCCGTAGGTACCGGTCAGGCCCTTGCTGCAGTAGTTTTCCTCGCCTGAATGTCAGCGTAACTCTGGGCGAGAATGGAGCAACTCACCGTTCTTGCAGTTGACGCACTCCAGGCACGAGTCACACTGAGCGCCAACACCGGCGACATCGCCTTCCTTGAGGTGCTTGACGTCCTTGCCGACCCGAACGACCTTGCCGACGATCTCGTGGCCGACAACCTGGGGGTACATTCCCTTTGTGGTTCCCCAGCCGTTCGACATGGTGTGCAGGTCGGAACCGCAGATACCGCAGTATTGGATCTCGACTGAGACGTCAGCTATGGTCCACATCAGGCCTGGAAGACTCACGCTCAACGTCGTCCTCGGCAAACTCCTTGGGCTCGTACTCGGTCCACTTCATCCCGCCCTTGACGGCATTCTCGTCCATGGCCGCCCATCCTTCGAATTTACGCTCGGTCTGGTTGGAAGACATTTTGGTGGTATGTAGAGATGTGGTTATAAGAGTGGGTTGGTGGATATTTGACGGGGGAGATGCGTGATTGCTCCTGTTTATATCTGAGTGCCTGACTGTGATGCGGGGCGGCGATTGGGGATTGGAGACGGAGGTGGAGGTGGAGGTTTCACTGCGATACCGACTTTTTGAACTACGTCATAGTCGGTTACGTTGCCGCCGGGATCTCGTTCCGAGAGGTCCGCGAGCTGGCCGACGGGCATCGCTTCGTTGCGGTTTGGCTTGCTTATAGTATGGTCATCGAGCTCAGCGCTCATATGCAGGCCCGTTCGACTGCATGCAGCACGCAGTGACCCTCACGTTCTCATGACGCATATCCGTCTGGCTCGGCCGAATACCCCGTCTCTCATCCACCAGAAACTTTGCGAGTCAGCTCGGTGCCGGGCGCACGGAAGCTGCGCCCACGAGCTGCCTTGTCACTGGTAGGACTGATTGTACGTCATGCTACGCTGCGCTCTATATACTACGCTGCTGCGCTGAGACGGCTCGACCGGATGCGATTTAAGATCCGAAACTTCGTCGCTCTGCTGATCACCGGACGCGGCGGTGTGCTGTTTACGGCAGAGTTATGACGTCAATCGCAGCCTGAAACGCCTCGTCGAAAAAGGATGTCACCGGCAAGTATAAACCAATCGA
Organism: Dioszegia hungarica; assembly: GCF_025882075.1. NCBI lineage: Eukaryota > Fungi > Basidiomycota > Tremellomycetes > Tremellales > Bulleribasidiaceae > Dioszegia > Dioszegia hungarica. Next base: position 404,380 of record NW_026515772.1, read on the forward strand.
GCGACGAGTTCCCTTCTGCTCTCTGTCAACTGCTCACCTTTCTTCCATACCTCTCTTTCATCTCGCCGTCAAGATGAACGCTGCATCCAGAGCCAACGAGCAATACTCGAGCACCCACGAAAAGCATGGCAAGCCCCGCTTACCGGGAACGCTCAACACGCGCACGCCCCATTCCCATCTTTGTAAGTTTTTGTTGATGAGTTGGGCTGACAATAGTCTTTGGACCCTACGTGTGGTTCCCGATCCTCGCTACGCTCGTATGGCTCGGCGGTATCCTCGCGATGCTGCTGCTCTGGGTGACCGCCGGCAAGCCACGGTACCGAGGCGACGAGGCCGCGGTGGTGTATATCAGCGACGTTGGAGCAGTGCACAAGAAGCTCTTCATCGGGATCTCATGCTCGACCTCGGGGTGAGTAGCGTCGTCGCTAGAGCTGACTTTAGGCTGTACATTATGAGTCTCTTTGCTGAGCGCTGGCTTCGCCACATTGATCGTCTCCCTACCGACTTGCGCAAGCGGGAGAAGATCTTTGACTGGGTCGCCATCTTTTTCTGCATTGTTGGCTCAGCAGGATTGATCCTCTGTTCAATCGTGAGTCATCCGTCGAAACACAGCTGACCCCAGTTTGACGCTTTCAACCACTCCAACATCCACTGGCCCATGGCTTTGGTCTTCGTCATTGGCGTTGCTCTTTCAGGCATCTTCCAATCTGCTGAAATCGTATGTCCACCACAAGATCCTGCTGACATTCAGTGGTCCCTCCACAAAGATCACCCAGACCGCCGCTCCCTCTTCCGCAACTCCATCTACAAGCTCGTCGTTGTCCTCCTCGCTGTTCTCGGCGCCATCGCATTCGGTGTCACTTATGCCCTCTGCGGCGGTGATGTTATCGCCACTTCGCGTTACTCGGCAGCACAATGTGAGAACATCACGTCTGCCTGCGCCGCCCTCGAGTGGACCATCGCTTTCCTCCTCACCTTCTACTTCGCCACCCTCGTCGCCGACCTCTGGCCCGCTGGCAAGAGCTCGCCCCGGTACATGCGTCGCTTGGCGCGATGGCAGGAGCGCCACGGCGAGGGAGATGACTTTACCGGGCGCAAGGCGTTCGAGACACACCCTGAAAACTGGATGACGGCGGAGCAGCGGGCCGAGGCGATGCAGCGGGAGATGGAGGCACGCAACAGGGGACAGTCCATCGACACCACTCAGACTGCTATCGGGAACGCCTACTTGGGGAACGGTCCCGTGGTCGACACCACTCCCCGGATGAGCACCGCGAGTAACGCGCCGATGATGAAGGGGGTGTAGGGGAGGATTTGGGAAGAGCATCTATATCTATATAATGGCAATTGTAGCTTTAGTCACCATACATGCATCAAACTACCTTACAACTTGGCATCGCCGTGTCGCTTCCAGAACGCCTGAGCTTCCATGTGCGGGAACATGATGGGTCGGTCGGACTGGCTGGCCAGGATGTACTCGCGGTACGATTGTTGCTTTGATCAGCTTTGTCTTGCTTTGACTCACCTTGATAAAGCCCCAAGGACCAGGAGCGACCTTTGGTGCCTCCCGCAATGCCACCTCCATCGCCCGGTCCATCAGCTTCTCCCCGTCAATCACCTCGTCCAGGATCCCCATAGCCAACCCCTCCTTCTGCGTCCAACGCCGGGCCATCATCGTGTCTCGGAAGTCGCGTGGGTTGGGGATGCGCTCTCGAAGTAGCGGGACGAACGAGTTGGGCATGGGCGAAGAGAATGTGAGCTGAGTTTAGCGGTGTCAGGCGCGGACTCACCTCGTTCATGCACATCAACCCTCGACCCGACGTCATGAGCCTAAAGTCGCAGGACATGGCCATGATGAAGCCACCCGCGAACGCTGTGGTCAGCTCATCCTTCACTAGACTCACCATGCCCGTTGATAGCAGCAATCGTCACGAGCGGGAACGTCAATAGCCTGTACATGACCGGATCAAAGATTTCTGCCATCAGCGCCATCTTTGCGTCGACTCACCCTGGAAGAACTTGGGCTCCTTGAGACTCCGAGCATAGTCCAGCCCATTCGAGAAGAATCCCTTGCACCCGCTGGTCAAAATCACCGCGCCTGCGCCTTTGTGCTCAAACCCATCCCGCTTGGCCTTGTCCATCTCACCTCCGCCCGCCTTGCGCCAATTGGCCTCGATCGTGTCGAGGTGCGCGCCCAATTCGCGCAGGAGCGGAGGGGTCAGCCGATTGTCCGGCGGCGCATTGAGCGTGAGGAGGTGGATCGTGGGGCTGGGCTGGGTGTATTCGATGAGGGGCATGGTAATATGATGAATGTCAAGAAGGAGTCGACCGGTTATTGTCGTTTCCCGGCGCGACAAGGTCCAGCATTCCTCGTCTCGCTCTTGTTGCCTTTGTATGTATCTTATCTGCGGGCGAACTACACGTTCAAACCGGTGAGACTTGGCTGTAACGAAGGCGGCACTGACCACTCACATCTCCACTGACAGGAAGAGGGACAAGGCAAGGAGCAAACACAAGTACATTCTTAGCTTCCTCGGCCTAACGCTACACTTGGTGGTATTATATGACTTCTGACGCGCTTCAATCCTCAGTTCCACCCCGGCAAGGGGATGTCAGGCAGCTTCTCTCTCGGAGTACTGGTGCCGTTCACGACGACCAAGAGCTATACCATAAGCTGAGCTTACTAATGATGTGACAAAGACTTACTTGACTCCCGACACTGCTTAGACACGGCATCATGCTCAGCACGAGCGTCGTGACCGAGCCCAACTGCTCTCGGAGAACCGTCGCGCATTGCTCTGCGGGATCAGCGGCGGGATCTCACGAGCTGACAACGCCACCGACCTTGATTATTCAGTGACAGCTTGTACGCCCTCCCCGTCCCGTTCACGACCCGCGCGTCCACGCCATACCGCCACATCTGCTTCGGGTCGGTCGCATTACACTTCTGCAGCGATATCTCCCGGTCGGCCCGTGTGGCATAATCGGTAGCGTTTTTGGGGATGTGCCATTTGCCCGAAAGGCACAACTCGGTCTGGTTGGCGGGAGCGATGAGGCCGGTGTAGTTGGAAGTAACGTTGAGTGTGGTCAGATTGAAGAGGTTTCGCTGGGCAGGGAGGGGGGCCGAGTTGTTCAAGCAGCGAGCACTGGGATTAGCGGGGTTGTGGAGGGACGTACACATTGATGAGAGCGCCGGGGACGAGGGTCTTGTTGACGACTTGAATGCAGAGGTCTTCTCGGAGGAAAGCTGGCGTCAGTGGGGACCTCAGGGGGGACTTACGGTGGATACGCTTCCCGCCTTGGGTGTCGTTGAACGTCAGACCGAAGGGGACTTGAGAATACGGAACGTAGGGCCGGACGGCAGATGAGGCCGACGCCGCCCGGGTCATCGCCGAGGCGACTCGAGAAGGCGCTTGTGGGAGAGGATTGGCCCAGGCAGATGCAATGGCAAAGACTAGGAGTAGATACGTGAGCATGATGGTGGTATGAAGGAGATCATTCAGTCAGCATGGATGGTCCCTATAATATACCTTGTCACAAGTGGTGGAGCGGATGTCGTTGCAGGTGCGGGACGCTGCACAGCATATCCACGTTGTCCAAAACTTCTGTGGAGCTAGATGAACCCAAACTAAGTATGCCGAAGGCCGGCATGCTGGGTCCAATAGTGACAAAAACGGCTAGCGCATAGGGTTTGCGTCCATCCTGAACGGTCCCAGACGGTCCCCATTTCGGCACAAGGCGCGGCCCGGACCCCATCCCGGAGCCGGGACCGGCTGATGTCAGATCTGTCAAGCCGAAGTTCCGGTGCGGCCGCGGCCGTGCTCGGGCCGTCAGGAGGAGACGGAGACCTCGCTGGACGGGGAGGCCCCTCATATTAATTAGCGCTAGCATGGCAGGCGATATCGATGGTCTCGCGCTAGTATTGTAGATGACTTGTGGCGATGCGCCGCCTCGTTGCGTTTGCGGCTCGTTTGCGGGACCCGAGAGCAACTTGCAACTTGGCGTGCCACGTGCTGCAGGGTATGGTCGTCCGGTCCGCGCCTATTCGTCAAGAAGGGGCGCATCATCTCTGATACCTCAAACTTCGTTCGAGGAGGCTCGTCTCAGCTTGGGTAATATTATAGGCTACATGGATTGAGAGACTTCGGTATGGTGATTATAACTATGGTTGGTATCGGGTCATCGCAGACGTCCTACTTCTTGTCCCCAAACTTGGACGTGTTCAACGCATTCTCGCCGCCCGTCTCTCCCTGCTTGCCTGAGGTCTTCGAGTAGTCTGGGTTGGAAGATGATTTGTTGGTAAAGTCTTTGCCAGTCTACTGAATCAGCAGAAGAACCAAATGATGAGGACTAGGAAGGGCTCACCTCCTTTTCAATCTTCTTGGCCGATGATTCTGGGTCGGGGTTCTTGTCGAAAGCAGCATCGGTGTGTGCGACGTCGTCAATCTGACAATCAGCCGCATCCAGGCGAATAATCCGAGATACTCACGCCTGCACCAAGACTGCCCGTCTCGTCCGAGTACAGCTCCTGCCGCCCCTTGTCGCTTGCATAGCCTCTCCGTCCGTCCATCGCATACGCATTGTATCCGCTCCGGACGCTGAGGTTGGAGAAGGTCCGGCTGGCAGCTCGTGGTCTGCGGGAAGGACCCGACATGTTGCTCAGCTCCATAGCGGCGGGACCGGATGGTGGCTGAATGAGTGGTGTGCGAGCGAGGAAGCCGAGTGTGCGTGAGACGGAGCCGAACATGTTGGTAGATTTGGTTGGGAAGTAGGGTGTATAAGATCAGGTGTAGATGTTGGGTGTGATATGTATGATCAGAAGTTATACCTTTGTCGTCGACCAAAAGGCCGTCTGGAACGTCGCAAGGGTCGCCGTCATCGCCGCCTTCGTCGATCGGTCTCAGATCATGACGTCAGACAAAGGGAAGTTAGGCGCGGAGACAACGGATGCCGTGATTAATAGGCCCGGGTACGGAATGATGCACGCGACTGAACCAAGATCTCTCGCTGTCCACTTTCAACATCACCGACATGATCAAGTCGAGAACAGCTCATCTTGCGGTCTTGGCCCTGGTTCTCGGGGCTACGGCGACCTATGCGCTGTCACATGTGAGCTTAGCGAAATAATCAGCTGACGAGCAGCAACAGGGCATCCCCGAGCTGGACGAGAAGGGACACGGGCATGGACATGACCATAGCTCCTCCATGAAGCGGATGTTCGCTCTGCTCTTCCCGTTTGAGAGCCCAGCATGGAACTCAAGTAAGCTCAGAGCTCCACATGATGGGGTCAGCTGATCCTCCAGTCCTTGCAACTTTCTACATCTCATCGTGAGCTGCTCCCGCGTCCTTTGGCGTTGACTGACTTTCAGTATCCCCAACTTTATCCTGCTCGCCGTGCCGGCCACGCTCGAGCCATCATCTCTCAATACGATGATCGCATTCGCTACGGGCGGACTCCTGGGCGATGTCTTTCTTCACCTGGTCCCGCATGCCTTCTTTGGCGAAGGATGCGAAAGTGGATACTCGACGATTGCGGTCGAGCCCAAGCGGAACATCGTCATCGGGTACGTCTGTGGTAGGCCTCGCTGATATCAGGGGCTCCATCTTTCTCGGCTTTGCCGCATTCTTCGTCCTGGACAAGACTATGCGGGTACTAAACGCCGCCGCAGGAAACGAGGACTCGCACGGCCATTCCCATTCCCACTCGCACGCGCCAGTCGAGTCAAGCGCCAAATCCACGGCGGTCAAAGCGTCAGAGGGAGAGCTGCGGTCTCGCAAGTCCCCGTCAGACGTCACTGCTATCACTCCGGCTGCGCCTGCTGAGAAGCCCAACCCGTCACTCCGCCTCTCTGCCTACCTCAACCTCTTTGGAGACTTTACGCACAACATCACCGACGGACTAGCCATGGCCGCTTCATTCTACTCGAGCCCAGCTCTGGGAGCTGTCACGACCATAGCGACATTCTGCCATGAGATCCCACATGAGGTGAGCTTGACATTGACATGGCTCATTTAGATTGCCGACTACTCTATCCTGATCAAGTCCGGCTTCACTAAGCGCCAAGCGATGGGAAGTCAATTCTTTACCGCTGTCGGAGCGTTTGTAGGCACGTTCTTGGGGATCTGGATCGCAGAAACGAGCGGGACGGGCAAGGCGGATCAGGTGTTGAAGGTGGGACAGGGGTTCTTTGGGACAAGTGTGGGCGGGGGTGAACTGGTCATACCAATGACAGCAGGAGGTGAGCAGTGTATTGGCCTTGCTGACAGAAGGCTTCCTGTACATTGCCAGCGTCAGCGTCATTCCAGAACTGCTCGCCGAGTCGAGAAGCGGAACGCAGGCACTCAAAGAGGTGAGCTTCATCCTCCAATAGAGATGTCAGCTTATGCCCAGTACGCTGCTATGGCATTTGGCGTGTTCTGCATGGCTGTGATAGCGTGGAACGAGTAGATATCTAGCTGGATGCATACAAGTTAGTCGCGCCTTATTTGCTTATGAAAGCGTGTACGTCATTGAATCGAAACCGATTAGCGGGATCTAAATAACCTTTGTACTTTGTGTGCCTGCCCCGCTCCCCAGCCAAAACTACACATGCTGTCGCACTCTTTGTTTTCATCTCTCACCTTTGCTTCTATCTCTGCTATAGACACAGCTTAGACACTGCTAGACAGCTACAAAATAGTGCAGAATCATCCCGAAACCCATATACCAAGACCCGAAACACCCTTCAACCGCTTTTTACCGATCCACATCTCATAATTATGAGTCAACATCACGCTACTTTCACTTGGGGAGCCGGACCGCAGACCGTGAGTCTTCCTCGTCAGCAGATGGGACGCGCTGACCCTGCTTCTTTCCTCCATTATCCCTCTGTCGCACCACTCTACTTGCCTATACTCCTTCACTCACAGGTCCACATCTCTGGCGGGTTCAACAGCTGGTCCGACAAGGCCTCGCCCTTGCAGAAGCAGGCCGACGGCACCTTCAAGGGCGAAGTTGCTCTCCCATGGGGCGAGAAGCAAGCTTTCAAATATGTCGTTGATGGTGGTGGGTACTCGGCTCGATCAAAAGGACGTCGCTGACGAGCAGAATGGAAGGTTCGCGAGGACGAGGCCAAGGAGTGGGGTGAGTATCTTTCGCCCCGCGCGGTGCAAGGCTAATAGGCAGACGCTGCTGGAAACATGAACAACGTCTACACTGCTCCTCCCGCTCCTGCTGCCGAGCACAAGACCGAGCCCCCTCACGCTGCCCCGGCCGCGCTTGCTGCTGCTCCCGTTGCTGCCGCTGCCGCGGTCGCGCCCAAGCGCGAGAGCTCGCCCGTCTCGCGAGCTCCCGAGCCTGCGCCGGTCCCGGCCATCGCCAAGGCCGAGCCTACCAACCTCATGGCTGCTTCCGCTCCGGCCCCCGCCTCATCCGGCTCCATGCCCCGCCTCGGTGATCTCGGTCTCGGCGCCCCTATTTCGGCTCATTCCGCTGCTACTTCCAAGGCAGTCGCCGAGGTCGAGTCCAAGCCCATCTCAGCTTCTACCGCCGCACCCTCCACGTCGCACGTCGCTCCCGTGACCACCGCCCCGTCCGCTCCTCCCGCGGTCGCTCTCCCGCCCACTCCCGCTGCGCCTGCCACCACTACCCAGACCGTCACGCCCGCTGAGGCGATCGAGAAGACAGCTGCTCGCGCCAACGTCGGCGAGGCGACAGCTCCCCACGAGGAGACCTACCTCGAGAAGGCTTCGCATCTCGGCGCTACTGCGCTCGCAGGTATCGGGGCGTACGTCGGGGCGGCTGCTGTTGCCGTTGAAAAGGCGACCGGTGTTGATCTTACCCACGGCCAACCTGTTAGTGTTTCGCTCATCATCTGAGCTACAGCTGACATCTAGTTGACCATTGCCGAGGCGAAGGCTGCTGGTGTCGACCTGAACACCATCCAGAAGCGGGATGGTGAGACTGACACGGTGTCGCCTGTCAACACCAAGCCTCCATCTGCCGCTGTTGATGATCTTGCTCGCAAGGTCGAGGACCTGAAGGTCGGGAGCGCGTCTACCGCACCTAAGCGTGAGTGCCTATGTAGAATGAGCTGATGATAGCCGAGCACCACTCCAACGACCTTCCCGCCCAGAACGAGACCACCGATAACCACAAAAAGGTCCCCATGCCCGTCATCACTGCCGTTTCGGAGAAGGACCCCAAGAAGGACCGGACGCTCGAGGGTGCCGCTTTGAACGGTTCCTCGGCTGCCAAGCCTATCGGCGCCGACCCTTCCATCTCTGCTAAAGCCGCCAAGGTCGAGGCCGAGACCAACCCAGGCAAGACCGGCGCCACCACTGCCCAGGTGAACGGTACCAGCGCATCCTCCCCCGTCACCGGCCCCGCTGCGACTGGTCCGATCGCCGCCGGTGGCGCCGCCGTCAGCCCCAACACCAAGTCCGTCAACCCTACCGCACCTGCCCCGCCCAAGAAGGACACCTCGGGTATCCACACCGCCCCCACCACCAGCGCCGGCCAGGCCCCAGAACCACCACACGCGGCTACCCCTGCACCCATCCCCGTGCCCGCTCCTGTCGCCGCTGTGGCTCCCGCTCCGGCTGCGGCGGCACCTGCCGCGTCCAAGCCCACCCCGGTTGTCGCACCTCCCGCGTCCAAGCCTACCCCAGTCGTTGCCCCCGCCACGCCGACCAAGGCCACCACTACCAACGCTCAGACCGGCACCCCCACCTCCATTCAGACCACACCCGCCACAACGCCCGTCAAGGCTGCTCATGGCAAGGAAGCTACCAGCGGATCGGACGTCAGGAAGCGCAAGTCGAGCATCTTCCACAAGGTAAGTCTAGCCTTTGATGGGGGAGTACCGAAGCTGACGGTCTAGATCAAGTCGGCATTCTCGCCAAAAGACAAGGAGAAGAAGTAGAGTGGTCATTCAGGTTCTTCATGCTGTTCCGGATAATACCCCTTTCTTCATCTACGTATCCAGTCTTGTCGGTTTTACAATACTACCCTAATATGAGTCCTCTTTCTGTGGTTTGAGTCGTGTAGGGGGAGAAGAGCTACCTCGTGGCTATCTAGAGAAATGAATATCGTCAATGGCCTATCCTCTCCTGCTTGCAATGATGACCTATACTGACTGCCCTTTCACAGCTAACGCTTCTTATCTTTCCTTCCGCCTCCACCGATCAGATAGTCCTGGAGGGGTCTAGCACGGACGACGAGTACGCGGTCAGCTGCCTGGTACAACGGCTCAGCGGCTCTGTAGCTTTGCTGTCTTGTCCGAGAGCATGCGGGACAGCCCGAGGTGTCTGTTATATACCACTTCATGCTAGTCTATCGCTGATGATTCGTCGTCTCACTATACAAGGTCTGCCTGCAGTGCTATAATGTAGTCGAGAACATCATCCTCCCCCTGGTAGTCACACCACCCTAATACCGCCTCCGCAGCCGCCCTCGCCACCTCCACAGCATCCAACAACTTTTCAGCCGCGGCCACCTTGTCTCCTGCGGTCGCTCCCGGTTCGACCGCACTAAGACGCCGAGCCGCCCTGGCGCATCGCCGCAGTTCCGCCTGTAGAGTCTTGACAGCCGCCGGTGCCCGTTGAACGGCAAGTGTAGACGAGTCCCGCCAACCGTCCAGCAGAGACTTGAGTCGGCCGTCATCGTAGTACGTCAGTCTGGTGACTTGATCGGGTTTGGTGATACTCAGCGTTTTGAAGTCGACAGTGGCGAGGTGGATACGACGGGCCGGGGGTTGACTGCAATCAGCGCATTCAATACAGCAGGCTTACGCTCGAAGGACCCGGAGATATGCAGTCTGATCCGCCGTCGTCCAGTGCTGGCCACGAATATCGATCTCCGCCGTTGCCTTACACATGGTCGATAGGACTCGAATGAGTTTGTAGAGATTGTCGGAAGATCGTCCTGCCGCATAAATCATGAGATCGCTGATGGATCCCCCGATGCACAGGCCCCCAGGATACAGCAGGCGTCCGCAATGCCTCTCGGCCGCGTCAATGTCCGACATGGCTATGTAGAGCTGGGTGAGATTGGGGAGGTACTCTCGTACAATCAACGAGAAGCTTGCGAGATCCGCGAGTCGAATGCGAGCTACCAAAGAGGAATTGGAAGCGACCCGATCGCCCCGAGCCAGGATAAGGCTGGTAAGCGAGGCCGAAGCGGTCCGTGCGAAAGTGCGAAATTGACCCATGTCGAATCGAGCAAGTGGTGTGGCGGTGATGTACTTGAGTCGCTCCGCGTACCCGCCATCCATCTGGCGCTGATAGATACGAGTGAGGTGGTCGAGGGTGATCCCCGAGCAGACGACTTCCAGGCGTGTATTGAGATTGGAGAAGCCAGTGCCCTGCTGCAGGCATCTAGCCATTGCTGACGGAAGCGGTCTGACTGGCCACCAAGGACTGCGTCGTAGCGATGATGTACTTCGTACGTGCCTGGAGGACAGGTGGGTGCCTGTATGTGCGTGGGTGGCACCTCGTTGAGCTGTGCGATGCATGTGGTGAAGAATTCGATCGTCCCGATGACGCCAAGCTCGCCGGAAGCCTCTGGGCGTTTGGCTGACCGAAAGTTGATGATGCAGGAGACTTTCGGCTCGTCTAGGGCGTTTGAGCGTGGTCTCCCCCTTGGTATCGAGCTTGAGGATGGCCGAGTGCCGAAGCGGATAGTGCGCAAGTAAGGGTATCGCTGGCGGACGGCGGGGACAACCGAATGGATGACCTCGACGTCACCGTATCCCAGCGTACGGATAGGAAGACGTTTGCCGACGTGGGACGTATTCTTCTTAGTGATTGACATGGACAGGGCATCCATGTCAATGACAGCCCCGAGGTACGCCTCTTGTCGTGCCTTCCCATCAGCTGCTACTCCGGAAGGAATGACGCGCTAAGAGAACTCACAACGTCAGGACTGGACACCTTTGCCGCCTGGTCATACGTCATACTGTGATACAGCACCCTTGCTACATCCCAGAAGCACCCCTTCTCCACCCTGATGAAGCGCGCCAGATCCGGCAGCTCGAGGTGTGTGATGATTTCCCGCCTGATTGGATTGATGTCGTAGACCGTGCGACCGGGGTGACGAGCGATCAGCAGAGACGCTGTAGATTTCTGGGTGTCTGGAACGGCCGTCTGAGGAGCGGGGGGTGTCATATTTGCGAAATCAAGAATGTCAAGTGATAAAGGTGGTTGACGAGACTGAGCGGATTGAGGAATGAGGTGCATGAAAATCCGGTTTTGGCAGCGGTCCGGACTGGGTTTTTTGAGCATGTCGATAATGATTAATCCCGGGGGTTCCAAGATGCATGACCTACAGCGGGGCCCAAGCACCTATGTACTCCTTATAGACAGGCCTGTAAGCCATACACACTAATGTTCACGGGGCTACCTCGCTCATATATACCGCTTGTGAGCCTGTACATATACCTCAGCAGGTCATCCTCCACGATGCCGCTATCATCTCCTTTGCCGCAGCCTGGGCGCTTTCCAACCCCTCCCACAGCTTGTCTGCCTCCTTCAACCTATCCTCCTTGCTCGCTTCCGACGACATACCTGCAAGGCTGCTGGATGCCTCGACACAGCCTTGCAGCCCCGCATCCACCTTGCCCATCATCTCCCTTGCTCGAATGAGCCCAAGACTCGTTTTGCTGGACCAGTTACGTAGCATCTGCTCCTGTACGGTTCGGGGCCGGCCGCCGTCGTCGTAAGTGAGGTCCTGTACCTGACGAGGGTAGTGAATACCAAGTCGACCGAAATCGACCATGGCGAGGTGAATGCGCCTGGATTGAGGTTGACTAATTGTCAGCTCTACCTTGTCGAGACGTACGATCTGAGATAATGCAAAAACTTGACATGGTCGTCTTTCTTCCAAGACGTCTTGACAGCCCCTCCCTGCATCGCCAGACGCGCCTTTGAGGTACATATGGGTGATATAGCCCGGACGAGGTTGAACTGTGGCTTGTCTGTGCCGCCCGTATCGATCCGTAGGTCCTGGATGGTCCCCTCCAGACACAGGCCGCCGGGAGTGAGATAGCTCTTGCAGTCTTCCCCGGCGGTCCCGATGCCCCCGATGGCTAGGTGTAGCTTGACGAGGTGTGGAAGGTCGCGCCGTATGACCTCGACAAGTGTCGGAAGCTCGGAAAAGGTGGTATGTCCGATGGGCACGCCCGCCGCCGGACGCTCGCCGACGAGGATGAGGGAGGTAAGCGACGACGCCGCACTTGCAAACGTGCGAAACGCGTCAATGTCGAAAGGCGCCATCTGCGGGGTGAAAATGGTCGCGAGCCCGTCCGTGAATCCGGCTTCCGCTTGGCGCTCGTATAGACGGGTGAGGACCGGGAGGGAGGTATTGAGCCCGTCGAGTTTGACGTGCTTGGTCAAGCGGGCCAAGGCAGGTCCGTCCTGCAGAGCGTCGAGCCACCGCTGTGTGTCCTGAGCTGTAGGTTGGAGAAGCATGAGGGTCAAGTCGCACCGATGATTGACCGTATACGAACCCGCCGGCGATGGGGGTGTTTCCAGCCGCGACGGCGGTCCCTTCAGAAGAAGGTGGCACGTGGTAAAGTAGTTGATCGAACCCGAGTCTCCGTCATCGGCGCTGGCTCCAGCAGGTCTGGCCGCGTCGAACCTGATCTCGCACGAGATACGCTCCACGGCGCTGCGTCGCGTGCCAAAGCGGATGGTCCGCAAGTTGGGCAACTTTTGTCGAAAAGTCGGGACGACCCTGCGTATGATGTGGCTGTCTCCATACTCGAGGTAGGAGGGACGAGCAGCTCTGCCTGGACGAGTTTCCGGCGGCAGTGCCATCGAGAGAGCATCCAGGTCAAACACAGCTTCGCGATATGTAGCTCGACGCTCCTGCAAATTAGTGATCTCCTTATCGAGCAGCTATGATAGCTCACACTTTCAGGGCCATGGTGGCATCCAGTCCCAACTCTTATCTCGCGGTAGAGCACCCTCACGATGTCCCAAAGACATCCCCGTTCCACCCTGATGAACCGCGCCAAGTCCTGATTTGGAAGATAGCTGATGACCTCCCGGCGGAGCTGCCCATTGTCATAGACAAGTCGAGCGGGGCTGCGTGTATCAGCCATGAGGGATGGGGATGTCTCGATAACCGCTGAGAGCGCGGGGTCAGACATGCTGCTAGGAGAGAGATAGGAGAAGCGAAGCACGGAGAAAGATTTCGAGGAATGTGTTGCGGTGATTTGGCTCCGGCCCAAAGTGGAACGCCTTGGCCAAGCTGAAAGAAAGATACCCCTCCTATACATACAAGCTATTAGGCTATCGCCTAGACATCCGGCTCCATCCCATCGTTCTCCTCATTCTCCGCCCCACCATCAAACTTGCGCTTACTCTTCGCCCTCTTCTCCCACTCCTCCATCCCCTTGACCTCCCCCCTGACCTTCTCCCTGAGCCTATCCACATCCACCCCCTCGCCCTCCTTGGCCCACTCAATAACAAGATGCCGTCCGAGCAAATGCGTATGCTTGAGCGCCTCCATCGCCCGTTCCGCCTCGGCATGGGTCGTAAACTCCAAGAAGGCAAAACCCCGCGTCGACTTGTTTCCAGTGGTGGTAAGGACGGACTTGCGAGGGAGGCGCAGCGACTTGAGCGCGCCGTACGCCGAGAACAGCTCGCGCAGCTCCGACCGGGACGCCTCGAACGGTACGTTCTTGACGAGCAGCTTGGTGCTTTTCGTCTTGGCCGACAGATCCGCCCCACCCTTCTTGGGCTCGGCCTTCTCCTCCTCCGCACCCCGCTGCGCCAACTTGGCTTCCAGCACCTTTCCATCCACCTCGAATCCCTCCAACGCACGCAGACCGCGCTGTGCCCCAGCTTTGGTCTTGAACCCGATGAATCCGTAGCCCATACTGAGCTTCTCGCCGGGACGTTTGGGATCGGGTTTGGTTTGCACGCGGGCAAAGGAAAAGTCGGGAAGGGAGGAGAGGACCGAAGCGAGGCGGGCGGTACTGGTGCCGAATGATAGGTTCTTGAGAAAGACGGTAGAGCCGGCTTCGTCGGAGGGGGCGGGCTGGTCCTGGAGAGAGACGTCCGCTTCTGCCACCCTTGCTGCGAGCTCTTCCTTTTGCTTCTCCGCCTCGGTCGCCTTGGGGCCCGCCTTGAACATCCCCTGCGGTCCCTTTTCGAGGTAGAGCACCGCGCTGCCGAGGCGCTTGTAGCTCAACGCCTTGAATGCCGAGCTGGCCTCGACGGCTTGCTCGTATTCGACGACGCCGAGGGTACCGGATGGAGGAAGGAGGATACGGGTCATCTTGCCGTGAGGTGAAAAGAGGTCGGTGAGGGTATGGATGGTGGTGCCATATGGGATGTTTTTGACGAGGATGACAGTGGGTGAGCGGGGGACTTTGGGATCGAGCGCGGCGAGTACAATTCCGGCGTCCTCAAAGTATTGCTTTGTTTCGGCGATCACGGCGGTTTCGGCAAGAGCGAGCTTGACCGCCGCATTGCCTTCTTCGCCATTGAGGATGTCCGCTTTGGATACGCCCATGCGATCCGCTACAGAGGCTGCAACGGCGTCACTCTACAGTCAGCACGGTCATATGAGGACTCACGTTCATGTACAGGGCGGCCCAGTTGACACCCCTCGCATTGGTCTCTTTGCGCTTCTCGTCCTTCTTCCCTTTGACCACGTCTCGGCCTTCCTTGGTCTTGCCTAGAACATCTCCCTTGCCCTCGCCCAGCCCCTGCGGTCCCTTGCCCTCTTTCCCTCCCTCTGAGTCTCCGGGTCTCGCCCGACCCGGCAAGACATGCAGTAACCTCCCTTGGAATGTCTTCTTGTCCAATCCCCGCCATGCCGCCACCGCCGCGGCGGGCTCTGAGAAGAGGACGAAAGCAGTCCCGAGCGGCTCGCCCTTGCTTGTAACCGGGACGTGTACTTGCTCGACCGTACCGAAGGTGGAAAAGTGAGAGGAGAGATCCGCCGAGGTAGTGATGAAGGGGAGATTCCGGACAAACAGGCGTCCAGTGGAGAGGATCAGAGATTCGTCAGGGTCAGAGGTCTACATCAGCTCTGTAATTTAGTGGACGTACTGCTTGAGTTCCTTCTTCCGTAGCCAAAGCGCCAGTCCGCCTTGCCAACCAAGCAGCATCATCATCCACCTCTTCCACCTCCGGCTCGACAGACTTCTCCTTGCCTTTCCGACTGGGTACGAACTCTTTCGGCGCAGCTTCCGGTGCGGTAGGATCCACACCCTTCATGACGTCCATAAACTCCTTGAGCCGCTTGGAAGGTCCAGCTTCTGCAGGTCCATCTCGTCCGTCTGGCGGAGGGGCATATCCCGTATCCTGTTGTCGGTCCAGCCTTGGCTTCTTGCTAGGCTTCTCTGACAATGGCTGAGATCAGCTCTAGATTAAGAGTCCACTCACATCATCCCTGACGACCTCCACCTTGACCTTGCCACCTCCAAACGCATACGTCCCGTCGAACCACTCCTTGACTCTTGCTGCTTGCTGTTCATCCTTGAACCCGACAAAGGCAAAGCGCCGCTTGGAGACGAGCTTGGTATCGGTCACATTTGTGTCTTTGAGCGATGGCGGTGTGGAGAGGTGCGATTTGAGCTTGTCGAGTGTGAGGTCGGAAGGGATGTTGCGGAAGATGAGTCGTGACCTGCTGTCAGCTTGCGTCCTTGTCGAGCTGCGGCTGGACCTACATGTTGAGGCTGAGTGGACAGCTGTTGCCACCTGAGATCAGAAAGATCTTCACTTCAGGCACGGACTAGTAATGACGGCATATACACGGAGATCTGGCCACGAGTCCGGTGCTGCCACTCCGGTGCCACACCAAATTGAAGTGAAATTCCCGCTTATATCGCCGTAATCTGATTCCGCTGATGACTTTTGGCTGGCACGCTGCCGTTGGCTCTGAGCGCGCGATCTAGCACCAGAGATAGAGGCAGACCGTCGACTTCTTCTCCTCAACCATCACTCAAAATGCCAGGTGTTAGAGATATCTCGTGAGTCGAGCGACAATACGGCGGACATTACAGCGGATTCGACAGAGGAAAGGCGGAGCAGAAGGAGGGGAACTGCAGGGAGATGGACGGAGACATCAGAGAGAGACGGAGCAGGGATTAGACGATATGGCGGACAGGCGGCAAGGACCTCACTAACCCCCAGAGCCGAGAGCTTCATCAAGGCCTACGCTTCCCACCTCAAGAGGTCGGGTAAGCTCGAAATCCCCACATGGGTCGACACCGTCAAGACTGGTCGGCACAAGGAGCTCGCTCCTTATGACCCGGACTGGTACTACGTCCGAGCTGGCAAGTCGCCCCGCTTTGCGGTTAGTCCTCAGCTGACATCCCAGCCGCCGTCGCCCGTCACATCTACCTCCGCAAGTCTGTCGGTGTCGGAGCACTCGCCAAGCTCCACGGTTCCAAGAAGCGTCGCGGAACACGGCCCGGCCACCACGTCGACGCCGCTACCGGTGTGCAGAGGAACGTTGTCCAGGCGCTCGAGAAGATTGGTGTGCTTGAGGCAGGACAGGATGGAGGCAGGAAGATCAGCCAGGATGGGATGTGAGTGCAGTTGTTTGGGATGGAGGGGAAGTGCTGATTTTAGGCGTGACTTGGACCGTATCGCCACCGCTGTGATGGAGTCGGAGCGTGCCGAGGCGTCCGAGGAGGAGGAGGAGGAAGATGAGGAGGAGGACGAGGAGGAGGCCGCCGATGATGAGGAATAGGCGTAGGGCAGGGTGGGGAGGGGTGCGGTTCAGGCATGGGGGACATGTCGGGGCTGTGCTCTGACCCGTGACAGGTTGACTATGTTATCCTTCTCCAACATCAACAGCTGGGGCCGAAGGACGGACTGATGCTCATTGATGTCCACTCATCCTAGGTCCTTCGGAGTTCAAGCTCGCCCTCAGTCCCCGAATCGCCGAAGCCACGCCCATTCGACTGTTCTTCTCGGGTCCTCACACAGCACCTTAACCACTCGGTCATTTCGCCTATTTTTTCGCTCTGAAGCGAGCACTCTTTTCAGCCTCGGCTTTCACCTATATAAACCCCGGTGATCCGACATGGCATATCAACCATCTCTCCTCGCTCTTTATACCCGCTACTGGCTCTTGGTACTGGATGGTACCTCTTGTTTCTGGGGGTATATCGTGCTCGCATGATACCGTGGATGCGATGGGTACCTGGTTGTATCTTTTTGATGGCTGACCGGTGTGACGGGTGGGGACAGGTCAGTTCAAGAGGGCTTTGACTGCAGAGCTTGCATCTCAGGAGGTGCTGTTGATCCTTTCAATCACAGCCTTGGTTACTTGTGCTGTCCCTGCGCCGCCGCCCAGGTCCCTCGTCTTGGTACACGGCACCATACTTTGCTACTGCTTGGTTCAGTCACCTGAGACATCTATCGCCACTCGAAAGTCTCGTCTTCCCATCAAGAACTGCAGTTGATCCTCTCAATCACCGCCCTTGTCACTTCTGCTGTCCCTGCATCACCGCCCAGGTCCCTCGTCTTGACCCCATCGGCACACGCCTGCTCGGTCGCACGCATAATGAGCTCGGCGGCTTCGTGCTCTCCCAGCCAGTGCAGCATCTCGCACGCACTCCAGAACGTCCCGACCGGGTTGGCGAGCCCCTTGCCGGTAATATCGAACGCAGACCCGTGTATCGGCTCAAACATGGACGGCATGGTGCGAGAAGGGTCGATGTTGGCTGTAGGGGCGATACCGATGGAGCCAGCGAGAGCGGCAGCAAGGTCGGAGAGGATGTCAGCATGGAGGTTGGTAGCCAGGATGGTATCGAGCGAGCGGGGATTGAGGGTCATCCGGACCGTCATGGCATCGACAAGCATGAAGTCGGTGGTCTAGGTCAGCTCTGACAGCAAAAGCACTCACGACATCTGGAAACTCCTTTGCGACCTCCTTGATCACCTCGTCCCACAACACCATCCCGTTCCGCATCGCGTTGCTCTTGGTGACATAGGTGAGCAGCTTGCGGGGACGAGATTGGGCCAGCTGGAAGGCATATCGAGCGATACGCTTGATACCTGTCCGAGTGAAGATGGTGACCTCTGCGATCAGCTAGATTCATATCATGTACTCACCCGTACCAATCTCGTGCTCCAGTCCACGGTGAGATCTTCCCCCGTGTCCTGCATACTCCCCTTCCGAATTCTCTCGCACGATACACCAGTCAAGATCTCCAGGCTTGCAGTTGCGGAGCGGCGATTCAGTACCGGGAAGAATACGCGTACGGCTGTAAAGTCAATAAGGTAGTGCCAGCTCTGGGGAAAAGGACCCACCGGACATTCGCATACATGTACGGCTGGCAGATAGCTAGCCGCAATCCCCAGAGCGAGATATGATCAGGTACATCGGGCGCTCCGACCGCTCCAAAGCTTCAGGGTCAGCTACGAGGCATATGTACCAGCTAAAGTACTCACAAGATGGCATCGTGCTGCTTGAGTACCTCGATGTAGTCATCCGGGACATAGCTCCCCGTCCGCTTGTACCGATCCGAGCTCCAATCCAGCTCCGTAAAGTCGGCGCTAAAGGTACCGATCTTCTCGGCTGCTGCGTGCACGACCTGCACACCGGCAGAGATGACTTCGGGACCGATACCGTCCGCTCCGATCTGAGCGATTCGGTAGACGCTTTTGCGTTCCGCTGAATTGTCAACTTTAGGGTGGGGGAAGGTGGGGGTGTTACATACGTGGGGCGGCATGACCGGCTGGGTAGGCATTGGACTTGGCGGCGATGCTCATGTTGATTCCAGGACCTCACTGTCCAACTCTGGCGATGTGATGGACGATAGACGAGCATGACTGGGTCATAAGAATGGGCAAAGTAGGGGCTGGAAATAGCGTTATCATATTCCGCTTACTCCGGACCGGTGCCGCATACTCCCGATGAGTGCCTCAGATTGGCCCGACCAGATGCACCAATATGTGTTTGCTACAATGAGCAGGGCGCAGCGCCTCCTACCCGATACTAAATCTACACTCTATCTCTCGGCCGGACTCCCTCCCGGCGACTCTAAACTTCTCACACTGACCGCCGGACTGACATTTGGCGTCGCCTCGCCAAACGACATGCTGAACGGATCCGTCCCAGTGGGCGGCTCATTCGGGGATGGTGTGGATAGATAATGCCCCTCTCCTCCTTCTGTCCGTCTTCTTCTTGTTCCACGGGATGGGGTACCGGGAGTGGTGGGGGTCAGAAGAGCCGGGTTGTACCGCGGCGCCTCGCTAATGGCATCGGGAGAGGGATGGCGGTCGATCCGGATACGATGGCGGAACGAGTCGCCTCGGAGCTGACTGGAGGGGAGAGGGGGGTTGGCAAAGGTTGGAGAGGGTTTCCGCAGGGTGTGCTCGGGGATGGGCTGGACGGGGGCGTGGTCCGGGACCAGGTCGCTAGGTGTGACGGCCCGCTTGACGGCCTGGGGTGATTTGACCTCGTACGGGACCGTATCACTGGTCTCGAGGTGGTCCAGATTGACGTGCTTGATGGTGTCCCGTACGTCGATGGCCTCATCCTCGGCGAGGAGACGGGCCAGATCGTAAATGGCTTTCGGTGCATGGGTCTTGTCTGCGTAGAATGCACCTGCTGTCAGCGGCGAACAGACAATGACTCACCTACTACGAAAAGATCCGCCACGGTCTGCGCCAATCCCAGCCTCACATCCACCACGTCCTTGCTCAGACTCGCCAGGAAAGGCAGGAAAAAGTCCTCAAAGGCCTGTCGATTTGGCGGGGGCTTGACAAACTCCCGCAAGCACCGCACAAACGTCTGCCGCTGCCTGAACTTTGGACTTCTCCCCAAGTCCAGCAGATCATCCCTGAAACGCCGCGCAATGTCCGACTCGTCCCCCAAAATCTCGTAGCTCTCGGGGATGCCTTTCGTCGCGGCATCCCGTACCGCAGCAAAAGGGTCCAGAAGCGCATCCTGAAGCATCCCCAAGATCTCATCCTCCATGAGCGAGTGAAAGGTTTTGAAGAACGCCGGGATATGCAGGGCGAGCTGTTCCCGAGCGCGCCATCCGCCGAGGGTATTGGCCTTCCAGCCCCGGGCGAGCTCGAGGTAGGTGGACCAAGCGAGGGGGAGGGGGAGATGGGCAAAGAATACGTCGACGTGCTCAAAGACGAGCTCGCGACTCTCGTCGGCGCCGGTGATGCAGGTACGAAAGACCGGCATGAGGTCCTGGGCGCATTGCTCGGGTGTGAGGATTTTGGCGAGTTCGTGCAGGGAGGCGGCGAGGGTCCGCCGAGGCTTTTGAGTCGCCCGTTCATTCATGCGGTGGTATAAAGACTGGATGTGGGACCAGCGCTCCGGACCGAGAGTAAGGGCGACACCGGGGAACTAAATCAGCACAGCCAAACCTAAACTCACGTTGAAGCTCGCCACGGTATCCCAATCATCCGAAAAGCCCCGCTGCAAATCCTCCTCATCCATAAAGAGCTGCAACAACTCCGCGGGCGGTCCCTCCGGATCGTCCGCAAAGACATATATCAACTCGCCGAGCGCCTCGAGGGCGGCGCACCGGACATCCGCGTTGAATGTTGTCAAAGCGTGCATCCCGTCAATGGCAAAGGACCGGCGGGCGGCGTGATCTTGTATCCTGCGACACAATGGGGCGATGACGAGGCAGGCTGACTGGCGGACCTCGGGCGACTCGTCGTTGGCGAGTGCTTCGAAGAGGGGAATCTATCAGCATAGCCACAAGGTAAACTTACAAAGCTGTCGATATGATCCGACGGGGCAACCTTGGCGAGCATGCTCAGCGCGACCGCTCCTTCCGCTCTGATCGCCAAATCCCCATCTTGACACCGCAAAACCTCCTCGATAAATCCCCAAGCGAGAACCTCGGGGGCAGTGTAAAAGTCACACAATGCCCCGATGAGGTTCACGCTGGTAGCTCGCCCCGTCTCCGCCTCGGCATTGAGTTGGTACTGGTACGCCTCCCGCTCTTTGGCCGCCGCCGAGCCGAGCGAGCTCGTCGATGCTGCATAATTATCCAGCGCCGCTTGACCGTCCTCCAACGTCAAGTCGTCGTACTCGGGTAGCTCGGTCGACAATGACCCCACCCCCACCACAATTCCCTCCAGTAGCTCCCTTTCAATCATATCCCGCTCGTCGTCGGGGATGGGCAGAAATTCGTGGCAGTGTGGCCCCTCCTGACTCCCAAACGACACCTTGTCTTTGGGATCGCGCGAGAAGGTCCCCCACCGATCAGGCGGCCAATCCGCCTTGTCTTTGCCTTTGAGTCGGGCAATGATGTAGACGATGCCGGATCGAGCAGATTCAGAGATGACGGTATTGACGTTGAGGAGGAGACTGCCGAGGAGGGGAGTGAAAAAGTCGACGGGGAGGGAGGGGCGATCGACGAGGGGTCCGGGTTCCGTCTCTTGTTCGGGGTTGACCAAGTACGGCTCGACCGGGTACGACGGAGAGACGCTGGATTCCGTTGTTCCGGTGCCGCCCTCGCTGTCGAAGGCGGTCAACGCGGTCCGGCTCAACGACGAGGCATCGCTCGTAGGTCCGCTGTGGAGGGAGGCAGGAGGAGAAGCCATTCGCGGAGCCGCCTTGATCTCCTCTGGGGTGGGCTTGTCGACAATGTCGACGCCTTCCGAGGTGATGGTGACGGTCTGGTCCGAATCGTCCCGGTGGACGCTACGTCGGCGGACGGGCGGCGGGTCAAAGTATCCCTCCTCGCTTTCCTCTTCGCCTCCGCCTTCCTCTCCGCCTCCGCCTTCCTCTCCGCCTCCGCCTTCCTCTCCGCCTCCGCCTTCCTCTCCGCCTCCGCCTTCCTCTCCGCCTTCACCGCCTTCCACGACCTCTCCACTATCCTCTGCGTACGCCTCGCCAGCCATCCCCTCCCACTCCATAGCATGCGGCTCGGACCCCGGCGGCCCGATCCTACACACCGAGTAATAGTACCAGATGATCCTGTGCAGATCCTGCGCAAACGCCTCGCGCACCCCTTCATCATCATCCAGCATGAACGAGTTGATGAGCGGCAGAACGTACTCGACCGACTCGCACGGATCGACGTCATAGAGGAGGTCGCCAATCACCCGGGCAATGTATGCGCGGTGAAAGGCAAAGTCCGACTTGGACAGGAGGAATATCCGTTCCAGCGTGTTGAGACCCTCGTCTTCAAACGTAATGTCGATATACAGGTCCTGTTCCTGGGGAAGCACATCCCCCTCGTCGACGAGTGAGACGTCACCCATGTGCATGGCGACTGGAGGTTCCTCCTCGTCTTCGAAAGGTTCCGGCGAGATGGGTTTTGGGGGGATATCTCGACTCTGGTCCAGCTCCGAGGACAAGCTGGACGAGCGCGTCAACGACGTCGAGCTGCTGCGCGGCTTGCGCGCGTCAAAATCCGACAATGCCCGCCGCAGACCGACCGGGCGAGCAACTGGCGAGAAGACGGGGGACGGCGCGCGTTTTGCAGGTATTTCTGGGAGGCGTCCGATCCCATCATCCTCCGGAAAGCGAGACTCTAGCAAGGGCGATGTCGCAACTGCAGGTGGGAGACCCGTCTCCAGCGGCGGGATGTCGTCGTCGAGAGGACGACGCGCTGCTCCGCCGGGACTATTCCGCATAGTGAAGGAGTGACCGCGCGGCCGCAACGACTTGGGCGAGCCCACGTCCGATAGGCGAGAAGTAGAACCGGTATTTTTCCGATCCGGCGGTCTACCTGGACTGGAAGGTGGACTGGATCGTCCAAAGTTGCGGGAATTGGGCGACAGGTCGGAGGAGGAGGAAAAGGAGCGCTGATGTTTGGAAATGGTAATGTTGGACGCCGATATGCTGGGGTGAGCAAGAGGAGGACGATCCGCCGTGATGGATTGGCGCCGACCAAAGGTGAAGCTGGGTGATTCAAACGTTTCCGAGTGGACCGTGAGAGGGCTGGGTCGGCGGAGAGGCGATTCGGACCGCCGTGCCGGCGACGTCGAACGCCTGACCGCTGGAGGAGCAGCGCGGGAGGACGAGGCGAAGGGAAAGACGGCGGGCGAGAAGGAGGGGGTAACGAAGGGGGACACTGGGGCGAGAGGATAACGTGCGCTGGTATCGAGCGAGCTATTTGCTCGAGCAAGCGTATCTGGTGTGGGCCACTATGGTCAGCTCGGCTTTACCCTTACTCACCACACTGTCCCATGATTGCTCCCTTGCCACGTCTGGCCGCCTTCCCCGATCCTCATCTGCTGCTGCCATGGGCGGAGTCGCGCCAACCACCGTCAGATCGAATTGAACCTCATCCTCCTCGGGACTTTCCCGGCTTGACGGTCCGCTGTGGATCAAAAGATCCCTCGCCTCGGCCAAATGATCCCCTCCCTCTGAGCTCGTCACACTCGCCATCCCGGACGAGCTCGAGCTCAGCGCTGTCGAATCCCGCGAGTGGAGCGTAGGTCTCGACGCTGAAAAGGGGGATAGTCCGGACATTTGTGCTAGGTCGAGTACCGTGTCGAGATTCTCTTGAGAGTCGGGAGGGGGTGAAGAGATGGCATTGATAGCTTGCTCCATCGCCTCGGGCGAATTGTCTGCCGGCGGATTGTGGCCCGCAGGAGGGAGTGGCGGGGTTGATGATGATACTTCTATGGCGGGAGAGCGAGCTGTCGTCAGTAAAGTCGGCAGGAGTACTTACAGCTCTCCCCATGCTTTTCTGGGTCAGAAGACATTATATCATCGCACGGCGTGGAGCGGTTGACAAGTCGCAATTTCGCAGTGTGGATGCTTCTGGGCGCTACGACGCAGCCGGCTGGCTTGACGTGTATGCAAAAGTGTCAATAGTTGCTGGTAGATGCAGATGTATGGTACTTAGGGTGATTTGGGTGGGGCGTTCGCTGACGCCGATTGCTGGTGGCATGGCACCAGATCCCTTCCGTCATCACCAAAAGTTGCCTCTGCAGCCTTTATCCATTGCATGTATAGCCAGAAACCCTCTAGTAAACGACACCATCACGACCGCCACGACAGCAGCCCACCTGAGACGGCCAGACCAAAAAGCTTGCACAAAACAAACCGCTTGCGATCACCACCTCTCCTTTGGCGTCAACAACAACATCTACACTTTTGCCGCCGACCCTACCCTTCTACCTGTAGTCCCTCCACATCCATCGCAGCGATCAGCGACCACCTCGAACCTGGCCAGCCAAGATCGGTGCTTGACCCAAACGGGGCTGGTCAACCCAACAACCGCCTTTCCGGGACCCAACACAATTCCTCCTTTCACCTCTCATCATGCCGTTCCTTGCCAACGAAGCGTCCTCCAGTACGGTCAAGGCAAAGAAGGGCAAGAAGGACGGTTTGCTACGGATCATGAGTAATGGGTCTGCGGCTGCTGGACCCAACATGCCCTTTGCGTCCCCACTCTCGCCCCCGGGGGAGAGAAAGGTCAAAACAATGCCTCGTAAGTGTCTCGTTAACCGCGCTGACCCCAGCTTCGGCCATCTACGACCCTCCTACACCTCCACTTGCCCCGCACGACTTTCCTGATCCCCTCTCTCCCACCACACCCAAGCGGCCCCGCCCTCGGATCCGCTACTCCACCTCTGGCGAGTCTGGCTCATCGGACGAGCCAAACAGCTCGGACGACGAAGTACCGTGGTGGACATTCACCAACAAGGGCATGATCAAGATGCGTCAGCGGACTATACGGCGCAAACAGCCAGAGGAAGAAGCTGGCAAGGAGGGCAAGACTAGGCGGAGATTTGTGCCGTCGCGCAAGTCCAGCAGGGATGACTCGGGCAAGGAGTCGAGGCGGGGCTCAAGCCCAGTCAAGCCGCCAGCGGAGGGTAGTCGACCGAGGTCCAACCTCGCTCCGCTCTGGCGCCGCTCATCTGCTCTCCCCGACGAGGTCCACAGCGACACCGAAATCCCTCGTCGCCGGGAATTCACCCGGAGCAACTCTGCCCCCGGCTCGGCCGCACTCGGTCTTACTCCCCACCCCCTCGCCTCCATGATTGTCCCCAAGACCACCGCCGAGCCTGTTCCAATCGCGCTCGAATCGGATCCAGTCCTCTCCCGCCACACTGCCAAGCGACAGATGACCGCCCCGTCCTTTCCGCGGTTTCGCAAGCTGCGGTCGGATCTCGGGCACGTCTCGGACTCGGAAGCTGTCCCAAAGCCTAGGCGAGTGCAGACCGCGCATCGCTCGCAGCCGCCTCGTACTGCGGAACCGCTGGACAGCTCGGTGCCGCGTCCGCGCCGGCTCAACAGCCACATGATCAAGGCGCAGCTGGAGCGGGGGACGCAGCATTTTGCGCAATGGCCGCATGCCGGAAGTTGGCAGGATGCATTGTATGGGCGGTATGACGAGCCAAAGGTGGAAGAGGAGAGGGAGAGGGAGCGTTCGGGCGAGACGTTGGTCGCGGAACCACCAGTATCGCCGCGGGAATCGAGGCGAAAGGCGCGGCGCTCGAGGCGGTACCGTCAAGCGCTTGTCCCTCCTACACCAAAAGGTCTGGGCTTCAGTCCTCAGGACGAGACCGGGGGCCGGTGGAAAGAGGGCAAGGTGAACCAGACAGAATTTGACTGGACCTCCCCGGGTACGGCCAACCCCTCTCAGCACATGCCCCAGCCTACCGGTAGCACCATTCCCGAAGGCGACGAGCGGTCCCCCACGCGGATTGAGGAGAAGCCAAAACGGAAAATCCAAACGGGACGGACAAAGCGGCAAGGCGAAGACTGGAAGGTACGGTGGAAGCGGATGATGTTTCTCGATGCGAGACTGACCATCTTGCTTCGGGTCATGGATATAGCAGTCGTCGCTACGCTACTAGGTGAGCTCAGGTGAGGCTTAGCTAATCCCAGCGTTATCCGTGTCCATCCGTCAAGAGCTCATCACCCTTCGCCTCCCTGGCCTGATCGGTCCATCCACCACCCTCACTATCGCCTTTGCTTCCTTTACCCTCCTCCACGCCGCCACTGCCATCTACCGGGAGTACTTTGGCAAGCCTATCGGTCTCTGGGGTCTTCGCTCCAAGATGCTGTGGGTCTGCCTTGACCTCTTATTCGTTGCCCTCTGGTCATCAGCGCTCTCCCTCGCTGCCAACGACTACATCTCCACTCCGCTCGAATGTACCCGAGACGACCCCTGGTGGCTACCGGGCCTACGATCATCCTACTCTCAGCTCTTGGCGGAATTGTCGGGGTCAGGGGACATGTCGGGAGTGACTGGGGCGGATCTGATCAAGGCGACGCTGGGGATTGTCTTGCCAGAGCAGATTGTCCAGGCGCCGCTGGCGAGGGAGGTGTGTCGGAGACAAAGCGGGTGTATCGCGCTGAGCCTGTTTGCACTGTTATTGTATGCGGGGAACATGGTGCTTAGTTTGTTTAGGATTTTTGAGACGGTCAGGCGGAGTGCGAATGTGGGGAGGGCGATCATGGTGTAGAGTAGAGGGTAACCACACACGGTATCTATATAGCATTCGACTTCTCTAAGGATTATTGGACTTGTCGATGGCGACGAGAAGTACTCCAGTGTGGTCTGGCGCCTTTGACAGGGCAAAACGACGGCATCCATGGGCCGGAAGAACCAGTCAGATACCATCTCTGTATAACAGGTGGTACCACGAAATCATAAGAGTTACCCGCAGGCGGAATGTAAAAGAGATTGATGGTTGACGTCGGATGGGGAAGACCGGAGAAATATTCGAGTGGCGATAGATGTCTCAGGTGACTGAACCAAGCAGTAGCAAAGTATGGTGCCGATACATCAAGGCGAGGGACCTGGGCGGCAGCGCAGGGACAGCACAAGTAACCAAGGCTGTGATTGAAAGGATCAACAGCACCTCCTGAGATGCAAGCCCTGCAGTCAGAGCCGTCTTGAATTGACCTGTCCCCACCCGTCACACCTGTCAGCCACCAAAAAGATACAACCAGGTACCCATCGCATCCACGGTATCGTGCGAGCACGATATACCCCCAGAAACAAGAGGTACCACCCAGTACCAAAAGCCAGTAGCGGGTATAGAGAGCGAGGAGAGATGGTTGATATGCCGTGTCGGGTCACCGGGGTTTATATAGGTAAAAGCCGAGGCTGAAAAGAGTGCTCGCTTCAGAGCGAAAAAATAGGCGAAATGACCGAGTGGTTAAGGTGCTGTGTTCAGGAATGTGTGTTAAAAACAGTCTCCCAAAACCGCAGTCCGAAAGGGCGTGGGTTCGAATCCCACTTTCGTCATTTTGCACTGGGATCGAACTCTTTGCCATCCTTTTTCCACCCGCTTTTTAGTCTTGACAGTGCTTGACCGATCAGTGATGGATCGGCCCGTACCAGTGTGATCGTTGAACGTCGAGATAACAAAAGGCGACGAGAGAGAACAGAGGGAGATGTGAGATACGCCGGATGAGGCAAGCGAATACCTCGTCCCACACTCCTCCGCGAGTCCCCGTCCATTTCTCTGGCTCGCCTAGACAAGTCCCACTCAGTACACGCTCCGACCGAGGCCAAGACGCCTGAACAAACCGCAAACTCGCCCATGGCCAAGTATGGAGCAGCGGAGCGGTTGCAACAAGGGGTGGCGTGTCGGAAATGCGGGAAGTGGGGGGAGTAAAGTGGGCAAAGTGGGGAAGTGGCAAAACGAGGCTGAGTCTGTCACAACTCGGCGGCGGGCATGACACGTTCCGCCGCCTCGCCCGCGCAAGTCACTGCAGTGATCGTCCAGTCCGCATCAGCTAAGGATCTCGGAAGGAACACCACATTGTCCACTCTTCCTGCCAGCAACGTCATACCACGGAAAGCGCAGGACAGGACCCTTGTGACCCCAGGGCATGTAGACCGTACAAAAGTATGTGGATGGTACGGCAAGACACCCATCGCGGGGAACATGACATCCCATCACGACTTCTACAATGTTTTTAGCGCTGGACAGATCGCCATGTTCACCCCTCGGGGAATCCCCGAAACAGGCGTGTCCACAAGCTAAAATTGAACCATACTCTGTTCTCGTTCAGATCAACTCGCACAACGTAGACGTATGATACGTGTAATATCAGAGCGAATCGCGGAGAGATATAGATCTCGTCCCTGGCCGCTCCCACGCCAGGACAACGATCTCCGTCATCTCCTTCTGGGGGATTCCCCCTGGCTGCGTTGCCGAAAGTTGGACACTCGTGTAGCCGCCCACTCGGATCTTGGAGCCTTTCAGTTTGACAGCATCAGTCTCGGGCCATCACTATCGGAAGGTCTAACATACACTTAGCCCTCCTGAACATCCGCCTCTAGAGCCAAAGCAGAACCTGACAGAGGTTGGGGCGGACTGAGGTCTCACAGAACCCGAAAGGCCAGTCTCTTCCCGGTCAGGGCAGCCCTGACAGACTTTTTCCGCGCCTCCACTTGTCTCAAGAATGGGTGGCCATATAAGTTAGACAGAAACAGCCCAACCCACAAGATATGTGGTAGGCCTGCCCGTATATCGTTGAACCACTAAGCGCAAGTCTGCATGATCAGTACACCATCGTCAATAAGCACCGACGTCAGAACATGAATTTGACCATCAGCGAGTCCTGACCAACCTCTACATCGACAAGCAAACAAATAAGTACAACTTCTAACCCAACGAAAGATACGAGTACAACTCCCCGCTTGACGCCAACTAGTGGTGGTGCCTAGACATAATCTCGATCCCAGCCGCCGACGATGTAGTTCTGGCATCAGCTCAGCCATACCTCACACATACCTAGCAGCTTCCTCCTCCTCTTCGTCATCATCGGAAAAGTCCCCATCGTCCTCCTCCTCCGACTCGTCTTCAAAGACATCTCCTCCAGCTTGAGGCGCTTTCGGCTGGATATCAATAGCCTCTGACTGACCGGTAGCCGTAGCCGTGGGTGAGACAGGCTCGGAGATTTGAATGATTGGGGTAGGTGGTAGAGGACTTTGACTTAGAGCGGGAGTCAGGGTCGACTCGGCTTCCGGTGACGAGTTGGTGTGCAGAAGCTTTGGAGCCTCTTGCTTCTTCTCCGCCTCCCGCCGCTGTCGCTCCTCTCGCCTCCGCTTGACCCACTCCATCCCACTCCCGTCGTCATCGTCTCCCAGTAGTCCCCTCCCGCTCGACTTGACCGCCGCGACCGCCCCTTGCCCTCCATTGCCCCACTCGACGAATTCCGGCTCGGCAGCTTCCCGCTGCTTCTTCTGCAGCTCTGCCAGCTCCGAGGCTCGACGCGCACCGTACACCCGCCCGTTCATAAGCTTGACCTTGACGGGTGTGGGCGAAGTTGCCAGGGGAGACGTTGCCGGGTCGAGGGAAGACATGCGGCGGTGGGACGTCGAGGCGGGGATAGGCAAGCCCTGCATGGACTGCCTGCGGTCTTCTGTGCTTGACCAACGGAAAGGGGAGCTACATCAGCGCATCCTGGCCTTGACTCACCTTCCAATCATCCCGCCCGTGCTGACACTCTTCTTGAGCGGCATCCCGCCCTCGTACGTCTTTTCCTCCTTGTCATCCCACATCCCCACCGTCAAAATCTTCTTGCTAATCTTCCAGCTACTCTCCATGCCCCTACTCCAGCTCCTGCCTCGCATCCGCCGGTCATCGTCCTCTCCATCGCTGATTGCTTCATCCGTATCATAGCTGAGACTAGATTGAGGGATGTTCCGCACCTCCATATGGCGCGTCTCGTTGCCGTCGTCATCGACACTGGAAGTCCAGCCGATGTTCCGCCCGGTCGAGAGGGACCGGGGACGCGGATCTGGCAGGGGAGCAAAGCGGATCCGGGCTGCGCCAGGGGAAGGGGCGGAAGGCTGGACGGGGGATGTTGGGATAGTGAGGGAGGGACGCCTAGCGGGCTCGTCTGGATTGATAAGGATCCCGGTTTTTGGCTGTTCCGGCGAGAGGGGCGGGAGATGCACCATCGGCGAGGGTGGTGTGCCAGCGGTGGACGACATGTCGTGGAAGTGGAAGCGTATAAGCTATGGGTGACACAGTAGAATGCGCGAATAGAGATGAGCGAAATAGCGGAATGCCAAGCCAACCGCGGGATGACGGATATTCCCTGCTGTCGGGCGAGATTTGGGCAGTACT
Source organism: Dioszegia hungarica (assembly GCF_025882075.1). Lineage (NCBI taxonomy): Eukaryota > Fungi > Basidiomycota > Tremellomycetes > Tremellales > Bulleribasidiaceae > Dioszegia > Dioszegia hungarica. The sequence continues at coordinate 434,362 of NW_026515772.1, forward strand.
TCGGAGTGGCGCTGCCAAGTATCGCTACAAGGTGATAGCGAGCTCTACCTGCAGCTCTGATGATGTCTATAGCTATGCACTGTACGACTTGGAGGCGACATGCATGCGTGTAGATGGGTACTGCTGGACCGGTCTGACTGGAGACCCCGTGCTAACGTGTTCCTCTCAGGGTCAGCCAATCACAGATCGGGACTAGTCTGAAACGCTAACTCTTGTGGCGATCTCCGCGCAAGTCATACATCTGATACTAACTAGATTCCTTCAATAGACCCGCCTCCGCAACAAGCGAGTGGAAGACCGACGACTGTCATCAGCTGTGCCTTGACCCAAACTCACAGTATCACCCAACAGCTTCTCTGGCGTGTCAAACTCCGACACCTTGCCGTCCGACATGACCAGCACCCGATCACTGTCCATGATGGTGTTGATCCGGTGGGCGATGGTCAAAGTAGTGACGCCCTTAAAGTCCGGCCCGCGCAGAATCTGCTGTACCGCCTCGTCCGTCTCCAGATCGATCGAGCTGGTCGCTTCGTCCAGGACGAGGATTTTGGTCTTGCGCAGCAGCGCGCGAGCAAAGCAGACCAGCTGACGCTGGCCAGCCGAAAGGTTGCTTCCGCCTTCAGAGACCTCGGCGTCCAGCGAACCGCCCATGTTGGACATGATGTGGTCCTTGAGGTAGGACTGGGTGAGGGCTTGCCAGATCTCGGCGTCCGACGCGGCATTGGTAGGGTCGATATTGCTCCGAATGGTGCCCTCAAAGAGCTGAGGATCTTGGGGGATGATGGAGACGATACTGCGGAGATCGTGCAGTCCGATGGTAGAGATGTCGATGCCGTCAATGGAGATTTTGCCGGCGGACGCTTCGAGGATACGGAAGACGGCGAGGGTGAGGGAAGATTTGCCCGCTCCTGTACGGCCACAGACGCCGACCCGTTGACCGCCGTCGATCTTGAGGCAGATGTCTTTGAGGACCAGGTCCAAATCGGCCCGGTAGCGCATAGCAAAGTGTCTACATTAGCCTAGTTTAGCAGGGACTTACTCAAACTCGATCGTCCCGTTCTGTGGCCAGGACTGGGGAGGCTTGTTCTCGGGAACCTCTGCCGCTGCCTCGCCGGGCAGCTCCGAGTAGTTGAGGATACGCTCCACCGAGACGATGTTTTGCTCCACCTCGGACGCGCTCCGGACCAGCCAGTTGAGCGAGCCGGTGACCGAGATGGTGTAGGTCATGAGGATACCGACGAGCCCAGAGTCGATGTTGTTGGAGACCTTGAGGGCGTAGACCGATACCAGTGCCGTCGAGAACATCAGGCATGACCCGAGGAGTTCAAGCCGGACGGCGAGCCAACGGTTGATGGTCATGGCGGGCATGTAGCAGGCTTGATTGCGGTCCAGCCGAGCTTCGTTGTTGGCGATAAAGCGGCGTTGCTGGTTGAACCCCTGGGGTCAGCTAGGTCAAGCGCAGACTTACTCTGATGACGCCAGCTCCAGCAAGAGTCTCGCCAAAGAAGGAGAAGACGGGGGAGCGAGAGACCGCATCCAGTCGTTTGAGCTCTCGAGAAGTGGCGAGGTAGAATCTGGGGTCAGCATTGGTCTTGATGTTATCAGACTGCTCTGCTCCCTCCCGACCCTCCGCTACGCTTAGACCCGCTCAGGAAGAGAAGGGCAGGGGCTGGGTCTCATTCCCAAATCTCCTCCGGTTACGTGTTGGTGGACTAGGTGACTCACTTCTGAACCTGCCGGTAGAGATAGCCAAGAGGAATAAACACCAGAAGCACGGTGGGCGCGCCAACAGCAATGACCACCACGGTAGCGACAACCGATGCAGCCTACATCAGCTTGGTCAATGACAAACTCACTGTTCTGACGAAACCAGCCAAAGCCATCACCATCACCTCGTCCACCACAAACACATCCCGCGAGAAGAGGTTCAAGACCCGCCCCGTCGGGGTCAGCTCGAAAAAGCTCAGCGGGCTCTTCATCAACGCCCTGAATGCCTTGTCGTGGAGGAAACGACTGGACCGAAGACCGCAGTAGAGCTTGAGGATGACGACCGAGCTGACGGCAAAGACCGAGGATGATGTGCCGATCAAGGCGTAGATGGTGAGGTACTTGCCGACCTGGACGGTCTCGCTCTGACCGGTGTTGAGTCGCGCCCATGCCCGGAGGACAAAGTTGACCGTGATCGATAAGCCCTGCCCGGCAATCATAAAGATGAGGAAGAGGGATACGCCAAGTTTCGAGGCCGCATTGATATAGTTCCGGTAGACGTCGATCTTGACCGATCCCTTTTCAGAGTGTTCCTTTGGCTTGGCGCTTTCCCGGAGATCCTTGAGCGCGTCCCGCTTGGACTGGCGGATGGAGACGGTGGATGCCCGTCGCATCCCCGAGCTCAAGCGCCTGATGACTTGGCGCTTCTCCATCGAGTCCGTGTCCACCACCCCGTCCTCCTCCTTGTCGCTCTCGACGTCCACCGGCGTCGCCGCGCCGGACGTTTCTTCGCTGCGCGCAGACTGCTTGCCCAGCCCGGCGATGAGCTTGTACAGCTCGGACGAGGTGTCCCGCATGGCGACATCGTACGTGCCGCGCTGGAGAATGATACCCCGACGCAGCATAACGATGTCGTCGGTCTGGGGCAAAAAGTTGACCGCGTTGGTGCAGAGGATCCGAGCCTTTTGTTTGAGAAGACCGTTGGGACCAATGACGCGGTCAAAGATGTGACGACCTACGTGCGCGTCGACAGCGCTGAGGGGGTCGTCGAGGAGATAGATGTCTGCGCGGGCGTAGCAGGCACGAGCGAGGCCGATACGCGCCTTTTGCCCGCCGCTGAGGGATACGCCCTTCTCGCCGACCTCTGTCATGTCTCCGGACGGGAGGACCGCGAGATCCTGCCGAAGCGCGCAGGCGTCCAGGACCTTGTCGTAAAAGACGGGGTCGAATCGATGACCAAAGATGATGTTGTCTTTGACGGTCGCAGAGAGGATCCAGGGGTTCTGGGGAAAGTATGCGACGTTTCCGCGGAGTGTGACGTTGCCTTCCGACCGGGTCATCTCGCCGAGGAGAGCGCCGAGGAGTGATGACTTGCCGTCTCCGACCCGCCCGATAATGGCAAGAAGGTCGCCTTTGCGCACCTTGAGGTCGATATCCTGGAGGATGGCCTCGGTAGAGGAAGCGAGCCACCTAAACTCGCCGCCTTTGATGGTGACCACCTCGTCCCCGACCTGAGGCTCGCCATTCGGATCCTGAGATGGCAGGATGAGGTTCCGTGCTTTGGGGTCCAGCTCGTCCGCCGCCAAAAAGTCCTCGAGACGTCCGACCGAGACCGACGCTTCGATGATGGAGTTGATAATGTTGGCAAAGACGGCCATGGGGAAAGACTATATCAGCTGGGTCGTGACAAAACTTACCAAGAGCTGGAACAGGGAGATGGCGGGGAAGATGATCTCGCTGGTTAGAGCCCGGTCAGAAGTGGCAGCAAAGGTGGCAAAGGTGGCAAAGGCGACAAAGAAGGGGGTGGATTGCCAGAAAAAGTTGCTGACGCTTTGGAGGATATTGATGGTGCGGAGGAGGGGGATTTCCTGCTCGTTCCTGGCGTCGAGAACCTTGTCTGCGAACGCCTGCTCCCAGCCGTAGAGCTTGATTGATTTGATGTTGTTGAGGATCTCAGTCATGAGGCGGGACCGGAGATCCTTGATCTTCATGAGTTTGCGCTGGTACCGCTTGTTGATTTTGCCAATCATCGTGTTGATGGGAAGCTGGGGTCAGCCAAGCTTTGATGACACTTACACTCAGCGCCATCACTCCGATTCCCATCAACGCCTGCCATCCGACCAGGTTGAAGAGCGAGATGAACGCGAGGATGATCTGGAACGGGCCGGACCATGCGATGTGGCCATACTGGGAGAGATCGGCGATACGGACGGCGTCCACACTTTGGAGGTTGACGATATCGCCAGATGTCCGGCCCGTCTTCTCGCCATTACTGAGGCGGATAGACTTGCGATAGATCAGAGTGATGAGACCGCTCTTGATTCGCATAGCTACATCAGCCCGATCGTGCTCAAACTCACCTGTAGTAAAGCACCGGTCAAAGTATTGGTGGAGCATTGCCGTGGCGATGTTGGCGACGACAAACATGAGGATGGCGATGGAGAAGCCAGCAACGGGAGGGAGGGGGTGATCGGTACCGTATGAGTTGACATAGCGCAGCAGGAGCCGCAGGATCTGGGGCTGGAGGAAGGAGAGCGAGTCGTACCCCGCCTTGAGGATACCCGCAACGAGGTAGGGTCCACCGTACGCCCTTGCAATGGCAAACTTGAGATTCGCCTTCTTCTTCTTGCCATCCTTGACCATCTGCACCTGGCGGTCCCAAGCTGACGAGAGACGGTTCGACAGGGCCTCGGCCGAGTCTTCCGAGGGCAAAGACCACATGTCCTCCTCGCCGAGGAACTTGCGTGTACCAAGCGAGAGCAGGGCTGGAGTCAGCTATGCCTTAATCAGACTTACGAGTCAGCCATGAGAATGTCAATCGCTCATAGATGTTGGCCGACACAACTGGGCTCTCCACGTCTCCATATTCGTTCTTCCCCATCGACCGGTACCCATCCACCGTATCCCTTGCCTCATCCTCGTCATCATCCGGCAACTTGATCCCTCCCGACTTCCACCTCTTCTCGGGACTGTAAAGCTCCAGGACGAACTCGATCAACCCAAAGCCGGCGCTGGCAAACCAGAGCGACTCGCGAGCGAGGGTGACTCGACCAGTGGCGGAGTTGGTGATGTCGAGGGATAATTGCCCAGTGAGGATCATGGTCCTGACGCGAACTGCCGAGATGAGGATGTAGAGGGGCCAGAAGAGGAGAATGAGATTGGCTGACCGCCGAGAAGTGTGGTGATTGAGCCAGGTGAGATGGGTAAAGACGAGCAGGACCAGGAATAAAAGGGCGTAGTGGAGAGATGACGATGGGGATTTACGAAGCGTCCCAAGAGATAGGCCGAGGGCTGCGCCGGAAAGCAGAGTCGACATGCCTAGTACAGCCTGTCATCAGCGAGATCTTTCATGGACTTACCATTTTTGCCCATCCGACCTTCTCGCCCGCGGTCCCCCGGTCGATCCATGACAGACCCCTTTTCCTTCGTCTCGAGATGCTGATGGTCTGGGCGATCCCAGCGATCAATACGACCAGGAGTGGCGCGGGCAGGAGCACCAAGTGCTCGAAGCAGGTGGTAAAGTCGAGATCGCGGTGCTTTGCGATGATACGTATCGGCCATGGGCACTCTGCGATGAGGGGGATATGCGCTGAAGCGCGGAAAGCCGCCTGTGTCGACATTCTAGCGTCGAGCAAGAGGCTACGCTGGCAGTCGATGGTGCGGCGGTACTCCGCTGCGGCGTCTTGCTAGCTATAGCTTGCCTACGAGAATAGACAAAGAGACAAGGCAAATTCTGCTGATTCATCGGGAGATTGTATTTCCGGCTTCCTGCCGGCCCGATGTGGAGGCAACGGGCATGACCGATGAGATGCATCTATCTACAGCAAAGGTTCTATATCTACCTCGAGCACGGAACATGGTCTGCTCAGCTCAAACTTGCCGAGGACGGAAGGGTGAAGTATACCCAATGACCCAAGAACAATGTCCCGGGACTTGGTGGCCGAGCCGGGCAGAGCAGCTTTGAGGGTTTCGGCGATGGTGTGGAGGGGGTTGGAGGTGGCAGGGGCGGATGGAGTGGGTTTGGCGAGATCGGCCGCGGGGATGGATGGCTTGGGGCGGAGGTAGACTCGCGCGCCTCGACCTGGGAGATAGGTAGGATCTAAATCAGCTCAATCTTTCAATGACCCACCTTCTGCACCAGCAATGTAATATCCGTAATCCGCCTCATTCTTCTCGCTCTGCAGGAACGGCACCCCGAGAATCTGCATCATCCGGTCCAGCAACCCATGCACCATCTCAAAGCCCGCCTTCTTGTCCATGTACAGCGCTACCATTCGGCGGTAGTTGGTGACCTGGCGCTCAACCGAGGGGTCTTGGATGGCGACATCCGAAACCTCGAAGATCTTCATGGGGAGAGCGAGGGATTTGTTTTCCCGAGCAGTTTTAAGGATACCGGGAAGTAGCGAGGTGCGGACGACTTGGTACTCGAGGGATTTGGGGTTGGCAAGGGCGACAGCGTAGTTTCCAGGATCAGGCCGGTTCAGCCAGGCAAAGTTCTCATCGTGAGAGCACTGCGGTCAGCCAAGCCGGAGCCGGACTTACCAGGATCAACGGCAACGCTTCAAGCCACCCCGCCTGGGCGCACTCTTTCCGCAGAATATCCGCCAGTCTGTTGACCGGGAACGGCTTGGCGACGGTATTGGTGGTAGGAAGCGATTTTGGCAAATCATTGTACCCATAAGCGATCGCCAGATCCTCCATGATGTCGCATTCGTGCAGGATATCTGGACGAGTACATGGTACCTCGACATCCAGCACATCCGCATCCGCCGAGGGCTGACTCGCGAGCGACATCTTGTTGAGCATTTCCGACATCTTTTCCCGTGAGAGCGACAATCCGGTAGCGGCGTTGATGTAGGCGGACGAGGCGGTCGTGCGTCTCGGAGCGATAGGAGGGGAGATGTGCGACGATCCGTCTGGCATGTGGATCCGGACCGGCTCAATCTCGAACGGGACCTTGCAGTACTCTGAAAACATGGTAGAGAGCATGTTGACGACAATGTCAAGCTTGGTCTTGTCGGTCGCGGTGATTTCCAGGAGAATGTTTTCCGTTCGGCCAGCGACAATTTTGGAGTCTGGAATCAGCCCAGCTACAGATAGGACTCACGTTGGGAGTTGATGATCGGGGGAAGAGAGCAGACACGGTTGTTCTTGTCGTAGATGACGGGGTAGGCGGGTGCGTCTCGGATGATATTGAGGAACCGGCTCAAATTGCGGTCTTGCTGATTATGAGCTCAGCTCGAGAGTATACTCACGTCGTAGAGAGTCATCAACTCCTCGCCAGTGTACTCTTGGTCCTTGTTCAAAGGCGCAAACTTGATGGTTTTTGGGTCTTCGCACACATACCTAAAATCAGCTCGACCCGAGGACTGAACAGCTGTACTCACCGGAACGGCCCCTCGATGGTGTCCAGATCGTGTGTCCCCATACTGACCAGTCGCCTCTGCCTGCAAAGATTCATATGCAGCTTGTCCTGCAGGTCGATGAACGAATCGTACGCTGCTTGACTCATAGGTTGAGCTAAGCGCAAGATGGCAGCAGCAGCGAAGGGTCGAAGCGGTGAAGTCTGTAGAGTCAGCTTGGCCATTCATGTGTAGCTCAAAACTGACCGAAGCCTCAACGTAGAGCTCCTCCATCTTGGCCGGGCTGCTCAACGTGTAGTGGGTGGTCTTCTCCAACCCCAAGAACACCCTGAGTGCCTTTGCGATCCCCTCGACGCACAGCAGGTCATACCGGTTCGCAGGTATCTCGATTTTGAGCTGAGGCGGTGGTGTAGGCAGGTTCTTGGCTCGAGCTGCGAGCACATCCTTTGTGGTCTGGCCATCAGCCAGCTGGTCAACCAGACGTCAAGTGAAAGACGTACGTCCTCGTCCAGCTCGACACCAAAGGTGAAGCAGAGCTCGTCAAACTCTTCTGTCGAGTATTCCCTCTCGAGCCGCTTGTATAGCTCTGCCTTGTCGACGGTGATGGTGGGCATTGTGAATGTAGCTGGTAGTAGATTGACAACAGGTGGTTGAGCTGAAATATCTCAAACTCGACTAGGACATTTTGATCCCGTCCACCTACTCATTCCCCACTCTTTGCATACACCGAGGACTATACTTGCAGGAGTCAGACGAGTAAGCTATATGCATGTATATAATGGGTATCACAACAGCACTCCCATACTCCCATACTCCCCCTCTCGCTCCCTGAAGCAGCAAAAGCGCATTGGTACGTCGGCAATCGTCCGTGCCCACTAACCCCTATCCGCCCCGTTCCCCCTCTCCTCAGCTCCCGCTCCACCCGTCCTCGCCTTCCTCGCCTTCCAACCCATCATTGCCATCTCCCCTATCACATCTCCCTCCGGGACTCTACTGCGTCTTCTTGCCAGTCACCTTCTCGGCAGACTTGATCGACGCAGCGTCGGTCTGGGCAGCACCCCCACCTCCCATGAACTGGTCCATCAGGCCTGGGGCCGCCTTGAAGGGACGTGCGAGGGCGCCTTCCGCGGGTTTGCCGAAGAGGTGAAGGGCAGCCATGTTGGACTCGAGGGCGGACTTGATGGCCATTATCGATTGCAGGAAGAGCGGGGCTGGGATATCAGCAAAGCGGCGGAATTCAGGGGTACTGGAGCCGAGCTGGGAGCTTCCTGCAGCACTCACCGCTGTACTTTAGGAAGAGATGCATTCCGGCCATCATAGCGATACCCTAACCCGTCAGGAAGCAGCGGACACAGCGACAGTGACAAGGAGCCGGGGAAAGTGACTTACGACGAACATTCCCTTCATTGCCGAACTGGTCTGCGCAAGATCGTAATCTTTGACCGTAGTTGTGACCTTTTCGATGAGCTTGAACATCGGCAAGCAACTCACCAGTTCATCCTTCGCATCCGGAGCCATGGGCGACTTGGGACTGACGTACTTAATCACCGTCAGGTCATTCTTCTTGCGGATCTGAAGGATCAGCTATTGTCGGACGAGAGAGCGACAGGCGCGTAGCTCGTCGAAAGCCTTCGGCTCCTGGCCTTAGTCTGGGACTGTCCATACCCCGGCATGACGTCGGGAATGCCAGAGCATCTCCAGACGCTCAAGCAAAGGAGTTGCCCCGGATGGATGCAAGAAACATACCACGGTGGTGATGTAGAAGTACATGCCGAAGACCAGCAGCTGGGCCGAGACGTAGGCGAGACGGAGGTAGTTGATAAAGACCGGGTCATCCATGGGCAACCGCTTGGTCACTGCTCGTCAGCTCGCCAGCCACAACTTATCGACCATTACTCGGCCGTTCCCCAGCCGATCTTCGAGCTGAAAACACACCCTGCATGGCGCCGAGGGAGAGAGCGAGGTTGGTGAATGCGGGGTTCATCTTGCCTGCTTTTGTGTGAGGTGGTAATAGGGTAAAGGTAAGAGATGGCTGAAAAGATAGAGATGGCCGTATGCGGTCGCTGTCATTGTCATCGAAGTCGTGGCGCCACTCTTGGATAATTCCGGTAATTTCCGGTCTCCGCCCTGCTCCGGCTCACTCAAGCGATAGATCTCACTTTTCAACCTATACCTATACCTCTATACTACCTCTCATACCTACCACAGCTACAGCACCTGTCTGCTCGTAAACAGCAGCCTCCCAGCAGCTCTCCTCGCCTGCCGAATCCCACCCAAATCCCCCCACTCCCGCCAAAATGCAAGCTGGTCTCCGCCCCGTCCTCCGCTCTATGCGGCTCACAGCTCGCCGAGCCAACTCGTCCACACCGCCCACACAGCAAAACGAGAGCGTCCAGAAGGCCGTCCAGTCTGCTCAGAACGCTCTCAACTCCACCACTGCCACCCTTAAGCGAGTCGCCGGACCTGTCGGAGAGCGTGTCCAGAACTCGGTCGGAGGTGGGTCTTCTGACCTAATGTGACGGATGGTACTGATCCTAGGCCCCATCGTATTCAGCGTAAAGACCTTTGCGTCCATGTTCAAGCAGGTCTTCAAGGCCGAGAAGCTTTCTTTCCCCACCGATCTCAACACTTGGGTTCACACCTACGCTCAGATCTGGTCACGAGCAACCAGCGGGAAATGGTGGACGCAGACCGTCAAGACGGGCGCTTGGGCTGGTCTCGGTATTGCCGTGAGTCACTGCAAGCTTGAGAAGGGACCTGTGCTGATGATAGTCCATCGAGGCATACGGTATCTTCTGCCTCGGCGAAATAATAGGCCGCCGCAACATTGTCGGCTACAAGGTCAAGGACCACTAGTTCCGTAATACGGCGGGAAGATGGGATCTGGGCAATGGTACGAGGCGGTGGCATAGGAGGGGGAGGGGTGTAATGACTGGGGACACGGAGACAATGTGAACGGGGGTCAAGGAGGATACGGGGAAGACGGCGGAGGGACAGTGGGAGATGGAGCAGACTAAGGATTTTGAGAGTTTTAAAAAGTTTGAGCTGCCCTCATGGGCTCATTCAGCATGGGCAATAGCGTATATTCTTCTGCGCATGGATTGGTATGGCTATAACAGGAGGGTGAGGGGGATATGCTGCCAGATTCAACTTTCCCCCAGTCAGATCCCAAAAGTCAAGTGCACATCCACTGGACAGAGCACAATATACACGTCTCCCCTCCCTCTCATCTCTCCCCATTCAGCGCACTCGTAAGATTATGACTCTGTTTTCTCCCCAGAGACGGCAAACCCAATATGGAACCCCCCATACCTCCACTGGGCGGGCTCATCATACCGCTGATACTCGATGTGCTCGAGAATGTCCGTTCTCGCGCAAAAGGAGTAGAAGCTCCGGATTGGGGAGGAGAGAAGGAGGGGAGGGAGGGCGCGGGCAGACCTCGGACAGGTGAGATGGGCGAGGAGGGTGTAGCAGAAGAAGATGGGTCGGACCGTTGTGCGCGTTGATTTTGGCCCGCCTCTTTCAGGAGGTATTCGACGAATAGGTTGGAGAAGGACTGTAGAGTGAGCTTGACTCGCGACCTAACGGAAGCTGCAGCACTGCTAGCTCACCTCGTTCATGGCCGCTTCCTCTTCCGCACTCCGCCCATCTTGCAACCCACTCCCCTTCCGCCCAATCTTGGGCCGCTCCTTCTCCCCCTTGGAGCCCATCCGCTGCAGTCCCGCCTTTTCTCTATCCGTATCGTCCCAAGACAAGATGGTAGACAAGATATTGAGCATTTCGAATCGCTTGGTATCACCCCGAGAGGTCGACAGAAAGGAGAGGAGGATATTGGTGACTAGTCTGCGATCGACATTTTCGGATGAGGTGTTTTTGCGGAGCCGGCGTAGGGCTTCAGTGAGGTGTTCATTGTTGACGACAGCTGATGATCAGCTCCAGTCATCTCGATCATGCGGAGGACGTACCGTCATGCCGCAACTTTGAAATCAACCGCTCCTTCTCCTTGATCTCCTTCTCTAGCCGAGCTGACCGGCCTGCATCCCCCGACATCTCCCCTAACCTCGTCTCTGCATTGGCTGCTCTGAGCTTGAACTCTGATAGTGATGACGCTGCCGCATGGAGCTGCTTCTCGAGGTCGAATGTTGCGCTATGCAATTCCGAATCTTTTGCTAGCTGATCAGCTGCGTTGACTCGATACAGCGACCCGACTCACCCGCTTGGAACTCGGCTAGGACCTCTTGCAGATTATTCCCCCTCGTCCGCTCCCCCTCAGCTTCATCTCTCGCTCTTTCCGCTTCTCTCCTCGCATCCCTTTCTCTCCGCTCCATTTGCCTTATTTCCTCCTCCATCGCTTCTCTCCTCGCTCTTTCTCTTCCAGCCTCTCCCTCCCATTCCTCCGTCTCCATCCGCAACCGCTCCATCTCTCCTCGCAGCTCGCGCATCTCCCGCGTCAGACTCAAGACATCCGAGGATGACGAATCTGATTGTGACCGGATCTGCGCGAGCTGTCCCGCCAAAGCCGCCGACTCGCTGGATGCCGATTCGAGCTCGGCTTGTAAAGTCGATGTATTGGCCTGTAGGCTTTCTACTTGGGCATTGAGGGAATTGATCGATGTTTCCCGTCTATCCAGCTCTTCCTACAGAGTCAGCCTGCCCCATCCCGCTGAAGGCCAAACTCACCGCATCCTCTCTGAGCTTATCTCCCAAGCTTTGCCGCATCGCCGTCAACTTGCCCAGCAGTCCGCGATACTGCCCACTGAGGATTTCCTTCTCATTCCGCACTACCGAAAGCTCCGCCTCCAGATGCGCAATCGCATCTCTATCATCCCCGCGGCCGCTGTCCAGCGATGGACGCTCGGGAGCCGGTGCGAGCTCCGCTGAGGCTGTCGGTAGAAGTGAGGGCTCCTCGGCAGGTGGAGGTTTTGGCGATGACGGACCTGCTTCTGGTGCTTCCACGGTTGGTGCGGGCTCGGGCTCTTGCACATCTGGCACAGGAGGCGCCTCGAGAACGGCGGCTTCCGGCTCGACCGCTGGTGTTGGCGGTGTCCCCGGGGCGGAAGGCGTTGTTTCTCCCTCATTCTTTTTCTGCTCTGCCGCTTTTGCGGCATTGTTTTTCTTTGACTTGCCCATCGCGGGCTTGATAGTAGCTGCTGTAGAGTGTGTAAGGAGTAAGATAAGACAGAAGGAGGATATAGAGGATCGCGTCTGGCCTGGCTGGAGAGCTGCGATTACGGTAAGCGGGACCAATCTGAGACAGCCAATACGGTATCCGTGCGTAAAGTTGAACGCGACAATTAGCTGAGGTCGGAGTTCCTCCTTTATCCCTCTTTCACCTCTTAATGTGCAAGGTAGCTGTACTCATATAGCAGCCTGCCTACCTCGCAGATCGACCCAAGCTGAGGACTGCCTACTGGAGCAAGAAACCGCTGTCAAATTAGCGATGCCGCTCCTTCGAGGCTGCTCGGCGCTTGTCATCCGCTGCTTCAAGCGCGTCGAGCATTTCGCCGACTGGATCACGGGCGCCGCAGGCCCAGTCTTCGTCTTCCTATGCTGGACCCTGATCATCGGAGGAGGCATAGCATTCTGTCAGTTGAATGTTGCTGTCCAAAGAACCGCTCAAGCTGACTCTCAGTCGATGTGGTCGGCCGAAGCCTCTCGCTAATCCAAGCGCTCATCCTTTCGCCAATACTCATCATCGTACCGCTCAATCTCTACGGGCAATACTGGCTGGTCACACATGTACCACCCGGCTATCCTTCGCCCCGCGCAATAGCGCTATCGCCCGACAAGCCCATCAGCACGAAAAAGGAGGAGCAGTGGATCATGCGGGATCAGCGCTCGCTCTGGCGGCCAGAGCGGTGGGGGCTAGGGCGCAGAGGGCGGGTGTTGACGAGAGGGCCCGAGCCTGCTGGTCCGAGCGGACCTCAGGTAGGCGGGAGGCGGCTCAAAAAGTGCCGAAAGTGCGATGGACCAAAACCTGAACGGGCGCACCATTGCTCGGTATGCAAGCGGTGTATCCTGATGATGGATCATCATTGTCCTTGTGAGTCGGCACGAGTTCTAGCACGCTAGGTCTCAGCTGACGCATAGGGATAAACGGATGTGTGAGTCGCACTTGACTGGCTCGGGATGTAGCTCACCAATGAAGATAGGTGGGTATCTATAACCAGCGTCATTTCGTGCTTTTCATGTAAGCTATTTTTTTGTATATAATGCAAGGTGTTCTCAGATCATAGCTGACTCATAGGACTTGGATATCGATAGCCTGCTGGTGTGTCGTTGCGCTAGGCTATGATCACTTCTGGTCGTCTCTGCTCTATAACCAAAAGGTATGCCCGCTTTCAAACGGCAAGGACGAGGCTGACAAGCCAGTGGCCAGCATACACGCCAAGAATCGCCTTCACGCTGATCTACGTCTTATGCATTGCTATGGGTGAGTCTGATGAGACGATGCAGATCAAGTACCGTTGCTAATGATCATCAGGCATCGCGGTTCCCGTCCTTTTGTCATGGCACATCCACATGATCACCAAGGGAGAAACCTCGATCGAGTCGCACGATAACGCCTATCTCGACAACAGAGCTTCAGCTGAGGGACTGGTCAGTTACACAAATACCCTCTTAGCCAACTCAGCTGATATGTAGATCTACCTAAACCCATACAATATGGGCAGAAAACAAAATCTCCTCTTATTCTTCAATATAGCCCCATCCGGCTATCCACGCATCACCCTCCTCTTCCCTCTTCTCATCCCGCCTGCGTCGAATGGATGGTCTTTCCCGCGCCGGGCGCTGCCCGAGCCGGTTGTGGGGGAGACGCAGGTACTGCAGGCGCCGGAGCTGGCGGCGAGGTCGGCGGAGCTTGGGGAGATCAGGGGGCGGTATGTGATGGGTGATGAGGGGTTGACGGATGATGAGGAGGGTGGGGCTGGGTATATGGATTAAGGAGGGAATCTAGATGCAGCGTACATGCTCTTCTCGCCCGTCTCAAGGCCACAACTTCCAGAGGATCATCCGGCGCTGAGGTATAGAGTGTAGTATCGAGTGAGAAGCAGATGGACACTCCAGGGCGTTTGCTATTTCCGGAGCCGGATTGCTGCATCTGAATGCGTTTCGTTTTTCGTATCTTGACCTTTCCGCTTTATTATTACTTTGCTTCTCTTGCAGCAAGATGGTCGCAGCTACACGCAGTGGAGCTGCTCGGAAGACGAAGCGCACCAGTGTTGCCGGAGCTGCGCGACAAAATACTGTCACCCTTTCTGCTCGCACAGAGGCAAAGAAGAAGGCCGGACTCCCTCCATCATCTCCCTCCGACTCGCACCCTAGGCCAGACCCTTCCCTCGCCGAACGTCAGAACCTGGAATCCTCTCTTGTCCTACCTGTACTATACGACCATCTCGGTCGGCTCAAAAGCGCAAACTCGACAATCTGCCCGTCCCAAGTCGCTCGGAAACTGCACGAGCTACATCCTGCCCGGTTCCCCGATTGGCGGGCATTGATGGACCCCGTGAGGGACATTGTATGGGATGAGGTCGCTGTAGGGAAGGTGGAGGTGACCCAAGGAGGGATACCTAGGGGGCTGGACGAGAGGGCGGGGCTGAAGGGGCCTATACGGGTCAGGAGAGGGAAGGAGTTCACCGCTGAAGCCTCGGCGGAAGGCTAGCCAGCTGAGCAGCTCAAGATCAGGCGGTACATCCTCCCATCGACTCAGCCAGCCATACAGTACTACTTTGACCATCGCCCCCTCCTCCGCACCTGCAATCCCCACCTCCCTAGCTCGACACCAATCCACAAGATCACCGCAAACCAGAACACCCCCTGTACGCCGTGGTCCACCGCCATCTTTGGGAGGGGAACGGCTTCGCGATGGAGTGGGCTTGAGGGGGACATCTCAGGTGTAAGCTCAAGTGTTAGCGGGCAGACGTACCTCGGCTGATCGATAGGACGTCAAGATGGAGGTGTGCAGAATTCCGCTACTCTGGCGAGCTTACGCGGGGTTGCTGCGGGCGGGGCAAATTGTGGCTTGGGGAGCGCAGATGGGGAGTATGGGCGTATATGGGACTGAGCTATACGTAGGTGGGTAAGGGCGATGAGATAAGCGCATGTCTTGAGGGTGGGTTGAACAGATCTGACCTGAGCGACTACACAAAGGAGCTTAGGATCACCCTTTGACCCCATGACTTGCCGAACCCCTTAGAACCACATCGAAGGGCCACTTCCTGAGGCTGGTGTCTGGCTATGGGCTACCTACTCATACTTCTCATATACTACACATGATTGGTCGGATACTGATTCTCCTACAGATATCGTGCCTGTTGTATAGATCTAATCGCTTTGTTCGGACCCGCCTCTCTGACCTCCCCACACCACACGTATATGTTTGTCCCGCCTCTATCCCAGCTAGAGGGCAACTCATTGTCCCCTCCTCCCCTTACCACCCCCCTCCCCAGCTGCCATCTCCAGCCATCGCCTGTGTCCCGCGCCCTTGACTCGCCCCTTTGTCACAAGCCGCCCTCTCGCCTCTATCCTATCCCTCCCCATCTGACTCGCAGCACTCCGCCTCCCTTCCTCCCTCTCTACTTTAATCCCTCTTACTACCCATCCCCTGCTGCATCCTGTCCCCCTCACGCCCCGATTCCACCCTCTCCACCTCAACCACCCGCCTCCCTTTCCACCCCGCACGCTCACACTGGAGGGACCGAGCCGCACGCCATGCAGGGCGGGGCATCTCCGGACGTGTACCAGCGCACAGAGTGGTGTTCCCCGCCCTTGTCCCTCTCCATCTTCTGAAGGGCCTTGCCCTTGATATCCGCCAGCAGCCGCTGCTGTTCCGCCGACAGGACGTATTGCTGGTCGCAGCCGCCCTCGGTGCTCGGTAGGCCCAGGGTGTGCAGGACGGTGGTGGAAAGGTCCTGTTGCGGTTGTGTGGCGTGCCATACTGGAGTTCAGCCGTAGATCTCCACGTTCAGGGCATGTTCACTGGGGTTTGGCGCCTCAGGAACGACGGAGCCGAGAATAGTCTGTTTAACGTAGTATTCGAGCTCTTGGAAGTTGTTTGAGGACTCAAAGTCGCTATATAAGCGGACGGGTAAGCCGAGGGGGACGACGATCGTATCATTCAGGGGGATGTTGAGCTGGTACGGAGTGAGGACCATGTCCGGACCGTGGAGATTGATAACGTCACGCACTTTGAGCTGGCCGTCGTAAAGCCCGCCGAAGTGAATGGTCCTAGCAAACCTGCCCGGTGGGACGTCCGGGAACACCCCCGTGGGCGGGCTGAGCGGAGAAAGGACCTGCCGGGTGCAGATGTGTGAGAGAGTGGGGGAGGTATCCATGACCATTTGGAACAGAAAGGCGCAACCCTCAGCGCCAGCCGTTTGTGTTGCATGGGCCATGGGCCTGTAGCGGGCATACGAGTCATCCGCCTTTCCGTAGATGGAAGAAATCGCCAGAGTCTTGAGTCGAGGAAATACTCTGGCGATGCCGACCTCGCGGAGATGCAGCACGCACTCTAGCATCCGCTCCAATTCCACGCGACAGTCGACCACCTGGAGCTTGGACAGCTCCTGAGTCAGCATGCCACACCCGAGCCAGAGGATGGGACCGTCGCGACATAACTCGACGTAGCTGGGAGCCGTCTTTTTATTCGAGTATTCGATGAAGAGGTGTCTGGTCTGACGAAGGGGGGAGGTGCGGAGAGAGAGGTCGATGTTGGCGATCAGGGAAGGAAAGTCGTCGGTGACGAGGGTGCGGTACAGGAGGGGTGTGGCAATCCGTTGGAGCGTCTGACTGATCAGCTTGCCATCTGACATCCTACTCAATGCCCTAACATTGCAGCACTCAGAGACGAACCTTTGAGACGCGACAGACACTCGCCAAATCAGGCTGGCGGAGCGCCGTACGGAGGGGGCGCGAGAGAGGTGCCGGCCATGAACGGTGGACGAACGGCAGTACGCGCTCCCAAAAGACATCTCGGTCTTGAGCACGTCCGACGGCGGGATTATCAGCCTGGTAGGGCATGACTCTGTCTATAAGTCAAGAGGATTATGAGGACAACGAGGAAGGTGAAGGGGACCGAATTCCTTGATCGCCGTCGCCACCTCCTCATTCCTCTTTTGTGCCTGTTTTGGGAATATGTCCGGTGGATGATCCGCCCGCGGAAGCAAATTAGGCGCGCTGGAGCATGCGTCGCTCAGAGGAACTGCGAATGCATAGACACTCAGCTTAGCTCTGCGCCTACCTATCTGAAAGACCCGCAGTCTTCAAAACGAAAGACATCCTCGACGTCGACGTCGGCCAAAATTTTCCCCGACTCGCCTGATGCACAGCCCGCAGGCCTAATGCCTGACCCGTCTGCGGCGATGCCTCCGCGATCGCGGGCTCAATCCAGGCACCCGGAGAGATCGCTGAACCCGCGCAATCACGGTAGCTGTGCTGGGTCAGTCGAGGCGGTCAGCAAAGGGGGCATCAGCAGCGCAGTCAGCGAACCTTCCAGCACCAAGCTTAAGCTGCCCCGCAATTCCCAGTCCAGCGGCATACATAGCTACCAGCCAAACTACTCGTCGTCCGAGTCGGCGGCAGCAAGCTTGCCAGCCTTGTAGGCGGCAATCTTCTCCTCGACCCTCGACCGCCTCTGCTCCCTGTTGAGCTTGTGCTGCTTGCGCGAGAGCGACTCCTTCTTCCACTTCTCCGTGTCCTTCTCGGTAGCGGTGAAGCTGGGGTCCTCACGGATGGCGGCGTAGGCGGAAGTGTAGACCTCCTCAATGTCGTCCGATCCAATGTCGTCGGCGAGGTAGGTCGCGAATTGCTTCTTGAACCTGACATAAGCGCAATCCCCTCAGGTAGACTGGATACTCACCGCTCGTCGTCTTCCTCCTCAAGCGACTCCATGTACTCGGCGACGTGTCCACCGAGAATGTACTTCTGGAGGACCTCGGCGTCAAGGGTCTTGGACTCTGGGTCGAAACCGGGGAAACGCTTGGCGTTGTGGGGGATGAAGATACCGCCGTCGGATGCACCCTTCATGGCGCCAAAGACACGGGATCCGGTGGAAGTGCGGCGGAGACCGACGTCAAGGTAGCACTTGAATGGCCGGGGCTCGTCCTCTCCCACTGAAAAGTCAGCTCTGCTGTCGCAGCCACTGCGGGAGATGAAGCTTACAAGCCTCGGTCATGGTCAACTCTCCGGTAGGCTCCTCGACACCCTCGTACTTGTCGGCAAGACCGAGCTTGGTCAAAGCCCGACGAGCGACAAGAAGACCGGTAGCGTATGAGGCGGACCAGTTGGTGAGACCGTGCTTGATACCGTAACGGGGAAGCTCCTTGGAGGTGGCCTGGGTGAAGACAATGTCGCCTTGGAGCTTGGCGTAGATGATCTGGCAGATGATCTGCTTGTTGGTGATCCGGACCACAAGACGGTACTAATGATCAGCGCGATTCCAGCAGTCGAGTGGGGAAGCTTACCTTGGGGGACGCGTACTTGTTCTTGGCCTGGGCGATCAACCGCTTCCTCGCATAGTAGTCGGTCTTTCCCTCCCTTCTCCGCCTGGGCTTGACCTGGAACCGCCTGTGGTGTGAGCTGTGCCCTGGGCGGATTACGAGCGGTGAAGCTCACGAGAAGTAGGCGTCGTTCTTCTGTCTCTTGACGAACGGCATTTTGAGTGGATAGACTGGACAAACAGCGACAAGAAGGTGGTCAAGTCATGCACATGCAGCGAATTTCCATCACAGGAAAGTGCCACACTCCCGGAAATTACCGGAGTTTCGGAGAACTGTCACGGCGGCGATATCCGCTCGGCCCAGCAGTCCGTGCGTATGTGCGCCTCCACGTCAGAGGTCCGCGCCAACTCCGCATTCCTTGCTTTGTCCATCCACACCTTCACAATGCTCACAGCCTTGGCTATCTTGGCCACCCTAGCGCCATGCGCGCTGGCGGGGATGTACAGTGCGCCTGTCGTCAATCTGGACGCGAAGACCTTCAAGCAAGCTCTCAGCGTGGAACATGCAGCGGTACGTCCACACTTGCCGCCGCGCTGACCCTAGATGGTAGCGTTCGTAGCACCATGGTGTGGCCACTGCAAATCCCTCGGCCCAGAGTTCTCCGCTGCGGCAACGTCTCTGTCCCCGCTCATCCCATTCTACGCTGTCGACTGCGATGATGCAGGCAATAAACGGCTCTGCGCAGAGTACCAGATCCAGGGGTTCCCGACCATCAAGGCATTCCCGAGGGCTCTGAAGGGGGCGGCGAGGGATTATCAGGGGGAGAGAAAGCGCGGCGCTTTGATCGACTACGCGAAGGGGCTGGTCCCTGATCGCGTCAAGAAGCTGAGGATGGACGAGGGAGCCGAAACGGCGCTGGGCAAGTTTCTCGGTGAGGTCAGTACTGCTTGTACTGCGTCGGGGGCGTGCTGACGGATAGAAACCTAGTCAGCCTCATGCGCTTCTGATACATCCATCGACACCGTCTATTCCGTTCCTATGGAAAGTTCTAGGTCAGCGCTTATCCAGCACGGTGAGCTGGCAGGATCCGACCTGGTTTCGGCAGAGATCCAGCTGACCACCAGATGCACGTCGGTTATGTCAAGGACTCGGCGTCCCACGAGACGCTCACTTCGCTCGGTATCTATGAACCCGCAGACACATCGCGAGATGCTACACGTGCCGTGTTTTGGGCTGCGAGCGCCTCCCGAGGTCAAATAGTGGAATATGACGGTATGTCCTCGCCATCCCAAAGCTGACTATAGGCGCATTCAAGTTCAACGCGCTCTTGGAGTGGCTCCAAGCCTTGATGGACGGCAAGACACCGCCTCCTCCACCCAAAGAGGACTCCAAGGCTCAGAAACCCGTTCAAGCGGATACACCGCCCGCTACCGCTGATGCCGATGCCAAGTCGGCTCGCCAGGCCGAGATCGATCGGAAAGCCAAGCTCCGGGCAAAGATGGAGGAGGCAGAGAAGAGGGACCAGATCAGGCGGGCGAAGTTAGCAGCCAAGGCAAATGGAGGCGCGACTGCAGCGGGGACCGGAGGGGAGGAGGCGAGCAAGGTGGAGAATGCGCCGAGGCCCGAGGCGGAAGAGGGGGTGGACGAGGAGATGTTGCAGGGGAGCTCGCCGGCGGAGGGAGTTGTTGCGGATGCGCAGCCCGAGGTGGAGGCTGGCTCCGGCGGTGGTGCCGAAGTGAGGGAGACTATGGTCCACGAGGAGCTATGATGTGCATTATTTTCATTTAGCAGCAAAGAGATCCTCCAAGTCCCACCTGTCCCTTCCCTCTTGCGTGAAGAGGTTGATACAAGCTCTGCTCTGTCCAATTGGCACCAGCGACCAGTCCGTATCCGCCTCTACTCTAGGCATCCTCCTTGGCGCCGCCTTCGTCGACAACTTTGGACTAGGATTATCTTTGAGCTGCACAATCAGCCAATGTCTTTAGCTGAAACTCACCCATAATCTCACTGCCCGCTCTGCTCTTCCGACCACGCCCTTCCCTCTCCCTCTGACCACTGCGACAACGACCCATTCCCAGCGCGCCCCGATCCCGCCGACCCCGAGCTCCTCCTCGTCCCGCTGCAGACTTCCGGACGAGGGCGTATGCAGAAAGACGACCGAGGAGGGTTCGAGGAGTTCCAGAGTGGTCAGGAAGTGGTGGAGAGGGGCGAAATGGGAAGGGGCGTTGTCGGGGAGTGGACGAGCAGGGAGGGCTGGGGCGGCAGTGGGGAGGGTGGAGGATGGGTCGAATGTGGTAAAGCGGGGTTTGGAGGATGGGGCCAGCGATGGTGGGGGAGCCGAGTCGGATGGATCAAGATACCATGCGCGCTGTTTTGCGGCTTGGCGTTGCTGCTCCAGCTCGGTTGTAGATGCGGACGGTGGAAGGTCGGAGCGGAGGGTGGAGGTGGAGAAGATCGAGCGTGCTGCTCTTATACTCCCAGCGGTATCGTGGGTGCTCGACCTCGAGGCCAGAGACCGGCGGAGACAGCGCATACAGCCCGAGGCCGCCTTCATTGCGTCAAGCGTATCTATGAGATGATGTGTAGACGATACAAACGTTGGTGCGAGCCGATTTCCGCCCAACGTGACCAACTCCGCATTCCTCAAAATTTTGAGCCAAGCCCTTGCTCAGCGCTCCGCCAGAGCATCTCCTGATTTAATCTCAAGCAGTAGTGTTGTCCATATCAATTATCACGTAGGTATACCACTTAGAGCCACAATGATCACGCCCAGTTCTCCCAGTCCGCATCGTCAGCCTCTGGCTCTGGCGAGTCCTCAATGACGATGACCTCCGCCGACGGCGGCCGCACGCGTGGTCGTGATGGCGACGCAGCTACGGCCGACACTTGCCGCCTAGCTGGACTAGGAGCGACATTGGCAGATAGCGACTTGGCCGGTGATTGGCGTGAAGAGCTAGAAGCGCCATCTGCCGATGTCGGTGGGGTAGGGAGGGGATTCTTTGGGCGTGGTCGCGCGCTGACACGCTGCTCATAGTGCTCCTTGACGGCCTTCTCGGTATCGTGGCAGGCCGTTTCGATCATCGCAGAGAGGTGATCTGCCCATTAGTGTCGTCGGCGTATAGACTCACCCTTCCATATCCCAGGAGCAGAGTACGCATGCGTGCCTGGGAGCCGCCCAATCAGCGCCAAAGCCGTCTTGCCGGGTTGATGTCGGCCCGTCTCGTCCGCGCCCGTTGAGAATAGCCATGTCTGGGTGTCATGATCCAGTAGATCGACATAGAGTCTGCCCGCGATATCTACCATCAGCGCTGTTGACCCGGAACTCACCAGAGACATCACACATCGCTTCCGTCGCAGCATCGTTCAACTGCTTGAAACGATAGCCCATCGGAGCCTTGTATGACGCTGCCAGCTTGAAGGCTCCATCTTGGGGCCACGCTTCCTCCTCGCCGTCCTTGAGCGCCAGCTCGGCAATGTCCCCTCGAATCACGCAACGTGGTTTGCCCGCCACTTGTTCCACCTTGATCCACCTGTCATCAGCCACGTCATGACGCAACTCACCTTATCCTCATGAATACGGGCCTCTTTTCCGATCCCGCTTGTTCCGCCGCCGAAAGCGGGAATGGTACATCCGCGCGACTTTTCTTTAGCCGGACGATATCATCCACCCATATCCGCTCCCCGCCCAGCCATAGCCCTTGATAGGCGTACGTCTCCTCATTGATGACTAGTCGGCGGTCGACTTCCGACATGATGTCGATCCGATCTGTCTGACACCAATTGTTGGCAATTTGCTGCCATCAGCTAGATTTACATCAGACTTACTGTGCCAGTCCGTATGGCAACGCCCAATCTAAAGGTCGCATCTTCCCCCTCGTCCATCTCCTCAAATCTGATCCGTCCACCTAACCCCTCCTCCCAATCCAGCGCTGACTGGTGGCTTGCCTCGTCAAGCACCCTGGTCCCCTCCTGGGCGAGCTGCTGCCATCCTGCTGGCCCAGCCAAGAGCTCCGTTCCCATCGCCCACGGCAGCAAATCACTCTGATCCCGTACAATCTCGCTCTTTGGCGAAAACATTCCCAGCGGCCGGAGGTGGTAGGTCCAGCTGTGGGTAACTTCGCCAGGCTCGTTAGCCCCATCTCGCGCGACGGTGACCTTCAGACGGATATCCGCAATGATCACTGGCCAGTGGGTGATCTCAGGTAACAAAGACCGATCCGAGAGCGCGCACCGACGGGAGGGAGGGGCCGAAGGGGTGATGGGATCGATCTGGACCCAGACGAGCTCGCCCCGCCGATGACGCCGCTGATACTTGAGGTCGTATCCTCGATCATAGACGACGCCGCTCGGACCTGTATCCTTGGAGTACATGGGTTCGACCTCTTCGTCCGACTCGGAGGATCCCCGTTGTCGCTTGGCCGGGCGGTGGGCGTCTGGAGGGAGGGAGGACTGGGCGATTTGTCGCCTGAGGTGGCCGGAGAAGGTGGGTGCGGGGATGGAGGGGTTTGCCGCCGCTCGGGAAGGGGCGGCTGCTCGAGGGGGAGGGGCCGCTCGAGACGGTGCGGCTACTCGGAGAGTAGGCGCCGCTGATCGCGAAGGGGGTCGATCTGGAGCAGCAGCCTCGGGCAAGATTGGCCTGGTATATGTTCCCTTGGGCATGGGGACGGGGACGACCGCTCTGGACGGCGCTCGAGCAGCTTTAGGTACTTGGGGAAGTTCCGCCCTGGGGATGACGAGGGGGGGAGCGCGTGGCTTTGGCGCTGGGACCGAAGTTTTCGAAATCAGCTCCCTCGGCTTGACCTCCTCTTTGGGACTTGGGTCCTCCTCCTTCTTCGGATCTGGAGCGACGGGTCTAGGTGGAGGGTACGCGAATTGATGTCTGGGCTCATAGGCGGGCCCTCCGCAGACTGAGGGATCGGTCGAGGCGGTAGAGCAGTCTGATACGTCGTCCGCGATGTCCATGCCGTGAACAGGCGGAGGAGCCATGATAGGCGGACGAGCCGCCGCGATAGGTTGCCGAGGAGGCATGCCAGGCTGGTGAGGAGCCAGCTTCATGCAGCCGCACTATCATCAGCCAAGCTTGGACCTCGACCCACCTCCCACGCGTGCTTTTCAAGCGATTTAGTCGTATCGAACAGCCACTCGGCATGTAGCTTCCATTCGTTGACGTTCTTGAAGCGCTTCTCCTGGCTCGATCCCTGAGATGAGCTCGGACCTCCCCTGAACTTACATAGCAGTAGGAGCTTTCACGTTTCGACGTGTTCCCCTTGTGCCGGGTGACGAAGATCTTGTACCCCGAGGGCATGGGTATACGATGCGGTTTTCCGCCTGACGTCAGCCCGCACAGCGCGTTGACTCACTTGGACGCTTGGGGAGCCCTAGTACCGCAGCCAGGTGCTCCCCCGCACGCTCCTCGAACGCCAGATATCGCGAGTCCCGGTCGGGCACGGGCTCGTAGTACTTGCCGTTCTGCGCGGCCTGGTCGGGGGTGTTTCGGCCGGGCCAGCTGCTGCTAGTACCGTCTGAGCGGGGCCATACCAGGCTCGGATGGCTGGGAGTGTACTCTGCGCTCTGCGCCATGGTGTATAAGCTAGAGCTGAGTGTTGTTGACTGGTGGACCTTGGCTCGCGCGGTGGAGGCATCGGGACCAAATTTTGGCTGAGATATCATCATCTCTCTTGCATCTACTCTTCATCGCATACACTATCATGATCGGCCTCAAGGGTAGACTGAACGTCATTGACAATTCTGGCGCACTCATCGCCGAGTGCATCAACGTCTTGAAAGTAAAGACCAAGAAAAAGTCGACCGGATTCGCTACTGTCGGTATGTCCTGCTTTTCCAACTCGGCTGACATCCAGGCGATGAGATCGTATGCGTTATAAATAAGGCGAGACCGGCACTACGGGCAGAATCTATCGGTCCTACCACAGGAAATATCCAGAAAGTTAGAAGAGGGGATATCAGGCGGGCAGTAGTGGTCCGGACGCGGAAATCGGAATTACGGCCAGATGGGCGATATGTCAAGTGAGTGTTCGCATGGACAGGGCTGATGGCAGCTTTGACGACTCGGCGTGTGTGCTGCTGAACCCCAAAGGGGAGATGATTGGGACACGGGTGAACGGGATTGTTTCGAGTGCGCTGAGAGATCTGCCGGGAGGTGCAGGCGGGCCGGGTGGGAGATGGAGCAAGGTTTTGGCTTTGGCGACCAAGGTGAGTTTGCTCTCAATGGTAAGAGGCTGGAGCTGACGAGCAGGTGGTATGAGCCGGCCAAGCACGACATGTATAACAGCTTCGAGCTTCCATAATGATGTACCATGATTACACAGCTAGCATACTACAATCTTAATACGAGCTGACTGCTAACCCAAAATAAACTACCTAGGATGGGAACTAGCTACCTCGCCCCTCGGTCCCTCTCGACATACGCCGGCGGAGGCCTCTGCAGTTGCCTCTCCAGCCCGCCCTGCCCTATGATTGGCACGTCAAAGGGGCTAAGAACTTCCGACAGCCGCTGGGCCTCGAGCGAGTACACCGGCAGAGGGTCCTGGAAGGGATTTTCGGACGAGACCGTGGAAACGCGGGATGGGGCGCGGGGGAGGGTGGTAGAGGAGGAAGCGGTGTGGGTGTCGGCGAATGGGGAGAGGGTGGTGCTGGTAGGAGAGGGGTCGGAGAAGGGAGAGATGAGGGTGTGAGGGGAGCGAGACGAGTTGGACCGGCCAACAGAGGGAAGCGTGGAAAACGCCGAGCGAGTGGGGTAGGTGTATCCGGGATGATCAAGGGTGTCGCGGTTGGTGGTGCGGATGGTTGATACCGACGAGGTAGACCGTGTGGATAGGGTCCGCGCGATGGTAGATCCATCCGTTGCCATCATGTCCATCTCCGAGTCGTCCGCCCAGGTGGACGTGCTGCCCCGGTGAGAGTTGCCTCGGGACGATGCAGTGGGTAACGCCAGATGGCGTTCCACCATGGGCGGCGCACTCTGCACCGCCGTCTCGAACGCCCATGCTCCGCCTTCGCCTCCGCCTTGCTCCCTCCCAATCTCCCTCATATGCCTCGCATCCTGCCTGCCCGCCTTGGCGCGTCTGTGCCGCAGCCAATACCGCCCGACGATAAGAGCGACGATGACGAAGACGCTCGTAATGACGATTCCGACGATAACAGGTAGGCGCAGTCCGCCGGGAGGCGTGTCCGCATTGTCCACCTGCGCTGCCTGGACCGATTGGACCGGGTACCCGACGCCTGACGAGGGAGAGGGAATGGCGGAGCTCATGGCGACACTGAGGGGCGAGTAGGAGGAGACGACTGCCTGTGACGAGCGAGAGAGAGGCGCATTGCTGTAGCCAAAGGCAGTTTCAGCTACGCGGACGGTGGATGAGGGAGAGGTGTAGTAGGAGGTGAATGAGGAGACGGGCGGCGGGACGGTGGCGTATGTGGACTGGGTGATGGCAGCTGTGCTGTTGAATGACGCCGACATGGTGGGCGGTGTAGAAGCGATGCGTGGATGAAGGTGAAGACTTTGCGCAGTCACGGAACGCGCCCTGAATGAGGAGCAGGCTTTCTGAGACAGTCAGCCCGGCATATGTTTATCGACATCCTGGGACCTACTCACTGGTACTTCTCGCTCTCTCTGCAGGGCTTACGGGAAAGCTGTGCTGACTTTGTAGATTAGATGGTATGGATAAGATGCAACGGCAAGTGAAGACAACGGAGAGATGGCTCCACTGCTGCGAATAGCATGCCGGCATTTTCAGTTGCATCGTTACCACCGTGACAAAGCTCCGCTCCGCTCTCAACCACCCTGGAAATGGCTACCGCTCGACTATACCGCCTTAGATCAAATGCCCGTGCATCTCGTCCTTGTCAATCTTCTCCAGCTCCCTCTCCTCATACAGGCCCGACTCGCGAAGAGCGCGCTTGGAATCCCGGATAGCCTCGCGCTGCGCATCGGCGATGAAGCGGGTCTTTTCAGAAGTGGAGCCTGGGATCAGTACGGGTCTCGGTCACGGCGGTGGACACTCACTGAAGGGCAGACCCTTCTCCTCGACCATGCGGCTGGCGTATCCCGATGCAAGGCCCGCAATGATCTATTCGTCAGCTGCTGTGCTGCTTTAATGACCTTTGTACTGACCTCCTTGGCTCGGTGATGGGTCGGCTTGGACCCAGTGTGGATCTCGTGCTTCTCGAAAGCCTGCTGCATCAGTACTGACTCTATATACGTGATTGATCTCTTTCGGAGATGTGCCGGCGGACTCAAAGTCTCTCTGGCCACCCGAGGCGCCCTTGGTCGCCCCCGCCTCGCAAACCCTACTGCGTTCTCCATTGAAATGATCCCCTCATACCTACTGCCCTTCCTTACTACCTCTCATCCCTCTATCGCCATCACAGCATCACTCACCTTCATAGCCTCCATGGCGGCAGCAGCACCGACGACCTCCCTCGTAAAGTGCCCCTTCTTCTCAATGGGCGTAGCACCCGTGACGAGCATAAACTCGGCGCGGGACTGCTTGTGCGGCGAGCCGGCAAAGTGCGAGTCAATCTTGTGGCGGAAGCCTGCTCGTCAGCCGGAGCACGTCCAGGCGGTTCCGGTTCAGGTGAAGAGAAATGGCCCTGACGCGAAGCACTTCACTTGGTCCAAGCGGGCAACTCAAGGTCGAACATGGTGACTATTGGTTGGTGTTGAGCTGAGTGATGGGGTTGGAGATGTCAGTCAGTGTGATGAACAAGTCAGAATGTTATGGGTTGGCTGAGGGTGAGTGATGGACACGAGGATATGGGGAGGACAGTGGCGACAGTGTGAGGTTCTATCAGTGAAATGACGTCAAAGCGACACGCATGAGTCCGTGACGTCTTATTGTCTCTTGGCGACGGAGCTAACAAAGCTAAAGGCAGGGCAGAGGAGAGGACACGGGGCGGACGAGCGGGGAATTTGACGCGCACTGCCCGTGTGACAGGCACGGACGGAACCATGTTTCATCTCGGTGCCTGAATCAAGGTGGCGGAGGTCCGAGGAATGTGGCGCAGTGCGAGGGGGGCGGGATTCTGCCACGTTCACCTTGTGACCTTACCATCGTCTCGGACAAGTGTCGAGGGCACATCAGACATGTAAGGTTCTCATTCATTCGGCTGGCTGCTTCCCAGCGCTCGACGGGGAAGAGCCTGTCAGGGCGAACATGGTAAAGTCAAGATCCGCCGATATCGGGTTAGTGGCGTCCATAAGGTTGCTCTCTCCACATCCACTTGTGTGCATGCTGATCTCCAGACCCCTTTTTGTGTACAGTCATCCCCTGTCAGTCCACCCGTTTTGGCTCCGCCCGCCTTAATTTCGCTTTGATCTCTGCCATATAAGGAGGTCCCTCGCTTACACCTCACTCGTTCTTCCCACCTCCCATCATCCCGTTTCGACATTCCAATTCAAGCTCTTCCTGCCCTTCTCATCGAGCATGTAAGCCAGCTTTCGCTCATGGCTCGTCGACGTGTACAGACCCCAGCTGATCAGCCAGCCCCAATATCATCCTCTCTCTCCCCTCTGTCCTCTCCTCTGCCATTCCCCTTCCTCATCAAATCATCTTACCCATCTCTTTATCCCGGCCGGCGCTCGTCCGCACGGAGCCTCTGCGGTATGGCGACCTATGTGGGCTATAGCGGGAGCCGACAACGAGGTGATTGTGCCGGGGCCGGTAGACGTTGGACCGGAAGAGAGCTGGGAATGATGATGCTTAGGGAGGGTATGATCGAGTCTGCAAACACACGTCGATTGTGAGTAGTAATGGGGATGGAGCTGATGTCCAGTGCCTTGTCACACTTTGTCCAGCGCGCTCTCTTGCGATCCCGCATCTACCGTCCCCGGCACAATCACCCCGCTGTCAACTTTCGCATACAGTACCACGAACACCCAGACTCTGACTACGAGGCGCTGGGTATCAGAACCCGATCGTCGTCGACAGTGACAGTGAAGAGGATGATGTGAGTACCTCTTCATCGCTCAGAGTGATCTAACTGCTGACCGGGTAGACGATATCGATTGCTCCGACTGTCCGTTCCATCGGCAAAGAGCTACCCCCGGTGAGACCAATAACAGCATTTGGCCCGACGGCAGTATGAGCTGACAAAATAGCCGTACCAAGCTGCGTCTGGCCAGTACCCTGCGATGCAGACACGTTCTGACATCGCTCCTCGGCGCGGCGTCAGACGCGGCATCGACCAGAAAAGCTCTTCCTGGAGCATGCGGTCGCGCTCGTGAGTTGGACTGAAATCTACATTTTTTCGAACGCAAATTGATGTACAGGTGAACCGGTGCATGTTGCGCTTCCTTGGCTTATGTGTAGCGACAAAAGGCGATCTTCCCTCCCGCGGAGCAGACTCGGATCATCGCAGCGTTCCAGCAGGATACGGACCAAGAAGTCCTCCCTGTGACGGAGACGATCAACGGGATCGTGCGGACATACCGCCCGGGTCCCGGCCAGGGTGCTCGGGTGCTCCTCATGAGCTCGATCGGCTCTACGGCGATTACCCTTACCAAGGCGAATCACATCGTCCTCCTCGATCCCGTATGGTCGGCATATGATCAACATCAGATCATCGGCCGGGTCAATCGCTACGCCGACCAAGAGGTCTTGCCGGTGACGGAGAGAAGATGATGGGGGAGACATTCAAAGATGTTTTTGGAGAGGTGGCCGAGGCGGTGGATCGCGCGGGACCAGTCTATAGCGTTCGAGACTCGCTGTCTCGAGGCTCTAGGCTCGTCCCTGGCGATGGATCGTGTCCGCTTCCGGCAGTAGCTTTGTGAGTATTGTCCATCAGTATTCGTTCAGCGCTGACCTAGCAGCGCATGAGATTCGAAGTATTCGGGGGAACATGGTGGCGTGTTGACCAGATGCATTATGATACTCCCTACTCCTATACCCTCAGACAATGTCCATATCACAACGTCGGCCTGACATCAGCTCATTCTGACATTGACTCACCATATCCCCTCCTCCTGAAAGCCCTTCACTATCGCTCTCAGCTCCGCCACCTCCACCCTGGGATGTGCGGGCTTGAAACCCAGCAGCAGTCTCGCCCTGGACCCATCTAGACAGATTGCCATTTCTAAATCAGCTCTGACGGTCCAAGACTTACTCCTGAAGGCATGCTCATCCAGGAACGGCGTGATCGGTGTACTCTCTATAGGCGGATCCGAAGCTGCTAACATCTTAGACCATGCTTCGACATGCTACCATCAGCTACGCCAAAGCTGGACGCACCATTTCATTGACGTCCTCAATCATTTCTGTAAAGTCGGTCTACGTCAGCTCGCTCGACCTAAACTCACCTTTGCAAATTGCTGCACCAGCATCGCCATCGTAGCATTCAAAAACCCATACTTGATCCCCCATACCTCCGCTACGGCCTTCCCCAGGTCCCCTTGCGTCGAGTTGGCACTATCGACCACGTTGAACAGGGGCAGGCTGACCTCGACGTCGGGGTTGACGACGAGCGGGGTGGTCTTCCATACATCGCTGACCGAGGAGCGCTTATCCTTGAGCAGGAACGAAGAGGCTGGAGGTGGAGGGAACGAGAAGGGGATCTTGACGAGGGCGGGGTTGGGTTTGAGGAGGTATAGCGATAAGAGGTGTAGGGATTGCGCGAGATCTGTCGTGTGGATGGTATTGATACGGAGGTCGGAACTGGGTCAGCTTGTCCTAGCTAGACTCACTTGTACAGAAACTTCATCTCTTCCTTTCTGCCATCAGCTCGGTCTATCACAGACTCACAAATACTGGTACACCTGCCCCGCAACCAATCTCGGGACGACCTCCCCGCCCCACATCCCGGGCCCGTACCATGCTCCCGCCCGGATCACGCCCACATTCAGCCCCTTCTCCCTGAGCGCCCCGAGTCCCCGCAGAGTCTCATGCCACCATCTCCCTCGCACCCCATCCGGCTTCAGGTCGGCCGACTCGGTATGGCCCGCAGAGGACGATGCGAGGGACTTCATTTCGTAGTATGAGTAGGTGAGGCGGATGTACGCTTTGGGTCGGACTGCTGGTTCCAGAGCGGAGGTAGCGAGGGAGAGCGCAAGGGAGTGTGTGTTGGAGATTTGCGTCTGGGTCAGCTGGCCCAAGCTAAACTTACTATCTCGGACTTGTCAAACCCCATCTCCCCCGTCAGATCGTAGACCACGTCAAACCCCTTCGTCTCGTGGGTGAGAAGCTCGGCATGTCTCGCTACATTCGACAGGTTGATCTGTTGATATTCTAGCTGGTCTGTCTGCAGGAGCTCGCGAAAGGGTCGATCGAGATAGGTCGATGGGGGCGAAATGGTGAAACGGTCCGCGATTCGGACGAATGAAGCTAGGGGTGGGGACGAGTTGAGGAAGTATAGCGCAAGAGGGCGAGCGAGGGTGGTGATGCCCCCAAGGATTAGTACTGTAGGAGCTGAGTCAGGCATGCTGGGTGAGGGCTGAGCTGAGGATGAGATGCAGATGAAAAGCTGATCCGAGCAAAGGTCCAAGCGTGAACCTTATCTTCGATTCTGAAACGCAAGGGGTAAGGTCGTCCATGCGCGAGCAGAGTGTTGGACTTGCGAGGCCAGACCGAGGAGCGGATCGGCGTGCTCGCGGTCATACTTGTGCAGGAGAGGCTAGACTTCAGAACTCGACAGATTGACGACTGAAAAGACAGGTAGCGAGAGCTTGATTTATCACCTGGTGATCCTGCATCTCGCCCGCGTATTGCCGTAACTTGTCTGACGACCAGCATGTCCCAGCAGTCCCAAAGTCACGATAGATATGGGGACTCGACTCCGACGGCACGCTCGCCGATACAAACCGAGCAGAAGGACAAGCACTGAAGTGGGGACGTGTGCGGCACCTCACGATTCCACTTGGACTTATCGAGCAAGGAAGAGGTGCAGCGCGCGGACGATCAGGACCGCTACCCCGCCATATAGCACTCATACTCAGCAACGACATGCATCCCTATCGCATCTCTGTCGCTCTAGTGGTGCCCGTTCTTGTGGTGCTTCAAGTGCACTATGTTGTCAGCTAAGCCCTCTGGTGATCGCTAGAGAGATAACTCACTGTTGTAGTCGATAGTGTAGCCAAGACCGAAAAGGATGAGAATTGTGGCGAGGAAGGGGGCACTGATCTGTCAGCTAGACCTCCGGGAAGGTGGACAAGCAGATAGCAGAGCACCAGCAACAATCAATCTGAGAGCGGAATCGCTCCTGCGCAAAACTCGCCCGCACGTGTTCCTCCTTATACCCCCTCGAGTCATGTCTCCTCTATCGCCCTTCCACTCCCTGATCGGATTCTCCCAGCTCGAAGGGTACAAAATCCGCCCCGACGTTTCCAGCCGCACTTCCTTGGTCCACCTTTAATTGTGGCTGTCCCTCCGCCATTCCGCCCAGCTCAGCAATTCCCTCCAAACTCTGTAGACAAGTCCCATCGTCATTCTTCGGCGTAGAGTCTCCCAGGCTGTTGTCCGCCGTCCGCTTCCGCCTTGGTCTATCGCCTCTGCGCTGACGCCAGAGCCGAATCGTCTGCTTCTTCCGCGCGCCTCACCAACTCACCCGCTAGCGTTCTTGCCCTCAAAGTAACGGCCTCGGAGACCTCCTGGACGCTCCGACTCGGGCTTGGGTCCCTTGGGAAGCTTCGAGTAGAATTCGATGACTGATGCGGTCCGGGCAGATGTACCGCCGGATGACTAGGGATCAGCGAAGCGAACTGGCCTATCTCGGCGGGAAGTCAACGTACGACCGCGCCTGGAGTCGCAATCTTGGGCGGGATGAGTCCCCCGAGCGATCGTCTGACTGATGAGGCGAACATGCTGATGGGTATTAGAGGTAGGTAGAGGTATAGAAGGTGATGTATAGTGAGAGGTGGTGTGAGCGGGATTTTCCGGGTGTGGCTTATTTGATTCCGTCAGCAGTCCTATCCGCGCGTGGCTATCTTTCAGGCACGGCGAGATATGGGGGAGGAATTTTGATCTTTGCTTCTCTTCACCTTCACCCCATCACCAACATGTCACCCCCTATGTCATCAGGCGGAAAGCGCGAGAGCGGAACAGCTAGAATCTTGGGATCTGGAGCGTCAGGTAAATCCACCTCTGAACTCGCTGACCCCAGGCATCGCCGAGCTGATGGTCTTCCACCCTATCGTAGGTCACACGCTGACCCCACTAACCCCAGGACACCATCGCCAAGCGCCTCATGTCGAACAGGGGCCAAGTATCCGGCGCCAACCTCTCCACCATTCTCTTCAAAGCCCACGCCGCTTCGCCTATCCACACCAAATTCCTTTCGCTCTTCCCCGGTCTCGGCTATGCCGCAGGGTACAAGGTCGCCCAAAGGGTGTACAAGTTTGGCGGGCAGCCTTACTTTAGGGATATGATCGATAAGCAGGGTGGTGGGTGGTGGAGGGGGACCTTCGGCGCCAAGTGGGGCGGGATGATGATGCACGCTGCCGCTGGAAGGTGAGTTCGAAGTGAACTTGGCTGATGTAGTTTAACGGGTATTGGAGAGGTCGTGCTCTTGCCTTTGGATGTGCTCAAGATCAAGATGCAGACCAACCCGGATGCGCTGCGGGGCCGAGGTTTCTTCAAGCTGGTGACGGATGAGGGGTTGGGGAGTTTGTACCGAGGATGGGGATGGACCATGGCTAGGAACGCCCCGGGAAGCTTTGCAGTGAGTGAAAGTCATGAATGAGCTGACGTAGCTCTTTGGAGGATCAGCAGTAGCCAAGGAGTACTTTTTCAAGATTTCAGACTATTCTTCCGCCACATGGGGACAAAGTGAGTCGTACCAAGGCTTGGCTAATCAGACTTCGTCGCATCCATCGCCGGTGCGGTCGCCTCGATCACCGTCGCTGCCCCTCTCGACGTCGTCAAGACCCGCATACAAAACGCCAACTTTGAAAGTCAGCAGGGCGGCATGTCGATCATCCGGAACATGGTCAAGCAGGAGGGTCTCGGGAGTTTCTTCAAGGGGTTGACACCAAAGGTGAGTGTGTCTTGGGGCTGGCTGACGGTAGATTCTGGTCGTTGGGCCCAAGCTTGTCTTCTCTTACACTCTGGCCCAGAGTTTGATTCCATTCTTTGGCAAATACGGTCAGTCTTTGATTTTAGACAAGGGGCATAGCGGCGGCGCTAGGAAGGAGCTGACAATCAGTCTAATCTTCTCTGCCTCTTTGTATATAATTGCTTATCTTATCTGGTACCACTCATGCATGTCCATAGATCATAGAGTGAGACATCCGGCTGGTATAACCGGGAATGAGGATCAATGCCGGGACAAGGCCCGGCCGGCTGCAGGTATAAAAGGACGCGCCTGAAATTGCGGACCCCCGCATTCCCCAATCCTTGCTCAAATCTCTTCCTCGTACGACCCATGTTGTCCATCATCCGTACTCGCTCAGTATCTACAGTCACAACAGGTATTAGAAAAATGGTGCGTCCTAGCGTCGACCGCGCTGACTCTAGTCTTCCATCGAGCCCGTCTTTATTCTCGCCGCCTCGCGCACGCCCATCGGCAGCATCAATGGGGTGCTCGCTTCCGTCAAAGCGCCAGAGCTTGGTATTGCCGCAGTCAAGCATGCGGTCGAGCGCGCGGGTATCAAGGCGGACAGGGTAGAGGAGGTGTACCTCGGGAATGTCGTTCAGGCTGGGGTTGGACAGAGTCCCGCCCGGCAGGTTGTGATTGGCGCTGGGTAGGTCAAAGCACATTCACCGCTGATCGCTAGAATGCCCGACTCGGTCGACGCCACCACCATCAACAAGGTCTGCGCTTCCGGCCTCAAGTCGGTCATGCTGGCCAGCCAAAACATCAAGCTCGGCGTCCGCGGCGTTATGGTCGCTGGCGGTATGGAGAGCATGTCGAACGCACCGTAAGTTCACCTCCAACCGGGCTGATTAGATTCCTCCTCCCCCGTACCAACCCCGCCTTTGGCCACGTCCAAGCGCAAGACTCCCTCGTCACCGATGGTCTCTTTGACGTCTACAACAAATTCGCCATGGGCAACTGCGCCGAGCACACCGCGTCCAAGCTCAGCATTTCCCGGGAGGACCAAGACGACCACTGCCTGTCGTCCTACACCCGCGCCGCCGAGTCCTGGGGACAAGGCCTCTTCGCCGACGAGATCGCCCCTGTGACGATCAAGGGCAAGAAGGGCGACGTGGTGGTCAAGGAGGATGAAGAGTACAAGAAGTTTATCAAGGAGAAGTACAGGGGATTGAAGAGTGTCTTCATCAAGGAGGGGACCGTCACGCCTGCCAACGCGAGCAGCTTGAACGACGGTGCTAGCGCTGTCGTTCTGGCCTCAGGGAGCGTGGTGGAGAAGGAGGGCCTGAAGCCGATCGCCAAGATCCTAGGTGAGTACAAGCAAGACTGAGCTGATTCAGGCTTCGCCGATGCCGCATGCGCCCCTATCGACTTCCCTACCGCCCCCACCCTCGCCGTTCCCGCCGCTCTCAAGGCTGCCGGTGTCTCTCAGGACGACATTGCGCTCTGGGAGTTCAACGAGGCATTCTCGGTTGTCGCCTGTGCGGCTGAAAAGGTGTTGAAGCTGGACCGGAGCATTGTCAATGTCCGCGGTGGTGCTGTGGCTTTGGGACACGTGAGTCTATACTTGGCTTTGCTGACGGTAGCCCATCGGATCCTCCGGCTGTCGTATTCTTGTCACCCTCATCCACGCGCTCAAGCCCGGACAGAAGGGTGTGGCGGCGATCTGCAACGGTGGTGGTGCGGCGAGCGCGATGGTGATTGAGAGGCTTTAGGACGGCCGCAGGAGCATGTTGTAGGCGGTGATCCTGGGCGAAAGTCTACGGGGATGCATTTCTGAGCGGAGATATACCGTAGGATCATAGTGGAAGCCAAGTGAAAGCTCGGTGTGGCTTGGGTAGGTGAAGACGGGAGCAGAATTTCGGCTGAGATCTACGACATCCACCTCTATCTTCCCCTTTTGCCTACCCCATCTACCCACCCATTCATACTATATATAGTATAATACGGCTACCGCACGCATAACAGAGGCTTCCCACAATCCCTCACTATCAAGATGGCGCTCTCAATCCGCTCAATAACTCGCCAATCCCGATCTCTCGTCCGGTCATTCACAACTCCTTCTCTCCCCTCCAACTCATCCTCCACGCCCCCTCCACCAATAAATGCCGAAGCGTCTTCATCATCAGCGGTAGCGGAGGCGTATAAGGTACCTCGTACAGCAAACGGGGAACTACCAGTGTATAGCAAATTGAGAAGAGGGAATATGTGGAAGACGGTGGTGCGGAATGTAGAGGTGAGCTCCCCTGTTCCCCTCTCCCTTCCGGTACTATACATGGGGAAGTAGGAATGAGCTGACAGACTAGGGTGATGTCGGTGTAAGTCCGAAGCGACGTTCTTGAAAGCATCTGACCTAGCAGTCATTACAAGCCGACCTCAATGCGCTCTTCCAGCAAACACATATCGACCCATTGTTACCGGCTCCCGTCGTCACTGTGCGACCGACAAATCAACATCTGGAGGTGAAGGGGAGGTGGGTCCCACAGGTGAAGGAATGGTTGGAGGGAAGGGGTTTTTGAATGGCGATTATGATATCTGCGTGCACTCGACTCTTCCGCTGGCTGACTATAATATAAACATCATACGAGATGATACGAGCCATTGTAATTGACAATTCCACTGAGTCACTGTACGAGTGTCCGGTAAGTTAACTGATTCTGATGCGGATTGTCTTGCCACAAGTCGCCACAGATCGAGCAGTGTCCGCGGCATGGGTCTTTCATTGATGCTACGTCTTCGTGGAAGGCGGCGAAATATGGGCTATTCGGTGATGACCAGTCGTCAGTGATCCCGACCAAGATTGTCAGGGCCAGGGCTGAAGTTGTTCAGTACTAAGATATACAAGCAGATCATACGAGGGATCGTTCGTATGAGTATGAAAGGAGTTTACTGAGGGTGACAAGGTTGAGTGGATGGCTGACCTGGGGTACCGGGTCTATGGCTGAATATATATTATTGACAGCCGATGTGGGGAGGCGTAATATTGGCGGACAAATGACCGAGCGGTTAAGGTGTTGCATTCAAGCTTAAAAGCTTTTTCTGTCTAGGATCGCAATCCGAAAGGGCCTGGGTTCGATTCCCAGTTTGTTCAACTTTTTGTGTTTCTGTCTTTTTGTTTCGTTTTGGGTTTTCAAGGGGCTTTACTCTCGTTTTAGTCAATCTCTACGCAGAACGCACCATCGTGTATAGGGTCTTGACTCCTCGTCTGCCCTCTATAGCTGCAATATCACTTTCGTCAGTCCCGTATATCGTCACTGTGAGCTGCACACAGCTGCAGCTCGAGCTAGCTTCGCGCGCGGGTCAAGCCAAACTTACGTCATTGATGCGGCAGCATTCCTCCGGCCGGAGTCACCGGGCGCCTGGTGCGCTGGGCAGCGCGCTGGAGGGGCTCAGCAAGTCTAGTGAGCCTGCAGTCTGTCCCTTTGACTCATCGCGAGCAAGAAAGCTCCCCCCCATCCTCTGCGCTCTATATCACCATGGCAAGCATCATTCGCACCTCTACTCGTCGGGTCCGAGCTCTCTCGCGCTCAACACCTTCGCTTCGGCCTTCCCAGCTGAGCCCGCTCCTTCGCGGCTTCGCTGAGTCTAGATCTCTCGCTCAGAGTTCACAGGACGGGCAGTACTCTGCAGGCTACGACAAGCACCGCAAGGAGGTGACACCGAAGCTTGCTGGCGTCAGTAGAGAGTTTGACGCGGTTGGGGCGCCATCGAGGCTGACGCAGCATGACGACCGCAGCAAAGAAGATTTCAACTTTGGCTTGAGCGCAGGAACGGGCGGTATCGCCCTCACGAGATGAAACGGGGGTGGTGGGGAAGCCGAGGCTGCCGAGATGGATATGGCAAAGTGGGGCCCGCGGGGGTTGCCGTTAATGCGGGGTAAGTCGAGATCTCTCCGCTCTCAAGCGAACCTTGGAGTATAGATCGCTTGCTGTGGAGTGGGCCATCCACACACAATACATATATCCTGCCAAGTATCCTACCTCCACACCACACTGTTCTCTTACCTCTCTTTACCACTCATGCTAAATCCGATTCGACCGGGATAACCATGTCTTCCATGGCCTTGTCAGCTCTCCCTGTTATGTGCATAAATACCACGTCATGCGTCAGTCGCGTCGCGTCGCGTGACATTGAATCGAAATCCTACTCATCCTTTTTCCCTTCCTTCTCTCATCACCCCTTGGCAGTTGGACAACGGTCGTCTCGGAGCGCATCGCCCAGTTGACCGCAGAAGGTTACACCGATCCACTGTGGATGTCTTATGCTGGCATGACCACAAGAGATCCAGCACTGAGGGTCAAGGAGGATCTCAAGGGCAGCCGCACAGGCCGTTGGGCCCGCTGGCTCGGTGAGTTATCACCGTCATTTAGGCTGATCCTTAGACACCCATATCGGTCTCGGCACCTCACTACCTCTTTCCCGGAATGTATCGATTTACGCCCACGTCCTGGATGCCTCCGTCGACGCCCTGACCATTCGATCTGACCGAGGCGTCCAGGAGTGCGAAAAGGCCGTTATCATGTCCCTCGGTCCCAGCCTCAACTCGGCGAGCGGAGGCAAGTTCAACTTTGTCTCCGGTACCCACCCCAGCGTCAAGCTCAATCCCGGGTGGACTTTCGTCGATTACCCGGCCAACCAGCCCAGGACCGCTGAGCTGAATGCCAAAGCCGCGTCCCTCATGCGGGACGACTTGCGTATTCAGAGCACGGACAGGACCCCGCGGTCCAAGGGCCGTCAAGGCCAGATGACTCAGGCGGCTCAAGCGAGCACGGTTGCTGCGCTGGCATGCGTCCGTACCATCGACAGCCCAGGAACGCCGGTCCTTTCCGCATGCATCGCGTCGGATATCACCGTCGAAGCATTCAATGCCAAACCCGGGGAGAAGTTGGGGTTCTATGACCAGCATACTGGTCAAGGCCCCAACTCGATCGACCAACACTGGCGGCTCGCCACCGGGGAGTTTACTAGACCTCCTGCCGAGATCCACCACTCCACATTCGACCTCTTCTCGGGCACCTTGTCCACCAAATCTCTGTGACTCGCCATCCTTCTCACCGCTCGGATGCTCCTCCTCCTCTGCCCCATCATCCTTCGAGTCCACGACTCTCGGGTCGCCACTCTTCTGTGCGATGGAGCAATGGCGTCAATCTTCGACGACCGGCCGGACACACGCGAACGGCTCAATATTTTTCTCTCCGGGGACAAGCAGTTTGATGCCATCCAGCTCGTCGACCTGGTCCAAGTCGCCTTTGTCGAGCTGGATTGGGATTGCTGCTGGAACGAGAACTGGCAGCGACTCGCTGGTCAACCGGTGATCGTCATGTACGGGCCCATACACAAGCGACGATACTCCCTCATGATACCCTCGTATCATGCTGGCATACTCAAGTATGACAGCTCCGTCGCGCTCGAGCTCGAAGCCATCCTCGTAATCATCGCTCGCATTGCCGCCTCGGCGGAAGAAGCCGATCTCACCAAGGCCAAGTCCATGGAATGGCCCAGGGAGGAAGACGCTCTCCGGTCATGCCTTATCGATCTTCGCCAGCACGTCGAGGCCGAGCTGAAGAGTGCCGGACTCGACAAGGAACTTCGGGATGCCATGCAGGTATACTCTGCCTTGCGCCGAGACTCAAATGAGCCGCGGAGGAGAGCAGACGGTCTGGAAGCGGAGCGGAGGAAGAAGGATCATGCGGTAGCTGCAGATAACGCAGCTGGCTCGGGAAGCGCCAAGCAAGGTGGAGGAGGGGCCGATGCAGGCAACAAGGGCGACGAGAGCGAGGAGCCATTCCAGGTGTCTGCCCCGAACGTCGAGCTGGATCTTGGTGCTGATACGCCTATTTCCACTGGTGTGAGTGCTCTCCTCTTATATAAAAGTCACGGCTGACAGCCTAGATCGCCCTAGAGCGATCAACAAACTTCCGCTCGTCCGCTACATTCCGCATTACCCATGGTATATACGCACTTGGCGACAAGCAGTTACCCACCCGCCGAGCTCAGTACAATTCGCTAGGAGAGCTACTCGTACGGCTGGAAGAGGAGGGCGTCAACGGGATCTCTGGCCAGAGTCCTCCCTTTCCTCCCGATTTCGACGCGTCGGCGAGGGAGCAGTGGTTGATGGCGCTCCCCAAGGGCACGCACCTGTTCCGCGCAGCCGCCACGGCTGTGAGCCATCCAGCTCGTGGGCTTACAGGTGATGCGGGTACGGCTTATGCCCATGAGCATCTTGGTCTATGGTCCAACGCGGGTCACAAACGTAATCTGGAGAATTGGACATCTACTCGGACCATCGGAGCGGCGTTCCAGGAGCTCGCAAGCCCGGCGTACTTCGCAACGGCAACGTCCAAGACGTTGCACAAGATACGGCGGTGCCTCGATTGTTCGCAGCCGGCGATCACGGATCAGAACGGACAGCATCGGAACTGCACGCTGGACGGGGCATCGCGGACTAGCCAGCGTGGCTATCGGCGGCTCAGGTTCGCGCACGAGCTTCTGAACGAGCCATACGTCACCTCGACGGTGCCAGATATCGCCGAATTCTTAGACGATCTCGGTCTCGAGCTCGGGTCTAGCGCGGACATACTCGTTGAATACCATCACCTCCTTGCCGACCTCCCCTTCATCCCATCCGTGGCCGAGCTCCAACCCGCAACCCTCGATATACCTCCTATCGTCCGGTATAAAAAAGCTTCCAAGAATCATCCTCAGCAACTCTGGGCCGCCACGGTAGACCGACTACTCTCCGTCCGCCCCGGCGTCGATGGAGTCCGTACAGATCAGCCTCGCATGCTGAACCCGGAGGAGGAGGAGTTGCAGCCTCTATGGAACGCTGTGGTGAGTGAGTTGATCGTGGGCTGATGACGAGAGAGAGGGGTAGTGATTGGGTGATACCAGGGTGGACTGCCTCGGTGGCGAAGGGATGTGTGTCGATAAGGGAGAGGTGCTGGGTCACAAATTGTCAACTGTCGAGGAGCCGGTGTGTTTGCAACTGTGCTAGAGGGGGGACAAGCTGCAGTGCATGTTGGTAAGCGGTTGCTAGCTGTCTACCTAGACTGTGTACACTACTGTAAAGGCAGAGCCAAACCGTCTTTTACTCCACAACGCGAGTGCTGTGCCCTCGTTGCTGAAGGTTGGGTTCCAGGAGCCACTAGTTCGCTCACCCTTCTATACTCCGTCGCCCACGCCCATTAAGTCACCGCGCACAGATTCTGCTTTCTCCAACCACCAGAGGATACGTGTGTACAATGCGAGGTCATTCGAGGCAAACACACAAAGAAACATCTTAGTATGTACATACCATAGGAACGGAGGGGAGGCCTTGCGCGCAGGTGTATACTAGGTATAAGCAGCACAGAAAGGGCAGGGTAGGGGACTTATCCGCACTCGATAGGCGACAGTGCCAAGAGCTGGATCAACCCAGGCGCTCGGCCCGTTCATCGGAAGGGTTCAAGGGTCCTCACGGGTTTGCCGAGTGTATGTCGTCGTGGACGGCCACTTTGCCTGGATTCCAGCTCCTCATTCCTCGACGCGAGGTGACCCTTGATCTTGCAATTCTCCCTTGTCCGCGCCAGCATGGACGAGACCAATGCATGCGTGGGATGGAACGATGGTCTTCGTGGCGCCCTGAATCCAAGCAAAGCTGAGCAACAAGCACCGGGGAGCTCTCATTCAGAGCTACTCGAGGCTACAGACTGCATATACATACAAGCAAGTATTCCGGCTGGCTGTTACGTCATCGGGCCGACGGCTTCGCTCCGAAGACCCGAGATGCGCTAGTACAGTATACTGTGCCAAAGTTGGCTTTGATACAGCACTGACGATCTCTGTTGCCTGTCCTGAAAAAGCGTCTACAGCTATACGTTTAACATACCTCTTCGTGCGCAATGGCGAGCATGATCCGCGCTACCACCATGACTGCTCGAGCGGTTTCACGATCCTCTCTATCGCTCCGGCCCACTCAACTCCCTCTGCTCCTCCGCGGATTCGCCGATTCCAAAGCACTCGCCCAGAGCCCCCAGGACGGGCAGTACTCTGCAGGCTACGACAAGCACCGCAAGGAGGTGACACCGAAGCTTGCTGGCGTCAGTGGAGAGTTTGAGTTCGCACACAAGGTATGTCTCATAGCTGCTTGGCAAGGCTTCAAGCGTGGTAGCGGGCTCAAAGCTGGATGGCATGAGTGGAGGATCTCAACCCCTGTTCTGTATGGTGGCGATATCTGTCTACCTCTCTGGGCTAGCATGGAGCGACTGATAGCTGATGAACAGCAACCAAAAGCTGGCGACGACATCGGACACGATGTCCAAGGTCCCGGCCACGGTAAGCACTCCAAGCGAACTCTTGCCAGTTTGAGTATGGATGGCAAAGTGAGCAGCCCTCTCTTTCGTCCTACTCAGAGAAGCCACTGACTGTCAGGTCTGCGTCGTGACAGGTGCGGCAAGAGGTCTCGGAAACATGATGGCACGGACCTTTGTGGAGAGGTACGCCATCTCACCCTTTCGGTCAAGCAATCGCTAACGCAGCAGCGGTGCCGATGCTATCGTGCTCATCGATCTCAAACAGGCCGATGCCGAGGCTGCTGCGAAGGATCTGACAGACTGGTTCGGTACGTCAAGTCCTCTTGATTCGGTATCTCGGCTGATGTTCAAGTGGAGCACGGTGATGCCCAACCGGGAGAGATCAAAGCGATTGGTCTAGGCTGCGACGTGTCTAGCGAAGCGAGCGTCAAAGCTACCTTCGCCAAGATTAAGGAAGAGTTCGGTCGCGTTGACGTGAGTCTTCTCTCTCACTCTTTGCTCGAATAGGATGGAATGCGAGCATGGCACGCATAGATGGGGAGAATCGTGTATAGGCTGCACCAAGACGGTATTGGACAGGAGAGGCGGAGGAGTTGGGGGTCGGACATGCGGAAATTGAGGCGGTCGGGCAGTAAAAGAAAAGCAGGGTTGAAATGACGCTGAAAAGGCAGGCCTGTGTGACTGCTGCTGGCATTGTCGAGAACTTTGTCGCCCACGAGTACCCGACCGACAAAATTCGCAAGCTGCTCGACATCAACATCATGGGTTGGTCTTCTGACTCCCGCGCAGTAGTAGTGTAGCTGATCAAAAGGCACTTGGTTCTGCGCTCTGGAAGCCGCCAAGCTCATGCCAGAAGGGGGGTCGATCACCATGATCGGAAGCATGTCTGGATCGGTAAGCATCCCGCCTTGTAGTTGATCTTGTGACTGACTGTTAGGTCGTGAACGTTCCCCAACCTCAAACTCCATACAACTTCTCCAAAGCTGCTGTGCGGCACATGGCTAGATCGCTTGCTGTCGAGTGGGCCACTCAAAACATTCGCGTGAACTGCATCTCGTACGTTTCCTGTGTAGCTTCCGCGGACGCTACTGATCTACAGACCCGGTTATACCCTGACCAACCTGACCAAGGTGATTCTCGACGCCAACACCAAGCTCCGAGACGAATGGCTTCACCGTATTCCCATGGTGCGTACTTCCCCCTGGCGCCAGATGGGAGCTGATATCCTAGGGACGAATGGCAGACCCCTCCGACTTGAAGGGCGCAGTCAT
Organism: Dioszegia hungarica; assembly: GCF_025882075.1. Lineage (NCBI taxonomy): Eukaryota > Fungi > Basidiomycota > Tremellomycetes > Tremellales > Bulleribasidiaceae > Dioszegia > Dioszegia hungarica. The sequence goes on from NW_026515772.1 coordinate 477,471, forward strand.
CCTCCTCGGGTCGGACGCCAGCAAGTACATAACCGGGGCAGAGATCACCATCGACGGGGGTTACACGTGCTTGTAAAGCACGATATTTCTACCACAATCTAAGTGACATTTAGCATGCAAATCTTCATCGGATTGCCAGCTGATCTTTGACGGAACTCCAATTGTCTGACACCTTCGTCAGTTTTACGTGTGCTCACCCCATGGACACCGCTGCGCTCACCTCTCGCTCCATCCTCTCTCTCTTCCTTTCCCCGCCTTCTCCCTCATCTCCCTCCAGCTGCGCCAACTTTAGTTCCCCTTGTTCTCCTACTCCTTCCCTCCCCATCCCCTCTCCCTCCTCTTCCCCCTCTACCTCCTCAGTGCTCCCCCCTCTTCCCTCATCTTCCCCCTTTTCCCCCTCTTACCCTCTCCTCCATACACCCTTTCTCCTTGTCCGTTTCTTTGGGCAGCACCCATACACAACCACCTTACTCGCCGCTCCTCCCTACTCTTCTCTCCTTCTGCCCACACTCCCCTACAGCATTTCGTTGACCGCGATAACCCCGATCGCATGTAATGTTGTGGCATGCCAAAGTCTCTGCTACACAACGTCTAATTCACAGCTAGCACAACCTATAAACAAATTAGCGAAATCGAAAGAACATCTAAAACTCCATCCCCCACGTCCTCCCCGGCCAATACCCCACCATCCCCTCTTCTGCCGAGCTCATCGCTTCAATCGGAGGTATGACTCCTCCCCCTCCTATCCATGCTCTTCGCAGATTTCCCCTCTCCTCCAAGTATTGCAGCACCTCGTTAACCTCCATCCTATCCATCACGATCCCCATCCTCGAGCGGAGGTCCATCTGACTATCAGCTATACCCCACAACCAACAAGAGAAACCCACGGTGAGTACTCCAGGCCGAGCCATCACATACCCCACCGCACACTTCAAGCACCGCTCCCAGTCCTCCTTGAGCATCTCCCCAAAGATATCCACCCATCGCCTGGGTCGTACCCGGATGTTCTTGCGCGGTACCGCATGTGTCCAGTCATCCCAATGTTGGGTCGAGATGAGCCTGGGGGTGTCGTATCCTGCCCAAAACACCTCGGGTGGCGAGTCCGCCGCAAGCGATGCGCATACCGCAAAGAGGGTAGAAGAGGGGTAGTTGGCGTCGAGTTGGGCGCGAGTGAGCCCGTCTGGGCCGGCGGTATGGACGAGGTCCAGAATGTGGTTTACCTCGGCGTGGACATCCTCGTACTGATCGGGCCAAGTGGCTAGGGTAGGACCGAGATGGGGTACGGGAAGGATGGCGAGTTGCGTGGAGGGCGCGTCCTTGACCTTGACGACGTTATAGTCAAACTCGAAAGCGGTATCATCTATCATCAGCACGTCCAAGTTAGAACTCACCTAGCTGCCGAGTGTTGTATGTGCTCCGCAGGTACCGGACAGGACGGAACTCCTTGTAATCGAAGTCGATATCCGCCTTATATCAGCTTAGCCTTGCGTCCACTCACCACTCCGTCAGACGTCATTTCCAAAAGCGCAGCAATTTCTCCCGCCGAACATAACCCCCTCCACTCCATCTCCTCGGTCTCGAGCTTCTCCTCCATCGCCCTGGCCTCGGAGAACATCTCGCCTGGCATGGGCCCGTCGGTATAGGTGTTCCAGGTATTGCTGTAGCCAAAGTATCGCGAAGTGGCGCTAGCACTGTTCTGCTTGACGAACGCTCTCTCGTCTACGAGATTGTTGACCTCGGACATGCGCGATTGGGTGGGATAGCACGCGAGGAAGGCGGTCGCGGTGGGTTGGTCGTAGATTTCGTTTGGGGTAGAGACAACCATCTGAATTAGCCCAGCCAAGCGTTTGCTCACCTTGAGACACGCCCTCAACAATCCCCGAGAGCGATCCATTGACCCCAAGCGCATCTCCTTTGGCTCATGCTTGAGCGGCACCATACCGAACCCCGCGAGTTTGGTTTCGTCGCTGGTCCCAGCGTCGTTGACATGGTACAGAGTCGGCTGCTCGACTTTGGCATGGGTCCATTCCTGCTGTACCACATCGGCGTGACTGGCGGGCAGGTCCGGTATTTTGACCTCGGGGCGCCGAGCGACGATACCAAGACGCCTAAAGTCAGCCTTGCCAAAGCCAAACTCACAGATCCTGCTTCCTGATGTGAGACCGCAAAAACTCGACATGATGCTTGAGGTCAAAGTCGGCCGTACTGTCGGGATCCTCGTCAATCAACTCGCCCATCCCCCTATGCGCCATCCACACATCATACCACGCCTGCTCCAGCCGCTCAAAGTACTGTTGCTTCCCCGCAGTCGCGATGATCTTTTTGAAGCGATGCAAAAAGGTCTGATGGCCGACATCCGGAAAGACCTGGAGGACGGCTTGACGTCCTCTGGCTCGACCGCGAGACCGGGCGCGGACGATAGCCTCCACGTCGAGCAGAAGATCATCCTCTTTTGGCGTCCACTCGTGGCGTCGACGCTGACCTTTGACGGGGACTAAGTCAGCCAAGCCAATTATAGACTTACGAGACTTGGGCGGCTGCCTGTCCTGCAGTTCCTTCCTCTTCGCTGCTACGGCCACCTCCCTCTCCACTCGCGCCTGCGCCGGCTTCACTCTCGTTGATAGCCTGACCGCATCTTGGATCGCCGCGTCGCTAAGATTGGACCGATTCGGGAGCGTAAGGGTGTGATGCGTGACAAAGTTGATGACGTCCGAGGTACAGGTCACGCCAGCCACCTCGCAAGCCTGCAAGATACGATTCTCCCACTCCCGCTTGGTCGTCGTCCGCATCTCGGCGAGCTTTTCCCGCAGACTCCGCTGATTCCTGGCCCGTCGCTCCTGCAGCGCCTTGGCCGTGACCACTTCTTGTTGGGCTATCCGAGTAGCCCGATCTTGCGCTTGCCGCGCCCGGCGAACCAGCTCATCCCGAACAAAGGTAATCGACAAGGCGTTCTCGTACGCAAACGCCTCGATGTCCTCATCCGAGGTGATCTTGGGTACGCCCCGACGCCAGTCGATCTGCGCGTCGATCGCCGCCCTTTGCTCTTCAAGAATCCGGATATCACTCCGCCACCTCGCTCCCGACCGCATCAGCCTGAGCGTGTCGGTATCTGGCTCCAGGGTGCTGGTGATGCGGGCGGTGTGAGGTAGGCCGACAGCGACGTTGGACTGGAGGGGTGGGAGGGCCTTGGGGTCTCGCTCGACGCAGGCGTCGCGCGTGACCGACCAGTAGATGTCCCGCTCCGCGGCTGTGGAGATTGGAAGCATACCGAGGAGACCGGCTGGGTCCGCAGCGATGTGATACACCGGGGCGTGTTTGTGGACGACAAAGTGAGTCGCCTGAGTAACGGCGTCCGGCACCTTGAAGTACTGGTTGATGGGACCGGGAACGGTAACGTCCGCGTCTTCCGCGTCGCACGCTCGCAGCGGCGACAAGAGGCCAAAGAGGCAGAGGGTGTTGAGGAGGGTGCGGTATTTTGCCTTGGTCCCGGCGCCGGCGAACCCGTTGACCGGCCGAAAGTTGTGCGGGACGTCCTTGAGGCGGGTCTTTGTATTCTCCGGCTCCGACAGCCATTGATCCAGGTCCTCATCGTACGAGGTTGAGAAGATGCACTGGTAGAAAGTGCCGACCGGAATATCCTCAAAGATGAGAGGCAGAGCGAAGACGTTGTGTGATATGCTCGACCTGGATGTCGGGATGGTCTCGACCAGCGCCTCGAACAGGCGCCGTACCCGGACCCAGCGACCCGAAATGTACCCGAGCAGCGTAGCAGCAACGCCCGGCTGCTTGATAAGGGCGTTCCGACGGAGCGTAGCGGGCGAATCGTCCTTGAGAGCTCGCCGAATGACTATAGTTTTGGCGCTGATGGACACCTGACCAGCCACCTTGGCTTCGGTGAAGGCCTGCTCCTCGACCTGCCGCCGTGGCGCCCTCTTCGGCACCCACTGCAAAGACGCCGAGGTAGTGTCCGAGAGCTTGGAGATGTAGTTGTCGATCTCGGTCTGGGCTGTGTCAGGCAGCCAGATCACCTGCTGCTGGATCCACCGACCGGTGGTAGTAGGGATCGAGCACATGGTGGTTTTGATCCGCCCGTCGGTCTCTAGCGCCCGGATGCCTTCTTTGAAGACGCGCCGGTCCATCTTGTACCCGAGCGCGGGGGCAAAGGGCGCGTCCGTCCCGGCGACCGCGTAGGTCCATTCCCGATGGGCGGATTGGAGCTTTGTATCGCTCATGACGGGACCGTACGCCCGAAGGGCCTCGACGAGCTCGTTGCTGCGCGAGATTAGACCCATGTCGACGCGTCGTTTGGGGACGGTGGGTGAGGCGGGGGCACGGGTGGCGGCGGCGACGATGGGGACGGGGACGAGTGACTTCCAAAGTGACGCCGGGTTTGGAGCAACAAACTCGCTTTGCGTAGGTTGACCTGAGCCGCTTGCAGCTTCTGCCTGTTCCTTTCCTCCTCGCCGAGCTCGTTTCGCTGGCGGCGACGCTGCAGCTGAACGAGCCCGCTTCTTTGATGGATCCACCTCGAGCATGACGACATCATCCATGTCGCCCGCTTCTGGCGCCGTTGATTCCTTTGGCCTCGTTGTCTGAGAGGGGGAGGCGACATCGCCGAGCGCCTCGCTGGGAGCGACCGGGGTTAGATTCTTCCGGCCGCGACCTCGCCTCCTTGGAGGTGCGTCAGGAATGTTCGCAACGGCCGATGTAGGGAGTTGACTTGTCGAAGCCACAGGGTCCGTCACCTCTGGCTGTGGAGCGACCGAGGCGGATTGATTTCGAGGTCGACCCCGCCTTGATGGCGCTGCCGATGGCTCCACCGACGCTGACGGCTGCTTCCGTGGGCGCCCCTTCTTTGCCGGTGCGTCGGCCGGGACTGCCGCCTCGACCGGTGCCGACGCGCTGCTTGGACCGTCCTCCGCGCGATCTGCCTCGCCGGCCTGCGAATCCAGCTCATCCACCTCTGTCGCCTTCTCTCCAATCAACTCCATCAACTCCTCCTTGTCTCCATCCTCCTCCAGCTCTTCCTCCGACTCCTCTTTCCCCTTGCTCCCCTTCTTCCCCTTCTTCTTGCTCGACTTGCCCCTGGCAAATTTGTCATAGAAGGCCGGGGTATGCCCTAGCTTCAGCTGCTCGGCAGTGACCGGAGGCGGCTTCCCGAGACCAGAGTACTCGGCCGGGGCAGGCACGAGCTTTTTGACGCTCTTGACCCAGATGAGCACTGGCGGGAGCGACGGATGGGGGAGGACCTGGCCGATGATGAGGCGCTTGACCGTACCCTCCTCATCGACCACGTGGATGTATTTTCGAGGCCGGCCGCGGACCTGTATGGTGGTATTGTAGAGGGTCTGCTTCTTGGCCTTTGTCGGCGGGGCAGAGGGATCCGCTTCTAGGTCGGGGCTTCGAGCACGCTTGGTCGGTTTCCCGTCCGACTTGCGGGGCTTCCGCGTCCCCGCGTCCTTGCGCCTCGCGGGCTTGACTTCCCGGTAGAAGTGGGCGATCTTTGAGTCGCGCTCGATCGCAGTGAGCGTCTCCTCCGCTTCGTGCCAGAACGTCTCTGCGTCCGGGACAAACTTGCGAAATTTAAGGGATGCCCAGCGTCCGGCCTCGGGTGGGGTAGGGGGATGTTTGGCATCGTCGAGGGGCTGCCCGTTCGCGAGCATGTAGGTGCGATAGGCGGGGACAGTGAACATCCGCAACCGCCGTTCCTTGCCGGCGAACTCGATGACCGAGCAGTAGGCCGATTCCAGCATCGCCGGCGGGAGCCGCATGTCCTCGCCTCGGACAAAGTAGAACTCGATGACTCGTTTGTAGACACCATGAAGCGCATCGTGAATATCCTGAGGTCAGTTGGGTTGATAGAGGACTTACCGAGTACGTGACGCCCTCTTGCCCGGCTTGCACGACAACGTCGATGATTTGCCGCTCGAGTGTGCGGGTCATAGCAATGGCGCCGGCGTAGCTGTACGGCTCGATAAAGTCTGGAGTCAGCTATGCCAAACCATGACCTACCTTGCGGGGAATACGTAGAAACAACCACTTCCTCCTGCACTGTGGCGGACGGCTTGGGCGGACCCTTGTAGTCGGGATTGAACTTGGTCAACCGCAGGCAGTCAACGCGTTTCGGGCCGACCGCCAGGCGCTCGACTACACCGTTCATGACTAGCGATGCGAGGACTCGCGTCATTGCTCGGCGGTGGCGGAGCAAGGTCTGATGATTCCAGCCCTGTCGTCAGCAAAGTCAAGACGAGACTCACAATCATAGCGAGCAGATTCCTAGCTTTTAGAAGATGGTTCTGCAGGGCGGGATGATCCAAAAGCTGAAGCAGGCGCTCCTTGACGATATGACCGTTCATCAGTTCCGGCTCCGTAATGGGGCGAAAGTCAAAGCCGGTCAAGCCTGTTCCGCCATTGTCGTCGATGGCTGGATCGTCCTCGTCCTCGGCGGGAGCGGGATCGGATGTTGGAGCCGGCGCTGGCGCAGATCCCGGAAGGGGGCCGAGCTTCTTGATGGCGCGATAGTTTTCGTTCAACTCCAGGAAGGGGTGGAAGACGAGGAGGTTGGTAATGGAGCCGTGGAGTACAGCGGGTACTTTGGCACTACCATCAGCCCAGCTTGATTATCACTTACCATAACCCAGCATCAGTCAACACCTTCATATAGTAGAACGTGGAGCCCTGACTCGCGCCGACCATCGGACCCAGCTCGATAGCGGTGATGCCCTTCTCGCGGGACCGAGCCGCGAGCTGGAGCATGTGTAGCACAGGCAGGGTGAGTTTTGGGATCTAATCAGCTTCGTCCTTGACTGTTCTCACCTTTTGATGGGACCCGGTCAATCGAAAGTACACCTCGTCGTCCGTACACCTGATCCGCAATCTGCTACCCCACTTTGCCGCCAGTCCCGCCAAATCCGTCTTGTCGACCGGGTCTCCTCCCAGCTCGGCATCATCTTCGTCCAGAAATGTGAACAAAACCGTTCCGTCTTCCCCCTTGATCTGGTCCAGACCTTTCTGCCCCCCCTTGCCTTTGCCTTTCGCATCCTCTCCTTGGGCCGCCGCTCTCTTCCCAAGGCGATTCCGCTCCTGATCCGCCCGCTTGACAGCCACCGCCTCCTTGCTGGTCTTGTGCTGCTCTCCCGCCAGATGAAATGCCATCTCCCGCCCCCGCTTGCCCTCGCTGTAGAGCTGGTTGAAGTCCACCTCGACGGCAGCTTCGGGCGGGGAATAGTCGGCCGGAAGAGGCGCCGAGCCGAGTTGAAGCGACTCGCCCGTGGACCCGAGCGGGTACGTGCTGATGGCAATCCGGATGGACGGGTGCTGACATAGCAACGTATAGATATACGCAAACGATGTCGCGTCGAGATATGAATCCCGCTTCGCCAGGTGCTCCTGCAGCCTCAACACATCCGACCCTGTTGATCAGCCCAAATTCTGACGCGACTGGACCACCTCCACCGAGCGTTCGAGTCGGGCGTGCTTTTGTCGCACAACAGCCGGGCTCGAACCCTCGACTAGTGCGCGGTTGTCAATAAACTTACCCAAGACACCTTCATACGCGACATACTCGATGCACGCGTCGAGGACTTCGTGGATGCGCATGGCGAGTGTGGTGTCTGCTAGAGTCAGTGTATCATAGGTGTAGGTATGAGTAGAAGAGGAAGGTGAGAGGGATTGAGTTGAGGGTGAGGTTGAAAGGCGGAATTAAATTTCTGGCTGCTGTGTGGAGCCCCTCAGTGGTCAGTCTCGTAATGCTCAACCTGTCTCAAAGATTTCCACCTCCACCACCTACTATACCATACACTATGAACGCTTCCAGCTCAAAGCGAGGTCTAAAGACAAGGTCAGCTGGTGCGAGCTAGATGAGGATCAAGCAGAGCTGACGATCAGCTTCCGAGCTTCCCCTCGGTCACTCAAACCGATCTATACAGGCGGACCGGCGATTCTCACACAGGATGGCCAGTGGCTCATTTCGACACTGGGCGAGGAGGTCCAAGTGACCGAGGTGGAGACTGGTCTGCCTGTTGCTCGTATTCGAGGTGTAAGTATCTTTGTATACCGCAGCTGATGTTAGGACACCACTGCCATCACCTCCCTCGCAATCTCTTACCATACCTCCCCACCAACCCTAATCACGGCGCACCAGTCCCAGACACTCCGCTTCTACCCACTCCCCGCTTCCATTCCGGATCATCCCCTGTCCCTCAGCTACACCCGCCAGCTTCCAAAAGCGCACTCAGCTAGCATCCTTGTCAGCTGCGTCTCGCCCGACAACACCCTGCTCGCTACCGGTTCGTCGGACGGGATCGTCAAAGTCTGGGATCTCGCGGGAGGCTATGTCACGCATCTCTTCCGAGGGCATGGCGGACCCGTATCAGCTCTGCGGTTCAACTTCCCCCAAGGCGAAGAAAGGCGGATGGAGCTGTTGACGGGATCGACGGATGGGCGGGTCAGGGTGTTTGACCTCAAAGATGCGTCGACTAGGGCCGGAGGAGGCGGAGCCAAGGCGAGGGCAGTGCTGGAGGGACATGTGAGCGTGGTACGAGGGATCGACGTGACGAGTGATGGTCGATGGGCCGTCACGGGCGGAAGGGACAAGGTTGTCCTTGTTTGGGATTTGCACGGAAAGGAGAGCAAGAAGGGAAAGGAGAAGGAGTCGCCCAAGCTCGTCCAGACCATCATTGCGGGAGAGCAGGTCGAGTCCGTCGGCTTGCTGCCTATGGACGGTGTGTTGGGTCTGCCAGCGGGACGGCTGAGGTGCTGGACCGGAGGAGAGAAGGGCGCGGTGAAGCTGTGGGATGTGTACAAGGGGGAAGAAGTGGGTCAAATGGGAATCGTGGAGGGCGTAGACGAGGCAGAGGTGGACGAGGACGAGCAGAGAGGGATCATCAACGTATTGTGAGTAGGGCTCTAGACTGTGCTGATTCAGACACGACGCATCCTCCTCCAGCCTGATCTCTATCCACGCCGACCAGAACATCATCTTCCACTTGCTCGAAACTGGTCTGCCCACCCGCCAGGTCATCGGCTTCAACGACGAAATCATCGACGCCACCTTCCTTACCCACCCTTCATCCGACGAGAGCCCTCACTCCCACCTCGCCCTCGCTACCAATTCCAACCTCATCCGCCTCTACTCCCTATCTACCTTTTCCGCGACCCTCCTCTCCGGCCACAAAGACATGGTGCTCTGCCTCGACAAGTCGCCAGACTACAGCCTCCTCGCGAGTGGGTCCAAAGACAATACCGCTCGTGTCTGGGCGCCATCGACAGAAGGCAAATGGCAGTGCATGGCGATCTGCGAAGGGCACGCCGAGTCTATCGGAGCTGTCGCCTTGTCGCGCAAATCCTCTTCTCCAAAATTCCTCGTCACTGCGAGTCAGGACCGGACGTTGAAGCTCTGGGACCTCACCTCTGCTACACCCGGAACGACGTCCAAGCCAAAGTCTCTAGGCACGATTCGGGCACACGAAAAGGACATCAACTCGCTCGACATCTCGCCGAACGACCGCTTTTTGGCGTCGGGCTCGCAGGATAAGCTCGTCAAGATCTACGCTATAGATTTTGACGAAAACAAAGCCGGAGCGACCGGCGCGCTCAAGCCGCTCGGGACGTGCAAGGGGCACAGGCGAGGTGTGTGGACCGTCAGATTCAGTAAGACGGACAGGGTGGTGGCGAGTGGAGCGGCGGATCGGACCGTCAAGCTTTGGAGTCTGGACGATTATACTTGTCTCAAGGTAAGCAGAAGGTTTGACCAAACTGACATCAGACGTTTGAGGGGCATACCAACGCTGTACTGCGGGTCGACTTCCTCTCGGCCGGCATGCAACTCGTCACTTCGGCATCGGACGGACTGGTCAAGCTCTGGAATATACGGGACGAGTCCTGCGTCAAGACCCTGGACAACCACGAGGACAAGGTGAGCTTGTACCTTATGCTCAGCTGACAACAGATCTGGTCTCTCGCTATCGCGTCTGACGAGTCCACCATCGTCTCTGCCGGAGCCGACTCCATTGCGACTTTCTGGGAAGACTCGTCCGAGGTGGAACAGCAGGAAAAGAATGATGCTTTGATTGCGAGCGTTCAAAGGTGAGCTACGAGTTTGTCAATCTCCTGATCAAGCTAACAGTCAGTGAACAAGACTTTACGAATTACCTCGCTCTGAAAAACTACCGCCAAGCGATCCTCCTCGCTCTTTCCATGTCCCAACCCAAACGTCTCCTCACACTCTTCACCGCCCTCCTCGCTGCCCCCTCCGACGCCTCCTCGCCCTCCTACTCTGGCTCTCCCGAAGTAGACCAGGTCCTCGCCACCCTCCCACCGCTAGACCTTGTCCGTCTCCTCAAGATGATCCGGGACTGGAACGCCAATGCGCGTACATCCCCCGTAGCCCAGGCTATCCTCTCTGCGATTCTCAGACTGCGCACCGCCGACGACCTCGTGGCGGCCTTTGAGAAGGCGACGGCTGTACCGGATCTTTTGGACGATTCGGTGGTCACCGATGAAGTGGAGGAGGCGGCCGAGGCGGGCAAGCAGCAGCAGCAGGGCGGGAGGCAGAGGAAGAAGGGAGAGACGACCGTCAGCTTGCCAGAGCTGATGGATGGGTTGATCCCGTATTCCGAGCGACACTTTGTCCGGCTGGAGAAGCTGGTACAGGAGAGCTATATGCTGGATTATATAGTGGGAGAGATGGACGGTGGAGTGTTAGGGACGGAGATCCTGGATCTTAGCTAGGTAGTCATCAGATGCAATATATTGGCTCCCCTTCGGAGCGGTCCTCTGGTCGTAAAATCAGTGATACATGTCTAGTGTCCGAAGAGTCAACATAGAAAACAGAACTCGAAAGAGATCGTAACTAGCCTGGGCTCCCATCTGCCCTCTCGCTCCGTCGCGTCCCCTGAGCAGACATGTCCCTCTGGACATGCACACAGTCCGCCCCATCCTGCATCTTCCCTCCGTCCGTGCCAATTCCTCACTCTCCCTACAAGGCCAACCCCGCACCGAGCACCGCTCCCACACCCATAATGCCCCAGCCCAACAATCCCGCCGATCCAGTCATCTGTGACGCCGCCCTTGGCTCTGCCGCCGCGCGCGAGACAGACGCCTGGGCCGACGCAAGGACGTTCGAGTTGACCGATGTCTGGTACTGGGGGTATTCCTGCACGGTGCCTTTCGGGACAATGACGGTGGCGACGTCCGGCGCCTTGGTGACGGATGCGGTCCAGGTCGCTTTGGTCCAGTATCCATTTCCGGTATCGTAGTCGTCTGACCATTAGCTCTGATATGGGTTTGAGGTAGATCTGAACTTACAGGTGGTGGTCCTCATCGGTGGGGGAAGAGCGGTGTCTTGGCCAACTCGGGGGGTGGTAGCGGTACCGGTCGCGGCTGCGGTGGTTGCTGTAGTCACGCGCGCCGTACTTCTAGATATCGAGGATGAGGACGAAGTTATCACGACAGCCGCCCGCGAGGAGCTGCTGCTGCTGCTCAAACCGACAACACCGCCTGGAACGGATGTAACCGCGCTAGCTCCGCCCGTGAGTGTTCGGCTACGAAATCAGCTTGATCCCCAACGAATTGACTTTGGTCGCGACGTACAGAGTCTGCGTGGTAGGTACCCCGAGCGCGTTCGTCCCTGTCGAGATGACGAGCGTGTCACCATCCTATACATCAGCGCGGCCCTAGCGGCGCGAACCGCGAAGACAACTTACGACATATGGCAAAGTGTAAGTTATAATCTGCGCCATGGTCACCCCCGCGAGCGCGAGGTGAGCGAGCACAAAGCTGAGTGTGGGCGAGCGCATTTTGGTGCGGGTAGGGTTCGGGAATGGGGGGAAGGTGGGTTGTGAAGGATGTCGCGAGTACCGAGCGGAGCGGCGATCGAAGATTGAATTAATCCGTTGTTCTAGGTGGTGGCGGGTTGAAATTTGAGTGAGTCTTTGGGATGTTTCGGTGGTGATTCTGCGAGAGGGAGGTGCGCGCTGTACTCTCTGTGGCGAGGAGTGGATGTATAGGTGTAGTATGGATGTCAACAGATGGTGGATTGACGGTCTTTGAGTGAAAGGTAAGTTGAGAGCCCCTGAGCTGTTTTCAGAGTTCGATGACGAGAGTCAAACAGAGCCAAGCCAAGCAAAGCACAGCCGCAAGGTGAAATAGGCGCGTCAGTCACAAGGGCCTATCTGGGCTGAGTCTAGTTAGGCCCACTGACCACCTCTAATGCCGGTATCTCCGGTCTGTGGCGGCCCCTTGCGTTTCAGCTCCTCCACCACTTTTGACCTCGCATCATATCCTTCCTACACCACTTACAGCTCAGTATCAACGCTTACACTCGCCACACGCCCCGACAGATACCTCCGCCAATCTTCATTGGCGGAGGTATCTGTCGGGGCGTGTGGCGAGTGTAAGCGTTGATACTGAGCTGTAAGTGGTGTAGGAAGGATATGATGCGAGGTCAAAAGTGGTGGAGGAGCTGAAACGCAAGGGGCCGCCACAGACCGGAGATACCGGCATTAGAGGTGGTCAGTGGGCCTAACTAGACTCAGCCCAGATAGGCCCTTGTGACTGACGCGCCTATTTCACCTTGCGGCTGTGCTTTGCTTGGCTTGGCTCTGTTTGACTCTCGTCATCGAACTCTGAAAACAGCTCAGGGGCTCTCAACTTACCTTTCACTCAAAGACCGTCAATCCACCATCTGTTGACATCCATACTACACCTATACATCCACTCCTCGCCACAGAGAGTACAGCGCGCACCTCCCTCTCGCAGAATCACCACCGAAACATCCCAAAGACTCACTCAAATTTCAACCCGCCACCACCTAGAACAACGGATTAATTCAATCTTCGATCGCCGCTCCGCTCGGTACTCGCGACATCCTTCACAACCCACCTTCCCCCCATTCCCGAACCCTACCCGCACCAAAATGCGCTCGCCCACACTCAGCTTTGTGCTCGCTCACCTCGCGCTCGCGGGGGTGACCATGGCGCAGATTATAACTTACACTTTGCCATATGTCGTAAGTTGTCTTCGCGGTTCGCGCCGCTAGGGCCGCGCTGATGTATAGGATGGTGACACGCTCGTCATCTCGACAGGGACGAACGCGCTCGGGGTACCTACCACGCAGACTCTGTACGTCGCGACCAAAGTCAATTCGTTGGGGATCAAGCTGATTTCGTAGCCGAACACTCACGGGCGGAGCTAGCGCGGTTACATCCGTTCCAGGCGGTGTTGTCGGTTTGAGCAGCAGCAGCAGCTCCTCGCGGGCGGCTGTCGTGATAACTTCGTCCTCATCCTCGATATCTAGAAGTACGGCGCGCGTGACTACAGCAACCACCGCAGCCGCGACCGGTACCGCTACCACCCCCCGAGTTGGCCAAGACACCGCTCTTCCCCCACCGATGAGGACCACCACCTGTAAGTTCAGATCTACCTCAAACCCATATCAGAGCTAATGGTCAGACGACTACGATACCGGAAATGGATACTGGACCAAAGCGACCTGGACCGCATCCGTCACCAAGGCGCCGGACGTCGCCACCGTCATTGTCCCGAAAGGCACCGTGCAGGAATACCCCCAGTACCAGACATCGGTCAACTCGAACGTCCTTGCGTCGGCCCAGGCGTCTGTCTCGCGCGCGGCGGCAGAGCCAAGGGCGGCGTCACAGATGACTGGATCGGCGGGATTGTTGGGCTGGGGCATTATGGGTGTGGGAGCGGTGCTCGGTGCGGGGTTGGCCTTGTAGGGAGAGTGAGGAATTGGCACGGACGGAGGGAAGATGCAGGATGGGGCGGACTGTGTGCATGTCCAGAGGGACATGTCTGCTCAGGGGACGCGACGGAGCGAGAGGGCAGATGGGAGCCCAGGCTAGTTACGATCTCTTTCGAGTTCTGTTTTCTATGTTGACTCTTCGGACACTAGACATGTATCACTGATTTTACGACCAGAGGACCGCTCCGAAGGGGAGCCAATATATTGCATCTGATGACTACCTAGCTAAGATCCAGGATCTCCGTCCCTAACACTCCACCGTCCATCTCTCCCACTATATAATCCAGCATATAGCTCTCCTGTACCAGCTTCTCCAGCCGGACAAAGTGTCGCTCGGAATACGGGATCAACCCATCCATCAGCTCTGGCAAGCTGACGGTCGTCTCTCCCTTCTTCCTCTGCCTCCCGCCCTGCTGCTGCTGCTTGCCCGCCTCGGCCGCCTCCTCCACTTCATCGGTGACCACCGAATCGTCCAAAAGATCCGGTACAGCCGTCGCCTTCTCAAAGGCCGCCACGAGGTCGTCGGCGGTGCGCAGTCTGAGAATCGCAGAGAGGATAGCCTGGGCTACGGGGGATGTACGCGCATTGGCGTTCCAGTCCCGGATCATCTTGAGGAGACGGACAAGGTCTAGCGGTGGGAGGGTGGCGAGGACCTGGTCTACTTCGGGAGAGCCAGAGTAGGAGGGCGAGGAGGCGTCGGAGGGGGCAGCGAGGAGGGCGGTGAAGAGTGTGAGGAGACGTTTGGGTTGGGACATGGAAAGAGCGAGGAGGATCGCTTGGCGGTAGTTTTTCAGAGCGAGGTAATTCGTAAAGTCTTGTTCACTGACTGTTAGCTTGATCAGGAGATTGACAAACTCGTAGCTCACCTTTGAACGCTCGCAATCAAAGCATCATTCTTTTCCTGCTGTTCCACCTCGGACGAGTCTTCCCAGAAAGTCGCAATGGAGTCGGCTCCGGCAGAGACGATGGTGGACTCGTCAGACGCGATAGCGAGAGACCAGATCTGTTGTCAGCTGAGCATAAGGTACAAGCTCACCTTGTCCTCGTGGTTGTCCAGGGTCTTGACGCAGGACTCGTCCCGTATATTCCAGAGCTTGACCAGTCCGTCCGATGCCGAAGTGACGAGTTGCATGCCGGCCGAGAGGAAGTCGACCCGCAGTACAGCGTTGGTATGCCCCTCAAACGTCTGATGTCAGTTTGGTCAAACCTTCTGCTTACCTTGAGACAAGTATAATCGTCCAGACTCCAAAGCTTGACGGTCCGATCCGCCGCTCCACTCGCCACCACCCTGTCCGTCTTACTGAATCTGACGGTCCACACACCTCGCCTGTGCCCCTTGCACGTCCCGAGCGGCTTGAGCGCGCCGGTCGCTCCGGCTTTGTTTTCGTCAAAATCTATAGCGTAGATCTTGACGAGCTTATCCTGCGAGCCCGACGCCAAAAAGCGGTCGTTCGGCGAGATGTCGAGCGAGTTGATGTCCTTTTCGTGTGCCCGAATCGTGCCTAGAGACTTTGGCTTGGACGTCGTTCCGGGTGTAGCAGAGGTGAGGTCCCAGAGCTTCAACGTCCGGTCCTGACTCGCAGTGACGAGGAATTTTGGAGAAGAGGATTTGCGCGACAAGGCGACAGCTCCGATAGACTCGGCGTGCCCTTCGCAGATCGCCATGCACTGCCATTTGCCTTCTGTCGATGGCGCCCAGACACGAGCGGTATTGTCTTTGGACCCACTCGCGAGGAGGCTGTAGTCTGGCGACTTGTCGAGGCAGAGCACCATGTCTTTGTGGCCGGAGAGGAGGGTCGCGGAAAAGGTAGATAGGGAGTAGAGGCGGATGAGGTTGGAATTGGTAGCGAGGGCGAGGTGGGAGTGAGGGCTCTCGTCGGATGAAGGGTGGGTAAGGAAGGTGGCGTCGATGATTTCGTCGTTGAAGCCGATGACCTGGCGGGTGGGCAGACCAGTTTCGAGCAAGTGGAAGATGATGTTCTGGTCGGCGTGGATAGAGATCAGGCTGGAGGAGGATGCGTCGTGTCTGAATCAGCACAGTCTAGAGCCCTACTCACAATACGTTGATGATCCCTCTCTGCTCGTCCTCGTCCACCTCTGCCTCGTCTACGCCCTCCACGATTCCCATTTGACCCACTTCTTCCCCCTTGTACACATCCCACAGCTTCACCGCGCCCTTCTCTCCTCCGGTCCAGCACCTCAGCCGTCCCGCTGGCAGACCCAACACACCGTCCATAGGCAGCAAGCCGACGGACTCGACCTGCTCTCCCGCAATGATGGTCTGGACGAGCTTGGGCGACTCCTTCTCCTTTCCCTTCTTGCTCTCCTTTCCGTGCAAATCCCAAACAAGGACAACCTTGTCCCTTCCGCCCGTGACGGCCCATCGACCATCACTCGTCACGTCGATCCCTCGTACCACGCTCACATGTCCCTCCAGCACTGCCCTCGCCTTGGCTCCGCCTCCTCCGGCCCTAGTCGACGCATCTTTGAGGTCAAACACCCTGACCCGCCCATCCGTCGATCCCGTCAACAGCTCCATCCGCCTTTCTTCGCCTTGGGGGAAGTTGAACCGCAGAGCTGATACGGGTCCGCCATGCCCTCGGAAGAGATGCGTGACATAGCCTCCCGCGAGATCCCAGACTTTGACGATCCCGTCCGACGAACCGGTAGCGAGCAGGGTGTTGTCGGGCGAGACGCAGCTGACAAGGATGCTAGCTGAGTGCGCTTTTGGAAGCTGGCGGGTGTAGCTGAGGGACAGGGGATGATCCGGAATGGAAGCGGGGAGTGGGTAGAAGCGGAGTGTCTGGGACTGGTGCGCCGTGATTAGGGTTGGTGGGGAGGTATGGTAAGAGATTGCGAGGGAGGTGATGGCAGTGGTGTCCTAACATCAGCTGCGGTATACAAAGATACTTACACCTCGAATACGAGCAACAGGCAGACCAGTCTCCACCTCGGTCACTTGGACCTCCTCGCCCAGTGTCGAAATGAGCCACTGGCCATCCTGTGTGAGAATCGCCGGTCCGCCTGTATAGATCGGTTTGAGTGACCGAGGGGAAGCTCGGAAGCTGATCGTCAGCTCTGCTTGATCCTCATCTAGCTCGCACCAGCTGACCTTGTCTTTAGACCTCGCTTTGAGCTGGAAGCGTTCATAGTGTATGGTATAGTAGGTGGTGGAGGTGGAAATCTTTGAGACAGGTTGAGCATTACGAGACTGACCACTGAGGGGCTCCACACAGCAGCCAGAAATTTAATTCCGCCTTTCAACCTCACCCTCAACTCAATCCCTCTCACCTTCCTCTTCTACTCATACCTACACCTATGATACACTGACTCTAGCAGACACCACACTCGCCATGCGCATCCACGAAGTCCTCGACGCGTGCATCGAGTATGTCGCGTATGAAGGTGTCTTGGGTAAGTTTATTGACAACCGCGCACTAGTCGAGGGTTCGAGCCCGGCTGTTGTGCGACAAAAGCACGCCCGACTCGAACGCTCGGTGGAGGTGGTCCAGTCGCGTCAGAATTTGGGCTGATCAACAGGGTCGGATGTGTTGAGGCTGCAGGAGCACCTGGCGAAGCGGGATTCATATCTCGACGCGACATCGTTTGCGTATATCTATACGTTGCTATGTCAGCACCCGTCCATCCGGATTGCCATCAGCACGTACCCGCTCGGGTCCACGGGCGAGTCGCTTCAACTCGGCTCGGCGCCTCTTCCGGCCGACTATTCCCCGCCCGAAGCTGCCGTCGAGGTGGACTTCAACCAGCTCTACAGCGAGGGCAAGCGGGGGCGGGAGATGGCATTTCATCTGGCGGGAGAGCAGCACAAGACCAGCAAGGAGGCGGTGGCTGTCAAGCGGGCGGATCAGGAGCGGAATCGCCTTGGGAAGAGAGCGGCGGCCCAAGGAGAGGATGCGAAAGGCAAAGGCAAGGGGGGCAGAAAGGTCTGGACCAGATCAAGGGGGAAGACGGAACGGTTTTGTTCACATTTCTGGACGAAGATGATGCCGAGCTGGGAGGAGACCCGGTCGACAAGACGGATTTGGCGGGACTGGCGGCAAAGTGGGGTAGCAGATTGCGGATCAGGTGTACGGACGACGAGGTGTACTTTCGATTGACCGGGTCCCATCAAAAGGTGAGAACAGTCAAGGACGAAGCTGATTAGATCCCAAAACTCACCCTGCCTGTGCTACACATGCTCCAGCTCGCGGCTCGGTCCCGCGAGAAGGGCATCACCGCTATCGAGCTGGGTCCGATGGTCGGCGCGAGTCAGGGCTCCACGTTCTACTATATGAAGGTGTTGACTGATGCTGGGTTATGGTAAGTGATAATCAAGCTGGGCTGATGGTAGTGCCAAAGTACCCGCTGTACTCCACGGCTCCATTACCAACCTCCTCGTCTTCCACCCCTTCCTGGAGTTGAACGAAAACTATCGCGCCATCAAGAAGCTCGGCCCCCTTCCGGGATCTGCGCCAGCGCCGGCTCCAACATCCGATCCCGCTCCCGCCGAGGACGAGGACGATCCAGCCATCGACGACAATGGCGGAACAGGCTTGACCGGCTTTGACTTTCGCCCCATTACGGAGCCGGAACTGATGAACGGTCATATCGTCAAGGAGCGCCTGCTTCAGCTTTTGGATCATCCCGCCCTGCAGAACCATCTTCTAAAAGCTAGGAATCTGCTCGCTATGATTGTGAGTCTCGTCTTGACTTTGCTGACGACAGGGCTGGAATCATCAGACCTTGCTCCGCCACCGCCGAGCAATGACGCGAGTCCTCGCATCGCTAGTCATGAACGGTGTAGTCGAGCGCCTGGCGGTCGGCCCGAAACGCGTTGACTGCCTGCGGTTGACCAAGTTCAATCCCGACTACAAGGGTCCGCCCAAGCCGTCCGCCACAGTGCAGGAGGAAGTGGTTGTTTCTACGTATTCCCCGCAAGGTAGGTCATGGTTTGGCATAGCTGACTCCAGACTTTATCGAGCCGTACAGCTACGCCGGCGCCATTGCTATGACCCGCACACTCGAGCGGCAAATCATCGACGTTGTCGTGCAAGCCGGGCAAGAGGGCGTCACGTACTCGGTAAGTCCTCTATCAACCCAACTGACCTCAGGATATTCACGATGCGCTTCATGGTGTCTACAAACGAGTCATCGAGTTCTACTTTGTCCGAGGCGAGGACATGCGGCTCCCGCCGGCGATGCTGGAATCGGCCTACTGCTCGGTCATCGAGTTCGCCGGCAAGGAACGGCGGTTGCGGATGTTCACTGTCCCCGCCTATCGCACCTACATGCTCGCGAACGGGCAGCCCCTCGACGATGCCAAACATCCCCCTACCCCACCCGAGGCCGGACGCTGGGCATCCCTTAAATTTCGCAAGTTTGTCCCGGACGCAGAGACGTTCTGGCACGAAGCGGAGGAGACGCTCACTGCGATCGAGCGCGACTCAAAGATCGCCCACTTCTACCGGGAAGTCAAGCCCGCGAGGCGCAAGGACGCGGGGACGCGGAAGCCCCGCAAGTCGGACGGGAAACCGACCAAGCGTGCTCGAAGCCCCGACCTAGAAGCGGATCCCTCTGCCCCGCCGACAAAGGCCAAGAAGCAGACCCTCTACAATACCACCATACAGGTCCGCGGCCGGCCTCGAAAATACATCCACGTGGTCGATGAGGAGGGTACGGTCAAGCGCCTCATCATCGGCCAGGTCCTCCCCCATCCGTCGCTCCCGCCAGTGCTCATCTGGGTCAAGAGCGTCAAAAAGCTCGTGCCTGCCCCGGCCGAGTACTCTGGTCTCGGGAAGCCGCCTCCGGTCACTGCCGAGCAGCTGAAGCTAGGGCATACCCCGGCCTTCTATGACAAATTTGCCAGGGGCAAGTCGAGCAAGAAGAAGGGGAAGAAGGGGAGCAAGGGGAAAGAGGAGTCGGAGGAAGAGCTGGAGGAGGATGGAGACAAGGAGGAGTTGATGGAGTTGATTGGAGAGAAGGCGACAGAGGTGGATGAGCTGGATTCGCAGGCCGGCGAGGCAGATCGCGCGGAGGACGGTCCAAGCAGCGCGTCGGCACCGGTCGAGGCGGCAGTCCCGGCCGACGCACCGGCAAAGAAGGGGCGCCCACGGAAGCAGCCGTCAGCGTCGGTGGAGCCATCGGCAGCGCCATCAAGGCGGGGTCGACCTCGAAATCAATCCGCCTCGGTCGCTCCACAGCCAGAGGTGACGGACCCTGTGGCTTCGACAAGTCAACTCCCTACATCGGCCGTTGCGAACATTCCTGACGCACCTCCAAGGAGGCGAGGTCGCGGCCGGAAGAATCTAACCCCGGTCGCTCCCAGCGAGGCGCTCGGCGATGTCGCCTCCCCCTCTCAGACAACGAGGCCAAAGGAATCAACGGCGCCAGAAGCGGGCGACATGGATGATGTCGTCATGCTCGAGGTGGATCCATCAAAGAAGCGGGCTCGTTCAGCTGCAGCGTCGCCGCCAGCGAAACGAGCTCGGCGAGGAGGAAAGGAACAGGCAGAAGCTGCAAGCGGCTCAGGTCAACCTACGCAAAGCGAGTTTGTTGCTCCAAACCCGGCGTCACTTTGGAAGTCACTCGTCCCCGTCCCCATCGTCGCCGCCGCCACCCGTGCCCCCGCCTCACCCACCGTCCCCAAACGACGCGTCGACATGGGTCTAATCTCGCGCAGCAACGAGCTCGTCGAGGCCCTTCGGGCGTACGGTCCCGTCATGAGCGATACAAAGCTCCAATCCGCCCATCGGGAATGGACCTACGCGGTCGCCGGGACGGACGCGCCCTTTGCCCCCGCGCTCGGGTACAAGATGGACCGGCGCGTCTTCAAAGAAGGCATCCGGGCGCTAGAGACCGACGGGCGGATCAAAACCACCATGTGCTCGATCCCTACTACCACCGGTCGGTGGATCCAGCAGCAGGTGATCTGGCTGCCTGACACAGCCCAGACCGAGATCGACAACTACATCTCCAAGCTCTCGGACACTACCTCGGCGTCTTTGCAGTGGGTGCCGAAGAGGGCGCCACGGCGGCAGGTCGAGGAGCAGGCCTTCACCGAAGCCAAGGTGGCTGGTCAGGTGTCCATCAGCGCCAAAACTATAGTCATTCGGCGAGCTCTCAAGGACGATTCGCCCGCTACGCTCCGTCGGAACGCCCTTATCAAGCAGCCGGGCGTTGCTGCTACGCTGCTCGGGTACATTTCGGGTCGCTGGGTCCGGGTACGGCGCCTGTTCGAGGCGCTGGTCGAGACCATCCCGACATCCAGGTCGAGCATATCACACAACGTCTTCGCTCTGCCTCTCATCTTTGAGGATATTCCGGTCGGCACTTTCTACCAGTGCATCTTCTCAACCTCGTACGATGAGGACCTGGATCAATGGCTGTCGGAGCCGGAGAATACAAAGACCCGCCTCAAGGACGTCCCGCACAACTTTCGGCCGGTCAACGGGTTCGCCGGCGCCGGGACCAAGGCAAAATACCGCACCCTCCTCAACACCCTCTGCCTCTTTGGCCTCTTGTCGCCGCTGCGAGCGTGCGACGCGGAAGACGCGGACGTTACCGTTCCCGGTCCCATCAACCAGTACTTCAAGGTGCCGGACGCCGTTACTCAGGCGACTCACTTTGTCGTCCACAAACACGCCCCGGTGTATCACATCGCTGCGGACCCAGCCGGTCTCCTCGGTATGCTTCCAATCTCCACAGCCGCGGAGCGGGACATCTACTGGTCGGTCACGCGCGACGCCTGCGTCGAGCGAGACCCCAAGGCCCTCCCACCCCTCCAGTCCAACGTCGCTGTCGGCCTACCTCACACCGCCCGCATCACCAGCACCCTGGAGCCAGATACCGACACGCTCAGGCTGATGCGGTCGGGAGCGAGGTGGCGGAGTGATATCCGGATTCTTGAAGAGCAAAGGGCGGCGATCGACGCGCAGATCGACTGGCGTCGGGGCGTACCCAAGATCACCTCGGATGAGGACATCGAGGCGTTTGCGTACGAGAACGCCTTGTCGATTACCTTTGTTCGGGATGAGCTGGTTCGCCGGGCGCGGCAAGCGCAAGATCGGGCTACTCGGATAGCCCAACAAGAAGTGGTCACGGCCAAGGCGCTGCAGGAGCGACGGGCCAGGAATCAGCGGAGTCTGCGGGAAAAGCTCGCCGAGATGCGGACGACGACCAAGCGGGAGTGGGAGAATCGTATCTTGCAGGCTTGCGAGGTGGCTGGCGTGACCTGTACCTCGGACGTCATCAACTTTGTCACGCATCACACCCTTACGCTCCCGAATCGGTCCAATCTTAGCGACGCGGCGATCCAAGATGCGGTCAGGCTATCAACGAGAGTGAAGCCGGCGCAGGCGCGAGTGGAGAGGGAGGTGGCCGTAGCAGCGAAGAGGAAGGAACTGCAGGACAGGCAGCCGCCCAAGTCTCGTAAGTCTATAATTGGCTTGGCTGACTTAGTCCCCGTCAAAGGTCAGCGTCGACGCCACGAGTGGACGCCAAAAGAGGATGATCTTCTGCTCGACGTGGAGGCTATCGTCCGCGCCCGGTCTCGCGGTCGAGCCAGAGGACGTCAAGCCGTCCTCCAGGTCTTTCCGGATGTCGGCCATCAGACCTTTTTGCATCGCTTCAAAAAGATCATCGCGACTGCGGGGAAGCAACAGTACTTTGAGCGGCTGGAGCAGGCGTGGTATGATGTGTGGATGGCGCATAGGGGGATGGGCGAGTTGATTGACGAGGATCCCGACAGTACGGCCGACTTTGACCTCAAGCATCATGTCGAGTTTTTGCGGTCTCACATCAGGAAGCAGGATCTGTGAGTTTGGCTTTGGCAAGGCTGACTTTAGGCGTCTTGGTATCGTCGCTCGGCGCCCCGAGGTCAAAATACCGGACCTGCCCGCCAGTCACGCCGATGTGGTACAGCAGGAATGGACCCATGCCAAAGTCGAGCAGCCGACTCTGTACCATGTCAACGACGCTGGGACCAGCGACGAAACCAAACTCGCGGGGTTCGGTATGGTGCCGCTCAAGCATGAGCCAAAGGAGATGCGCTTGGGGTCAATGGATCGCTCTCGGGGATTGTTGAGGGCGTGTCTCAAGGTGAGCAAACGCTTGGCTGGGCTAATTCAGATGGTTGTCTCTACCCCAAACGAAATCTACGACCAACCCACCGCGACCGCCTTCCTCGCGTGCTATCCCACCCAATCGCGCATGTCCGAGGTCAACAATCTCGTAGACGAGAGAGCGTTCGTCAAGCAGAACAGTGCTAGCGCCACTTCGCGATACTTTGGCTACAGCAATACCTGGAACACCTATACCGACGGGCCCATGCCAGGCGAGATGTTCTCCGAGGCCAGGGCGATGGAGGAGAAGCTCGAGACCGAGGAGATGGAGTGGAGGGGGTTATGTTCGGCGGGAGAAATTGCTGCGCTTTTGGAAATGACGTCTGACGGAGTGGTGAGTGGACGCAAGGCTAAGCTGATATAAGGCGGATATCGACTTCGATTACAAGGAGTTCCGTCCTGTCCGGTACCTGCGGAGCACATACAACACTCGGCAGCTAGGTGAGTTCTAACTTGGACGTGCTGATGATAGATGATACCGCTTTCGAGTTTGACTATAACGTCGTCAAGGTCAAGGACGCGCCCTCCACGCAACTCGCCATCCTTCCCGTACCCCATCTCGGTCCTACCCTAGCCACTTGGCCCGATCAGTACGAGGATGTCCACGCCGAGGTAAACCACATTCTGGACCTCGTCCATACCGCCGGCCCAGACGGGCTCACTCGCGCCCAACTCGACGCCAACTACCCCTCTTCTACCCTCTTTGCGGTATGCGCATCGCTTGCGGCGGACTCGCCACCCGAGGTGTTTTGGGCAGGATACGACACCCCCAGGCTCATCTCGACCCAACATTGGGATGACTGGACACATGCGGTACCGCGCAAGAACATCCGGGTACGACCCAGGCGATGGGTGGATATCTTTGGGGAGATGCTCAAGGAGGACTGGGAGCGGTGCTTGAAGTGTGCGGTGGGGTATGTGATGGCTCGGCCTGGAGTACTCACCGTGGGTTTCTCTTGTTGGTTGTGGGGTATAGCTGATAGTCAGATGGACCTCCGCTCGAGGATGGGGATCGTGATGGATAGGATGGAGGTTAACGAGGTGCTGCAATACTTGGAGGAGAGGGGAAATCTGCGAAGAGCATGGATAGGAGGGGGAGGAGTCATACCTCCGATTGAAGCGATGAGCTCGGCAGAAGAGGGGATGGTGGGGTATTGGCCGGGGAGGACGTGGGGGATGGAGTTTTAGATGTTCTTTCGATTTCGCTAATTTGTTTATAGGTTGTGCTAGCTGTGAATTAGACGTTGTGTAGCAGAGACTTTGGCATGCCACAACATTACATGCGATCGGGGTTATCGCGGTCAACGAAATGCTGTAGGGGAGTGTGGGCAGAAGGAGAGAAGAGTAGGGAGGAGCGGCGAGTAAGGTGGTTGTGTATGGGTGCTGCCCAAAGAAACGGACAAGGAGAAAGGGTGTATGGAGGAGAGGGTAAGAGGGGGAAAAGGGGGAAGATGAGGGAAGAGGGGGGAGCACTGAGGAGGTAGAGGGGGAAGAGGAGGGAGAGGGGATGGGGAGGGAAGGAGTAGGAGAACAAGGGGAACTAAAGTTGGCGCAGCTGGAGGGAGATGAGGGAGAAGGCGGGGAAAGGAAGAGAGAGAGGATGGAGCGAGAGGTGAGCGCAGCGGTGTCCATGGGGTGAGCACACGTAAAACTGACGAAGGTGTCAGACAATTGGAGTTCCGTCAAAGATCAGCTGGCAATCCGATGAAGATTTGCATGCTAAATGTCACTTAGATTGTGGTAGAAATATCGTGCTTTACAAGCACGTGTAACCCCCGTCGATGGTGATCTCTGCCCCGGTTATGTACTTGCTGGCGTCCGACCCGAGGAGGATGACTGCGCCCTTCAAGTCGGAGGGGTCTGCCATTCGTCCCTAGGATATCAGCTCCCATCTGGCGCCAGGGGGAAGTACGCACCATGGGAATACGGTGAAGCCATTCGTCTCGGAGCTTGGTGTTGGCGTCGAGAATCACCTTGGTCAGGTTGGTCAGGGTATAACCGGGTCTGTAGATCAGTAGCGTCCGCGGAAGCTACACAGGAAACGTACGAGATGCAGTTCACGCGAATGTTTTGAGTGGCCCACTCGACAGCAAGCGATCTAGCCATGTGCCGCACAGCAGCTTTGGAGAAGTTGTATGGAGTTTGAGGTTGGGGAACGTTCACGACCTAACAGTCAGTCACAAGATCAACTACAAGGCGGGATGCTTACCGATCCAGACATGCTTCCGATCATGGTGATCGACCCCCCTTCTGGCATGAGCTTGGCGGCTTCCAGAGCGCAGAACCAAGTGCCTTTTGATCAGCTACACTACTACTGCGCGGGAGTCAGAAGACCAACCCATGATGTTGATGTCGAGCAGCTTGCGAATTTTGTCGGTCGGGTACTCGTGGGCGACAAAGTTCTCGACAATGCCAGCAGCAGTCACACAGGCCTGCCTTTTCAGCGTCATTTCAACCCTGCTTTTCTTTTACTGCCCGACCGCCTCAATTTCCGCATGTCCGACCCCCAACTCCTCCGCCTCTCCTGTCCAATACCGTCTTGGTGCAGCCTATACACGATTCTCCCCATCTATGCGTGCCATGCTCGCATTCCATCCTATTCGAGCAAAGAGTGAGAGAGAAGACTCACGTCAACGCGACCGAACTCTTCCTTAATCTTGGCGAAGGTAGCTTTGACGCTCGCTTCGCTAGACACGTCGCAGCCTAGACCAATCGCTTTGATCTCTCCCGGTTGGGCATCACCGTGCTCCACTTGAACATCAGCCGAGATACCGAATCAAGAGGACTTGACGTACCGAACCAGTCTGTCAGATCCTTCGCAGCAGCCTCGGCATCGGCCTGTTTGAGATCGATGAGCACGATAGCATCGGCACCGCTGCTGCGTTAGCGATTGCTTGACCGAAAGGGTGAGATGGCGTACCTCTCCACAAAGGTCCGTGCCATCATGTTTCCGAGACCTCTTGCCGCACCTGTCACGACGCAGACCTGACAGTCAGTGGCTTCTCTGAGTAGGACGAAAGAGAGGGCTGCTCAC
Organism: Dioszegia hungarica; assembly: GCF_025882075.1. Lineage (NCBI taxonomy): Eukaryota > Fungi > Basidiomycota > Tremellomycetes > Tremellales > Bulleribasidiaceae > Dioszegia > Dioszegia hungarica. The sequence continues at coordinate 503,386 of NW_026515772.1, forward strand.
TTTGCCATCCATACTCAAACTGGCAAGAGTTCGCTTGGAGTGCTTACCGTGGCCGGGACCTTGGACATCGTGTCCGATGTCGTCGCCAGCTTTTGGTTGCTGTTCATCAGCTATCAGTCGCTCCATGCTAGCCCAGAGAGGTAGACAGATATCGCCACCATACAGAACAGGGGTTGAGATCCTCCACTCATGCCATCCAGCTTTGAGCCCGCTACCACGCTTGAAGCCTTGCCAAGCAGCTATGAGACATACCTTGTGTGCGAACTCAAACTCTCCACTGACGCCAGCAAGCTTCGGTGTCACCTCCTTGCGGTGCTTGTCGTAGCCTGCAGAGTACTGCCCGTCCTGGGGGCTCTGGGCGAGTGCTTTGGAATCGGCGAATCCGCGGAGGAGCAGAGGGAGTTGAGTGGGCCGGAGCGATAGAGAGGATCGTGAAACCGCTCGAGCAGTCATGGTGGTAGCGCGGATCATGCTCGCCATTGCGCACGAAGAGGTATGTTAAACGTATAGCTGTAGACGCTTTTTCAGGACAGGCAACAGAGATCGTCAGTGCTGTATCAAAGCCAACTTTGGCACAGTATACTGTACTAGCGCATCTCGGGTCTTCGGAGCGAAGCCGTCGGCCCGATGACGTAACAGCCAGCCGGAATACTTGCTTGTATGTATATGCAGTCTGTAGCCTCGAGTAGCTCTGAATGAGAGCTCCCCGGTGCTTGTTGCTCAGCTTTGCTTGGATTCAGGGCGCCACGAAGACCATCGTTCCATCCCACGCATGCATTGGTCTCGTCCATGCTGGCGCGGACAAGGGAGAATTGCAAGATCAAGGGTCACCTCGCGTCGAGGAATGAGGAGCTGGAATCCAGGCAAAGTGGCCGTCCACGACGACATACACTCGGCAAACCCGTGAGGACCCTTGAACCCTTCCGATGAACGGGCCGAGCGCCTGGGTTGATCCAGCTCTTGGCACTGTCGCCTATCGAGTGCGGATAAGTCCCCTACCCTGCCCTTTCTGTGCTGCTTATACCTAGTATACACCTGCGCGCAAGGCCTCCCCTCCGTTCCTATGGTATGTACATACTAAGATGTTTCTTTGTGTGTTTGCCTCGAATGACCTCGCATTGTACACACGTATCCTCTGGTGGTTGGAGAAAGCAGAATCTGTGCGCGGTGACTTAATGGGCGTGGGCGACGGAGTATAGAAGGGTGAGCGAACTAGTGGCTCCTGGAACCCAACCTTCAGCAACGAGGGCACAGCACTCGCGTTGTGGAGTAAAAGACGGTTTGGCTCTGCCTTTACAGTAGTGTACACAGTCTAGGTAGACAGCTAGCAACCGCTTACCAACATGCACTGCAGCTTGTCCCCCCTCTAGCACAGTTGCAAACACACCGGCTCCTCGACAGTTGACAATTTGTGACCCAGCACCTCTCCCTTATCGACACACATCCCTTCGCCACCGAGGCAGTCCACCCTGGTATCACCCAATCACTACCCCTCTCTCTCGTCATCAGCCCACGATCAACTCACTCACCACAGCGTTCCATAGAGGCTGCAACTCCTCCTCCTCCGGGTTCAGCATGCGAGGCTGATCTGTACGGACTCCATCGACGCCGGGGCGGACGGAGAGTAGTCGGTCTACCGTGGCGGCCCAGAGTTGCTGAGGATGATTCTTGGAAGCTTTTTTATACCGGACGATAGGAGGTATATCGAGGGTTGCGGGTTGGAGCTCGGCCACGGATGGGATGAAGGGGAGGTCGGCAAGGAGGTGATGGTATTCAACGAGTATGTCCGCGCTAGACCCGAGCTCGAGACCGAGATCGTCTAAGAATTCGGCGATATCTGGCACCGTCGAGGTGACGTATGGCTCGTTCAGAAGCTCGTGCGCGAACCTGAGCCGCCGATAGCCACGCTGGCTAGTCCGCGATGCCCCGTCCAGCGTGCAGTTCCGATGCTGTCCGTTCTGATCCGTGATCGCCGGCTGCGAACAATCGAGGCACCGCCGTATCTTGTGCAACGTCTTGGACGTTGCCGTTGCGAAGTACGCCGGGCTTGCGAGCTCCTGGAACGCCGCTCCGATGGTCCGAGTAGATGTCCAATTCTCCAGATTACGTTTGTGACCCGCGTTGGACCATAGACCAAGATGCTCATGGGCATAAGCCGTACCCGCATCACCTGTAAGCCCACGAGCTGGATGGCTCACAGCCGTGGCGGCTGCGCGGAACAGGTGCGTGCCCTTGGGGAGCGCCATCAACCACTGCTCCCTCGCCGACGCGTCGAAATCGGGAGGAAAGGGAGGACTCTGGCCAGAGATCCCGTTGACGCCCTCCTCTTCCAGCCGTACGAGTAGCTCTCCTAGCGAATTGTACTGAGCTCGGCGGGTGGGTAACTGCTTGTCGCCAAGTGCGTATATACCATGGGTAATGCGGAATGTAGCGGACGAGCGGAAGTTTGTTGATCGCTCTAGGGCGATCTAGGCTGTCAGCCGTGACTT